>NC_035434.2:158878750-159194519 GCF_002127325.2 Helianthus annuus | reverse complement strand
CATACTATCAAAGTTGGCATCATGTTTCAACACGATCACATATGTTTTCCAATCATCTTCATGTGGTAAGGCTTCAACAAGTTTGTCCACCATTTCTTCTCTCTCTTTCCTAATTTCAAATCTTTCCAACTCAATCTTCAGATGACAAAAACGTTCTATCATTTGACGAACTGTTTCATTCTTCATGCAGCTAAACATATCAAACTCCTTTTTCAACAAAGATATTTTGTTTTTTCTTGATATCTTTCCCTCCTTCAGCTTTCAGTTTTAACGCTTCCCAAATTGACTTAGATGTTTCACCATACTAAAGCAGTGAAAAAATATCCTCTCTGATAGATTGTTGAAGTAAAGTCTTCATTCTCAATTCTGCTGAATGTTCTTTCTTATCATCTGCTGTGAAAACTTTTAGTGTGATCAATTCACGTCTATCATTTCTTGGTTTATTATATCCCAAAGTTAAACAAATCCAGCTATCATACGCATAAGCTTGCACCCAGTTTTCAAATCTTTCATACCACCAGTGATAATCTTCGATATTCATGAGCTTTGGTGGTCTTTGATGATTTCCGTACACATTGTCGTAACTCAAAATTTCTGATATCACTTTAGTAGCATTCTTTGGAGTAATTGGTACATCTTCTGAAGTAAATGCGTTGTAAAACGTGTTGTAAAACTCTTCGCCAAAATCCGACATCTTTAATCACCTAAAAGCAATGACCTGGAAGCAAACAAACAAACTTAATCAGTTCAAACAATATCAAGTAATTTGAAATATACTAATACTCGATTGTCGTGAAATAATCTTGACACTTGGACGAAAATCGGATTGAACGAATGAGCGAAATCAGATTGTCCAAATAAGCGGACCAAATCCTTTGACAGATGAGTGGACCAAACCAGTTGACCGAAAAAGCTAATGTCTTAAAAGCGGATCTGATGATGTCTAAAAACGAATCTCAAATGTCTCTAAAAGCGAACCAGATAAGTTTCACTAAAAGCGGACCAGAAAATCTCACAAAAGCGAACCAGTTGAAGTCTGTTCGAGTGGACCAGACTTGTTCGTTCGAGCGGAACAAATAATGCCCTAAAAGCGAACCAAACTATGTCCGTAAAAGCGAACTGAACATGAATTTAAAAGCAAATCTCGCGATGTCCGTAAAAGCGGATCTCAGTTTTTAACCACTTTTAACCATTTTTAATCCGAATTTTAACTCGAAACTTTCAAGGGTTTGTTATTGTCCACTAATACATGTCCTGTGAAAAATTTATCCGATTTTAACCGTGGAAACTTGTCCAATTCGAAAAAGAAGGTGTAGGAGACAGAAAACGGATCAAATTTGAGCTGAACTCTCCCTCCTGAGCTCTGATACCACTTGTTGGATCGTCGTTGACCCTGAATGAGTCGATCAGAAGAGTTGTTTATCTAATTCAAAGGCGGAATCGATGAATCAGATGCTCAAACTAAATATAATGCTTCACTTTATTGATTTTGACAATGTTTACAACCTTGAAGCAATTTGGCAGCACTTCGTTACAGAATCAGAACTGTTACCAAATGAACTAACCTATGCACTATTTGTATAGATTCTGGTTCGCTTATATGGACGCCTTAAAAGCGGACCTGTGTGAATGATTGAGGTTCGCTTATATGACCATGTACATATAAGCGGACCTGGTGATTTGATCTGGTTCGCTTATGTATATTGTTCATATAAGCGGACCTCAATGCTAATCCACCATTTCTCGTTTCTTGAACCTCGTGCACACAATATTCTATCCTATCCTAATCTAATACATGATACAAGACAAAGTCAATAGACGTAGTGCACTAACATAGTGTGTTGAGACGGGCCGAAAAGTTTAAACAAATTACAGGCCCAGATGATTTTCGTGAAGCTCATGTTTCAACTTTAGGTTTTGATAAATCTAAAGTTACTTGTTTTCAATGCAGGGAAAAAGGGGCATTTCAAGAGAGAGTGCACAAATCGAGAAGCAAGTGGAGCTCAAAATCCCTTCGGAAACAATGATTATCACAAAAAGGTGATTTATCATCAAATCTCACCACAACAACAAGCACAACATCAGGCATAAACTGCACATGGGATAGGTATGATTGAAGATTCAAAGAGAGCATGTTTGGTGAACCAAGGCAAAGATGGTGGATTCAGTTGGGATAAGTATATTCCAAAAGACAGCAAAGTGTGTTTAGAAGATCAAGAAGATGAAAAATTGGCTGAAGGTTTCTGTTGGGACACTTTTTGCCCAGATCAAGAGTTTATGGACAAAGAGATGTCCAAAGACACTTCAAATGTTAAAGCTTTCATTGCAAATGCCTACGATCTGAAATGGGCTGAAAAGTGCAGAAAAGTCATGGAAGCTGCAGAAGAAAGACAGAGACAAATTGAAGAAGAGGAAGAAGAAGAGGAAAGGTTAAAAGCTGAAGCTGAAGCTGAGAAAAAGAGAAGAGTTGAATTTTTACGATCAAACAGAACAGTCAAAGTTGATGCAGAACCAGTCAAAGTTCCTGAAAAGTGTTTGAACTGTGATTCTTTGATCAAGCAAAACAAAGAACTGTTACATAACATTAACATAATGAAAGAATCATATGATACAACGAACAGAGAAATCAACAAGTACACTGATTCAAATTGTGAACAAGCTGTAGCAATGAATACACTCAAAGGAGCGTACCTGAGACAACTTGATGATGTCAATTTTCACATAAAGAAGTGTGCTCAGCTGTAATTAAAGCTGGAAACACAAAGAATCGAAACTAAAAGAGTCAACAAGTTATTCGAAAGTTACTTGTGTTCTACTTTTGTTGTTGACAGGATTTATCCATTAGTTGAGAGCTTGAAGACATTTGAAGAAGTAAAGACTTCAGAAGAAAAGAAATTCGTGACAAAAGACAAAGATGATGTGAAAATTTATGGTAAGAATCCAAGTGTGGTCTACAGTAGATGTCCGCCCCTGGTCGAAAATGGATATTCACCTCGAAATCCAAATTCCGAAAGAGTCAAAAAGGCAATAAACTTACAATGGGAGTCTGGGCCATCAGATAACTTGCCATAAAATATTGATGTCACGTACACATCATCCGACACTGATCATGAGTCAAAGTTGATAAAAAGTGTGGTCGATCAGGTGTTAAATAAATATGACTGTGAGGAGTCAAACATGAAGTCCAAACCCTAGT
The DNA here is from genome assembly GCF_002127325.2 of Helianthus annuus. Lineage (NCBI taxonomy): Eukaryota > Viridiplantae > Streptophyta > Magnoliopsida > Asterales > Asteraceae > Helianthus > Helianthus annuus. The sequence goes on along the minus strand of NC_035434.2, from coordinate 159,191,323 downwards.
CAAATTCTGAGTCCGATACATCAAAGCCAACGATCAAAAAGGACAAGCGGGTTTATGGTACGAAATTTTTGCTATCAAAATCTAATTTGAATGACGAACCGGTCAAAGTAGCATATACTTTGAAAGATTCTGACAAATTATATTCTGATGAAACTTTTCCAATAAGAAGTGTTAAACTTGAAATGATTAACAAGGTTTTCAAAATCACAGAAATTAATATTTCTGAAATAAAAGATTTAAATCTTACAGGAAAACCTAAACAATACACTTCAAGAGATCAACAAAGAATTAACAAGAAAATGTGTTACAATTGTGGTTATAGTTTCCAAAAGAAACCAAACCATAATCGTAATTTCAAAAAGAAAGGTCTTAGATTTTATCAACCAAAAAATTATAAAAATGAAAAAGTTTATAAACCAAAAACTGTGTTTGTTTCAGGAAAAACTTCAGAAGCTGAGAAGGAGCAATCATTCAGGAAGCAAACAAATCAAGAATTCCTTGCCCAGAAGCAAGAAGAAGTCATGCAGAAGAGTGTTTCTAAGAAAAAGATAGAGACGAGAACCTGTTTCCAGTGCAAGACTACTGGTCACATTGCTAGAAACTGTTCTAAAACATTCCAACCAAAACAGGAAGTCTCTGGTAATCTGAAAGAGAAGTTTGTAGAGAAAACTGAACTTACAACCAAAAAATTTACAGGCTTTGAAAATTCAACCTTTGAGGTGGGAGAATGTTCAAAGAATGTGATAAAAAGAAAAGAAAATGTAAAAAATCAAAAATGGGTTGTGAAGGGTTCAGGTAACAATTCTGGTGATGAATCTGATTCCACAAAATCAGAGGAGTCACGTGTTCAAAGAAGTGTTGAAAAATTAGTTCCAACTATGAATGATGAAAATTTTCCACCTTTGCGGGCTAAATTTTTTTTGAAAAAAGTTGGAAAAGTAGAAATTTCAAATCAATTTTATTCTGACAAGAAGAAATTTGATGTTGTAAAGACTTTCAACGGAAATGTGAAACACATTTTTTGACAAATGGTGAATGGTAAGACCAAAAGTGTCAAAGAATTTTATGCTTCTAAAGGAAAAGTTCACAAGTCCGTTGAAAGTAAAGATGAAGAAGGCTGGTCATGCTTGGGTGGATATATTTTTCAAAGAATAGAAACCTGACTTGCCGGAGCTCCCAAGTTGGTAATCGTGGAGCATGAATCGGCATCATTCTAAACGTTTTTGAAAGTTGAATGTTTTGAAAAGTGTGAATTGCCGGAACTCCCAGATTAGTGGTGTGGTGTAGGAATCGGCATTCTGAGAATTCAACTTACATGAGGTATTGGTTGGTAAGCCATGTAGTTGAAAAAGAGGCTTTGATCTTACAAGTGGTAAATCAAGGACATTAAATTATACTTGTTTTTTCCTAGAAGTGGTTAATCAAGGTCATTAAGTTGAACTAGATTTGATTATTTCTACAAGTGGTTAAAAATGAACAATGTGATGAGTTTTACCTCAACCTACAAGTGGTTAAATCAACAAAACTAATTTTCCGGAAAAACCATTTGATTAAAACAAACTTAAGTGTTTTGAAATCACAATGGGAAAATAGTTTGTTGTGAGGGGGAGTTCTGATTGTTTATGTCAAGTGGATGGCGAATTGAAGCAAGTCGATATCAGTTGTCACTTTATTGTATAATTTGTTTTCAAATTTTCCTAAAATATGTTTGCATTTTAGGGGGAGTAAAAATTTTCAGAAAATCCAAAAACATTATAAAATTTGAAAATTCCAAAAACATTGAAAAATCAAAAATGAGTTTTTGTTGCATAAAAGAGGAAATTATAGTACAACATTGGACTTCACAACACGTTAAAGATATGAAATGTTTAAAAGTGATATACAATCTTACTACGGATATGTTAGTAGGTTTTTACACATTCAGTAAATTGTTTTCGAGATATAAACCTAAATTCTAAACTTGCTTATCTCGTGGGGAACATTTCTTGAAAGGTCCCTCTTTCTGAGATACTAGGTCTTTATACTCAGTGATATCTGGGGTATTACTCCGGGACTTCTGCTGTATGGAAATACTGACCTAGTCCCCGAATAATACTTTCTACAAATGCTTGAAAAATAGCACAACCCTCAGCAAGTTGATGAAACAATAAAATTGATAGTCATTGTTGTTGAAACAAAAGATCCTCTAAAGGGGACACACCCAAAAGTCGAAGCCGTCATCTCTCTGCCTATACGGAAGTATCGACCTGAGCTTTCACGGCCCTCGCATCTAACCCCTTTTACAGATATCATCTGTGGTATACTCACATGTAAGACTGAATATTGGGATCTGGATACGGGAGTATATTAAAGTGGTGGGACACGCGAATAAGTTTAAGTATCTAAGACATTAATCGAATATCTCAGATCAATTGAAATTTGTGTGAAAATTTAAAAGGGGACCAATATACTCGCATATCTCAGATCAATTGAAATTTGTGTGAAAATTTAAAAGAGGACCAATATACTGACAATCTAGGTAAAATGTTTAGAACTTAAAATGTTTGAAGCTTAACGGTGTTGGTGATTTGTCTAAAAAAATGATATGATCCTCTTACACAAACTCGCAAAAATAGTGTCTGTAGATATTTCTTTACTGCATTTCATTATATTTAAAAATCTAAAAATAGTTTAGTGTGTTTTAGTATAAATTTTGAAAAATACAAAAAGATTTTCGACAACTGGTGTTGAAGAGCTGAATTTCAAAATTCCGAGTGCTAAACATGATGAACAGCAGGTTTGGGAGAAATAATCTTTGAAATAAAGAATATTATTTTTAACAAGTGAGTCATCAGAGTTTAAAAATGGTGTTTATCGAAAGAAATCTACCAGTAATTTCTAAATTTGTCAGGATAAAAATTTTGGAAATTTACTTTTGGGTAGAGTTTATGCAGGTTGGTCAGATTTTGATCCGGAGAAGGATGCGAGCCAGCTCAAGATCATGATTTTATGAATTCCATACTACGATCCCGGTTTAGTGAAAGGGGGAGTCTGAAGACATCGAGAGGGAGTCTGAAGATAGTAGAGCCAGATTCAGATCCTAAAGATCTCGAGAAAGAGTAAGAGATTGATTGAGGATGCTTACAATGGAGAATCTTTGGAGAGTTCAAAAAGACTGATAAAGATTGAAGATGCGAAGACTCGATACATAAGACTCGTCAACATCTGAGGGGGAGTCTGTTAGTGCATACATCTGTTGTCTTCGTCTTATATCGAGTCTCGGGTTCGTTGCGGTACGGAACAAGAGTGATGTCATCATTCTTGATGATGACATCATCCTCGTGACATCATCTATTTCATCAACACATGAAGACAAAACAGATTTCATGAAAACAGAATGCATAACTAGTTTGTAATAGGTTCCGTTTGGAGATGTAACAGTTTGAAAGTGTCCTGTCCGTTTGAAGAGGGTTCCGTTTGAAGGGTGTCATGTCACTTTCAAACGGAAGGGTCCCTCCTATATATACGCTTTAAATTTTCCTCATTTGTAACTTTCCGTTCAGTATAACGAAGTGCTGCCGAAGTGGTGTCAGGTTGTAAAACGTTAAGAAATCAATCATACAAGAGTTTAAAGTGTGAATCTTGGTGAATTGAACTCTACATGTTTGTTTCCGCCTTTCGTGTTGAGATAAACTCTTCTGATCGACTCGTTCGGGTCTGAAAACGATCTTACAATGCTTATGAAGTTGAGATGCTAGATATGCCAAGGCGACATGTGAAGCGGAATTTGAAGGTTAAGTCAATGTATGAGGAAAATACTTTGAAATCTATGCAAGGGGTTCTAATATGTGTTCAATGTTTTTGGAAACCTTACATATTATACTTTTGAAATCATAAAGTAGGTGTGTTAGGTAGGTATATTTATAAAAATGTTTTAAAATCATGCGAGATGAATTTTGAAATTATGTATAAGGTTTTTGAAAACATGAATGATGCTTTTGAAATTTTGAAATCATGAAGGTTGTTTTTTGAAAACACAGACAATGTTTTTGAAATCATGAAGGTTGTTTTTGAAAACATGAAGGTTGTTTTTGAAAACATAGGCAATGTTTTTGAAATCACGAAGGTTGTTTTTGAAAACTTAGACAATGTTTTTAAAATCATGGAGGTTGTTTTGAAAACTTATGCTATGCATGAAAAATCAGAACGTAATGGGTATGAGATTTGAAAATAACCTTAGTTATCTAACCAAGCATTCAAAGGCACAAATGTGCAAGAAGCACGATTACTCAAAATTTTGCTTTATTTTCTTGTACATCGAGTCTTAGAATGAAACGAGTACTTAAAATTTCGAGGAAATCATGAGCGATCACTTGAAAAGGGAGAATCACAAGAGTAGTTTGTAAAGAACATAGTTCCTTGATGTAGGTATCATAGGGAAATGCCATATACACATGTAACTATATTTGTACATCAGAATTGTGAACAACAATTATTATTTATGAACAAGATAGGTTGTTTCACAATACAAGAAAACAAAAGAAACAAAGGCATAAGACAGCAACATCTTTTGCTCAGCCAAATGCTCATCCAAGTGTCAGATTTGCATTAGCATGCTTTGGGCAATCCCTTTGGAAATGGCCCATCTCGCCACAGTTGTAGCTGGGCAAACTCTTGCTGTATGGCCAATAAGTCCACAAATTAGGCAATTGCGGCACTTCACACTGGCATGATGAAGAAGGGTACATCGGTTGCACATGGGTGCAGTTCCGTTGTAGGGCTTCTTAGCTAGTGGTGTCGCCACTTGGCTAGGTCCCGCTTGATTAGGTGTAACTCTTGCGGGTTTCTTTGAAGCCTTACGCTTCCTTGATTTTGGTGCAGGCTTGACTTCTACTTCCTTCGGTGACTCGTGAGTGGCTCCATTTTGAGACGAGACATTGCAATGCCTAGATCCACAGACTTTAGTATCACTTCGCCTATTTGCTGGGCAAATTTGGCTGTTTGCTCGGACATTTGACCGTTGTTGAGATGAAGAGACATTCTAGAAGGAAATGAAAGATATAGGAAGAAATAAATGAAATGTTATCGGATAAACAAAACAGAAAGGCAATGCATACGAATTGCGATCATTTGTTTGTTACCTAAGGCAAACAAATGAAATGGTGACAAATCAAAGCAAACGGGTCATAATAATGTATCGCTGAAGACATGCTTGCCTATAAGTGAACACTCACCCTAAGAGTTCCCAGGTAAGAGTGACTGGTCCGATACTGCGGATTTGTACGAACACTCTAGCCTTAGACAGAAAACTCAGAGTACAGGCGTTCACCCTTCCACTTTGCACGTGTTCACATTATAAGACCCAAACTTTGACGAGATTGGAAGACTTAAAGGGTTCAAAACCTTATAATCAATCATTCTAAAACAGATGATTACTTTTCAAAGCAGTTTTGAAATTTATGTTCTTGTTGTGGCTGTCACCCAAGGATAGGTGACAGTATTGATTTAAGATCTAAACACAAGAATCTTGTGTTAGGGTCCTAGGAAGGTTATAGTCTAGGTCAAAGCATTTCTAATAACCTAATTCCCTATAACCATGAGCACTGATACCAACTTTTCAGTCACACCCCGACCACGTAAAACAACAAAACGTGGTGGAATTGTCGGGGAGTGTTGTAATAGAATCATTGTTTCATAACACATGGAAAATTGAAATGTTGTTTTATTGATTAAAAGAGTTACAATGTCTTAACAAACAGAGAAGTATAACACAATTTAACTAGTCTTGCATCTTTTATTGTCACTAAGGCCCAAGTCCGCCTAAGTGTATCTTGATCCATCCTATGCATCATCTCCTAAAACACATGTGAAAATAGGTACGTCAACATAAAAATGCCGGTGAGTACATAGGTTATATTGATTTAGGATTCATGACTTATAAGTTTAGAAAAAGTTGTTTAACAAAAAGTCAGTAATGATCCTTGTAAAATGTTTTGCTTTATAAATCATTTGAAAAGCGATGATAGATATGTATAGTTAAAAGAATAATGCAAGGTTAAATGAATAACCATGTAAAATGAATTTGTATAAAACAAACTGTTTTGTAAAACAATGTCTTGTGAAAAATATGTTATTTGTAAAAATAAATAAATCCAAATTGAATGATTTAAATAACGCTACGACATGTAATATAATACAAGCGCTTATATATAGGAAGTACAAGCGGTGTATCCACCATGCTTGTATCACATTACACACGTCTCGTTACTTAAATCACTAACCCAAACAAACCACCAATGTAAATTGCCCATGTCTAAACCATTTGTCAAATGTCTTTGTGAAAACCATGTCAAAATGTCTACGTCAACATGTAGTCCATGAAATGTGTATATCAATATCAAAATGTCTATGTCAAATGTCAATCATGTAATGTGTAAACAAAATGTCATGTATGGCAAGTGAAATATGTATCAACTAAACCATAGGTAAAATGCACAAAACAAATGTATTGAAGTAAAACATGGTTTAAATCAATGTTATGTTTTGTGGAAATGCATGCTATACTGAATACATACATTTATGCGGTATTGTGAAAATGCATACATCCAAGCCTTGTCACTGTGGTGATAAACCCTTAAACAAATTAAAGGTCTATCTGTCTAAATATTTTAATCGAATTCGGTCATTCCTTCCATCCAAACATACCTAGGATGTTAGGAATGGGAGTTGTCAATTCCTATGGTAACATTACCTACTAATGAGCGGCGTGATCAAAGTTAATGAATGTATATGGTCCCACTTAAAAAAACCAAATGTGATACCAAAAATGTAAGCATGTGATTTAAAACAAATGCACTAAGTATGATTAACATACCTAGCGTGTGATGTAAAACAGATGCACTAAGTATGATGAACATACATAGCGTGAAAAGGTAATGTAAAACAATGTACTAAGTATGCGCTAACATACGTAGCATGAAATGTCATGTAAAACGATGTACTAAGTATGCACACAATGGACATACATAGCAAAAACATAATGAAATCATGTACTAATAGTGTACAAATGAACATAACAATTATATGATATGAAAACATGGCAAGCATGAAAGTAACAAGTAGGCATATGTGTTTCACCCCAAAATGTTTGGAAAACAGTAAAAGAGGGGTCTATGTACTCACTTGAGGGTGCTTAGAACTCTTGAACAACAACCAAGCAAAGCTAGAGGGATTACGGAAATCAAACGGCACCCTATATAGATAACTACATAAATAACCGGACCTAAATCGGGAGATTGGATAGTATGAGGTTTCGTAAACCAAATGAGTATTGGAACTCATATGATATGGTTTAACAAAGCCCACATACTAAAATGAAACCTAACCTAAGTGCTTTAGACCCATTACGACCCGTTTAGGTAGCTTATGCTACTTTAACGCGTCGTTCGCGTAAAGCGCGTCCGGGCCACTTAACTAGTCCTATGACAAGTATTATATGCCTTAACATGTCTAATATTGTTTCTAAATCAGTTTATATGTCAAAAATTAAGTTGCATATGCTTAAAATGAATTTATGTGTAAAAAGGGTATTTTGGTAATTTACCTAAGACATATAAACTACCTATCATACAACTACTTAAACGACGTGACCATAAGGTATAACCGCGGAAGGTTATTCCCTATACAACTATGGTCACCTAATGTGTTTGTCGGATCCTAATGATCGATCAAATGGGTCGGGTTCGAAAGTATAAGCGATTGATTAGATCGCTAGACCCTAGACAAGGACAATTCTAAAAGCGGCGAGCTAAACATGCTAGAACATGTTTAGTTAAATTAGAAAACAGGTTTGGTATCAAAACAAACGGTTTTGATACCCTAGAGTAGCTTGGTTACAAAATACGCGAGAAAACGCATTTTGGCCGAAACTACGACTCGTCACTAAGCCTAGATAACGTGGTAATCAGTAGGTATAGTCACTAGGGACTATAACCATTGTGATTACGCTCATGTTATGAAGTTCAAATGAACTTCGCGTTGATCATAAACTGGTCAATGCAGAAACTCAAAACACAGTTTGACTTAACGCTAAAATGAACGAAAAGCACGAAAGAATACTTACAGAAGGTTCCTGCAAGATTGATTTCCAAGTATTTCTTAGGTATGAAGTGATAACCACTCCAACTTAGAGAAAATCTCAGAAATCAAGTGGGTTGGAAGTGAATTCATGGAGGGTACTTATAGATTTCGTAGAACCATTAGGATCGTTTCTTGAATTCCGAGCTTCGATGTCAACCCTCCAGGTGTGCCCATTGTTTTACAAATCTAGGGGCATCCAAAACCAGCCCACAAGATGCAAGAAACCAGGGGTAAAGGTGTGCAACAGCTGGAACAAGCTGGAAAACACATTCTGATCAAGACATCTTGTGCGATCAGAAAGTCAACATCTTCAGCAAAATTGAACATCTTGTGCGATCCAACATTATTGTGCGATTGAAACTTCTTGTGCGACCGAGACATCTTGTGTGATTATCATGGGCTTGTGCGATCAGAAGTTAATTTTTTGCTAAGTTTGTCTTATGCGATTATATTTGGCTTCTTCTTGTGCGATCATATTCACTGTTCATCGTCATCATACTAAACCATCATCTGCAATCATCTTCATAACTATCATTTTATCATTCATCATAAATTTTTCATCAGCCATCATCATCATCGGCCATCATTAAACATCATCAGAACTATCATCACATCTCGCACAGTCCCGCGAACATCACCGGTTCACCTCCGACCAACGTGTTACCCTCGTCGTTCACTGAAACCGCACACCGAACCCGAACATCGTCTTCGACTGAACACTGTTACCTGCAACAACATCATTAACATCTCCGATCATATCACAGCCATATCATTCATCACCTCCATTTTCGTTTGAGTTTGAGGTCGAGTTTACACCGTCGTATCACCACTCATCTTAACGTCATCGTCGACCGTCATCACCATCAGGTCACCGTTTCATTGTCTCCATCGATCACCATCAACACACCGTCAACCTCCATCCAAACATCATAGTCAACACCGCAGTTCACTGTGATCACCAACCACCGGCTTCTCCGATTAACACTGTTCGACATCCGATCACCATCATTGCCCGACCATCACTCCATCATCGTTCCGGACAACCTCCTTTAACCATCGTTCTGTGACAACCCTCACTAAACCAGGTATCTGTACGACTTAATTAACTATTAATTGCTGCTTAAATACTGTGCTTAACTGTGATTACTGATGAACTGCTACTTGACTGTTGATACTTGTACATATTTGCATCATACTTTGATTTCCGTCACTACATTACTTACTTACTGAACTTTAGTGACAAACATGATGCACAAAAGCACAGTAGCATTTGAACGGATCACCTATTGAACATGCTGATAAAGCCAGCATCAGGCAGACACTGCCTCTAAAGGCCTGTATGAGCCAGAAATATTTTACTACACCCATAGTGAGTGTAGGGATACAAGGGTTGTATAACTGCGTCCCTAGGAATAAGACATAATGACTGGATGTGCCTAAAACGTACTCTAAGCACGAAACACAGCACTTTTATTAACATACTAGCTTCTGGCTAACTAGTAAAGTGCCAAAACATGAGGAAAGTATTCCTGACACTTTGGGAAATAAATTGTGTCACTAAAAATATTATTAACGACGCTTAAAAGCTTACTTAAGCACTTTAACGGATTACTATCCAACCGAACAACCGGACCATACCCGGAACATGAAAATATTGACAATAATATTATTGATCTTTTTCTGAGCCAGTTAGGGTCCCTGACTACCCTAACACCCGCATAATAACGCATCACACCACTAACCGAGTTAACCCCTAATCTAACTTGGTTTAAAGTAACTAATCTCTAACTAAATACTTGAGATCGAACCAAATGACCCCCCCCCTTGGGCCGATCGGTCACAATGTGACCATCCATTGTACCCTTTTTATTATAATAATCACTTATGCTTAATATCTTGAAGACATAATGACCAATGGATTAAGCACTTGAAATTTGTCTATAAATACCTAGCCTAAACACAAGAGTTCTTACACTCCACACTCACCACTCAAACTCTTTCTCTCCTCTCCCATTCACTATCGGCCGAACCCCCTTGGGTCACCACCACCATTTTCGAGTCTTGATCTCTCCATTCCAAGCACATACAAGTGTCGAGGATCACGTATTATGAGTCTTGGAGCAAACGGAAGCGGAAGGACCTCGTTATCTTGCTTTTATCCACCACCTTTTCGCCTAGAATCTTCCCTAGCCCCGAGCTAGAGGTATAATGCTTAAAACTCATTCTCGAACATATCTAAGGTGGTTAATAAGATTTGTAACGGTTAAAAGTCGGAAACTTACATTTTGAATCTTTAAAGTCTACTAAAACATGAATATTGTTGGTTAAAAGATCATAAGTTGTGTAAAAGTTGTAGTGTTCAAATATGGTGATTATTTAGGCCCGACCTACGTTGTGGTGGCTCGGATCATCGTTTAACCCGACTTTGTTAAGATCATAGATCTTGACATAAGCTTGTTTCTATCGGTACAAGGGTTAAAAGGTGAAACTCTACCACACGAGAAACATGAACTTGTGTAAAAGTAACTTTACTTGTAAAATAGTGTTTAAAACGAGCAGATCTACGTATCTGCAAGTGGTATTTTCGTAGAACCAAGTGTCGAGAAAATCATGTTTTATGAAAGACGGACGACACACTAACAAATATGATTTTACAAACCACAAGTGTATAAACACTTGTGAAATAGAGAGTTTCGACAAAATAACAATCATTGAGAAAGATGACGGGAAGTTGTAAAAGATGATTTATTCTAAAAACGAGGTTTTTACGGGATTAAACTATTTTATACAAAGATCCACCAAACATAACGTGATCTACACTATAGTTTTCGAAAAAACTACAAGTTCATGCGATTATGCGATTTACATACTTGTCGACTAGTTTGATATGTCGGAAATTGTTTGATTGAATCAAGAAGTTGTTGAAGTGATTTTGTAAAAGAAAATGATACGCTTGAAAGCGTGGCCACCTCCAGTTACAGGGGAAACTCTGGCGAAATTTTTCTAAAAACCTAACACTTAGAATTATTTACAAGTGTTAGAATTATTTTGATATGATTTCCAACTATATTTCGCCATGACTTATTTTACTAAATAATCGGAGGTGGGATTTCCACAAAACTAAACGTGATAAATATTTATTCGGTAAATATATTTTCACCACACTGTTTATGATTATTTTGTGAAAATACATAAATATTATTTTTAGAGTAAAAATAATATTTCTAACGATAACGAACCCAAAATAATACAAACGCTTACACGACAAACATATAAGTTAAACCGGTAATTATTATTACCACTTAATCGTTAAAACGTAACTTACGCATTATGCGGAAATATTCATATACGCATATTTTGTCAACGTATTATTTTTGGAAATACTATGTGAAATGGAAATATAATAATTTTTGAGAAAAATACTAATATTTGGAATGAAAATATATTAAGTGGGACTTAATGGTATAAATCGAACGCACATGTATTAAATCCCCCATCCTTGGGAAGGAGATTAATTACCAAGTACATGCAAGATACAAACACGAAATAGTTGTCTAACTATTTCCCAAAAATCGAAAAAGCTAAGGCACGGCCATCCGTCTAATAGAATTAGCACATGTAGGTCGTTGCACAGCTGCCTGACATACGGAGTACTTGGTATAGCGACGCACTGACTGTGAGTTCATGTCCCCCTTTTCTCTTAACTGTTTTCAGTTTTCTAAACTGCGGGGGTGAAATACATGTTACTATGATTATGAGTACTTTATACATGGTATGATTAGCGTAAGGAGGTTTGTTACTCAGATCATGTGAGTGGGTAGGCGGAAACTTGAGGCCATTAATCCTCATGGTAGGACCGAGGGACAGGAGCGGTAGATCTATCTGGGTGTAGCGAGCCCAGCCCCAGGTCCAGCATAACGGACCTCGGGGTGACTTAGTGCCCGACGCATAAATCTGCTAGGTTTGAGTCTTCCTACTTGCACTTCACACATATCAATGGCCTTGCAAACCATTGGTGATCTCTTTTTCCTTATTTGCTACATACCAGGGTTTTGATAAATACAAAGGTTTATTACTCACTTACACATGAACTCGCTCAACATTATTGTTGATTTTTCAACTTACATGTATTTCAGGGAATTAAAGATCTGGCACGGTATGGCATGTTTTCCGCTGCATTAGTCACCAAGGTCATCCAGGGTTCGGGGAATGTGACTCTTCCCTGGACAAGTCACAGTCCTTGAATCGTGTTTATGTTTGGAATTGTAATGTTTAGACAAGGTTATGGTTGATAGGGTGTTAACCCGTTAAGGCAATGTTATGGTATTTTTATTTTTAATGGATGATCTTGCATATTTTTAATTCATATAGATTTGTTATGATTAAGCTATGGTATTAAGAAGTCACACCAAATTAACCACGCTTCCGCAAAGCCAGGGTGTGACAGCTTGGTATCAGAGCTCTGATCATAGCGAACTAGGATTCCTTCTTGAGTCTAGACTATGATCACTAGGGCTCTCACAAAAACATTTTTACTGCATACCACTTAAGTCCAGATCCAAAACGTTTTTATAAACAAATGTTGAGCACATTTTATTTTATTGATTTTAGGCTCAGTCTGGGAGGCTGAGGCTCGGTCTGGGAGGCCGAGGCTCGATCCAATAGATCGAGGTAGTTGTCTAGTAGGACTAGGGAGTCAGTCTGGGAGGCTGGGAAAATTTGGCTAGTGGGACTAGGGAGTCAGTCAGGGAGGCTGGGAGAATTGGCTAGTGGGACTAGGAATGTCAGTCTGGGAGGCTGGGAGGCTAGTGGGATTAGGAATGTCAGTCTGGGAGGCTGGGAGGCTAGTGGGACTAGGAGGATTATGTGATATCTTACTTGGTGACTTATGTGATTATTTGATTGTATGACTGATTATTTGTGCATACTTGTGTCTATGTTACAGACTACACATGGACTCACCAGGCACGGGTGACTCGGACACCACCGGACCCCTACCTATAGTATCAGACGACATTATATCCTCAGAGCACGAGGTGCATACCTCCGATTACACCAGCACTGATGACGATGATTTCCAGCCCTTCACTCTACCCGAGGGTGCTGATGAGCCTATAGATGGCCCTCCTGCTGAGTACTTACCTTTGTTGTGATTCCGGCTCCTATTCCTTTGGCCGTATACCCTGCATATGATCTCCTTCTTGACGCCGAGGCTGACGGCGATGTTGACCTGTTTGAGGGCGAGCCTATTGAGGACGAAGTCCAGGGCGAGGCCCCTGCCGAGGATTTGCCTGCGCATTCTCCTGTCGCAGATTCCTTTGAGTCTGTGGCATCCGCACCATCTCACCCATTGAGCGCACAACACTTTGCTCATGATTCTGACCCCGACCAGGCATCCTCTGCTGCACCTGTTCCCAGTTTCGAGTTTGAGCATGACGACATCGAGGATTCTGATCCTATTTTCCCTCCGGGATTTGACCCTGATCGCGACATTGAGTATATCCCGATGGACCAGCTCATGGAGGATCTCGCTGATCCATTTGACCCTATTGATCCCGAGTTCGACTTTGATATGGCTTTTGTTGACCCTGAGCCTGCCTTAGCTCCTGAGCAGGCAGTTGCTCTAGACCCTATGCCCGAGCATGACCTCGTACATGCTGGCATCCCTGTTGAGCCCATTATAGCTGACCCACCTGTTGGTGATCTTCCAGTGGATGTTCCTTTGATAGTGGATGATCATGATATTGCCGATGATCCTGTTGTTCCTCCTCTTGTTGCTGATATACCTATTGACCATCCGGTGGATCACGTTGCACCATTCGATCCTGTTCCTCTTGAGCCTGAGCACGCACTATTTGCAGACCATATGGATTCACCCGATGAGCATGCATGGCACGGTTGGATACCTACTGATGAGGATGTTCCACCTTTTCCCCCCCAGATCCCTGATGCACATCATGTCGATTTCTCATTTCAGGTTCCTCAGTTTGTACCTCCAGCGGGGCCTGGAGAGGGCTCTTCAGCCCACCCATTTGGGCATGTACCGATGTCTATCCCTTTCATGCCCCAGATGTCATCTGTTCCACCTTCTCTTTCACCATTTCATGTGGCACCGTTTGACCCCACTAGTGAGCCTTTGCTCTGGTCTTCACAACCAGTCATGCCGCCTACTGATCCATACCATCCATTTCATGTGGGACACACCATAGAGGACGTTTTGATGTCCTTCGTTCATCAGCACGAGTCTCACTCGCAGCGTCTCTAGGATCTTGAGAGAGCTCAGCAGCCCCATGTTCATGCCATGGTCAGATACCCTCTCCTCTTCAGCCATGTCGATCATTACCTCCAGACTATGCTGCCCGTCTCGTTACCCTGGAGCAGCAGATTGCTTCCATTATCCGTACTCAGCAGGCTATGGAGGAGGATTGGCTCCAGTTTCGTCGCTTGCTTTACACTTACTTTCCCCCTCCTCCGCCGCCATCTGCCTAGAGCCCATCAGTACTGTTGGTGTAGACGTTGGTGAGAGGACCGCGATTGCTTTTGGTTGCACAACATTTTGGAGACTACAGGATGATACTGACTTTTGACACATACCTGATGTACTTGATATATTTGACACTGACACGATATAGCTTTTGTACAGGGGTGATGTAGCCCCTAGTTGATTGATGATTGTATGACACAGTGATGTACTGATACACTTACTACGTTGTGGTCTCGATATATATGGCAATCGTAGTATTCTCATCATATCTGGTCCACTTGATTGCTTATTTATATTTTTATGACATGGGATGTTATGTGTATGGGATGTTATGTGTATAATATTTATGACATGGGATGTTATGTGTATAATATTTGTGACATGGGATGTTGTTTGAATAATATTGTGATATGATACCATAAGGGGTACGTATATAGCTTTATTATGGCCTGACCGACGTACACATCTTTAGAAGATGCCGCCAAGACGTCAACCACAGCCGATGCCTACCACTCAGGAAGAACTACAGCAAGTTATTGCTGCTTCCATTGCTCAATATGCTGCCTCTCAAGGAGGACCAAGCGGAAGCAGCTCAAACATTAACGGCAACCAAAATCCTCCTCATGGTAACCCTAAGTCGTCAAGACATACCATGACCTAAACAGGATTTCCCTTAGAAAATGCTAATGCCATTCCTATATTGTAATGTATGTGCAGGGTGCACCTACAAACAATTCTTAGACTGTAAGCCCGTAAACTTTGATGGCACGGGAGGTGCTGTCGCTTTCGTCCGCTGGGCTGAGAAAACCGAATCCACTCTTCGCATGAGCAAATGCGCGCTGGATCAACAAGTCACTTATATCTCAGAGCTATTCCTAGATGGAGCCCTATCCTGGTGGAATCTACAAGTTCAGACACTTGGCGAAGCTGCTGCTTACGCGCTGACCTGGGCAGAACTGAAAGAACTCATGCGCAAAAAGTACTGTTCTCGCGCGGAAATCCAGAGATTGGAGACCGAATTCTGGCACCTGAAAATGGAAGGTTCGAAGATAGCTGAGTATGTTCAGAGGTTCCACGACTTGTCGCATGTGGTACCCTACATGGTCACACCTGAATTCAAGAGAATTGAACGTTTCATCTGGGGATTAGCTCCTCAAATCATCAGTATGGTGACCTCCTCCAAACCTTCGACTATCACTGAAGCCATTGATTTGAGTGTGGCTCTTACCGAAGAGGCAATTCGGTTGAACAAGTTTGATGAAGTCGAACCAAAGAAGAAAGAGACTCATGTGGAGTCGTCAGGTGGTAATAAGCGAAAGTTTTCGAACTTCAAGCAGGGCACCGGGATGGTGGTTAAGAAAGGAGAGCAGAACGCGCCAGCTCAGGATACAGCTGGTGGTAGGAAGAAAGGAAAGGGATATATGGGTGCACAACCCAAGTGCAACTCATGCCAACGACATCACTCTGGTCGTTGCGGGCTAAGAGTTTGTGAATCATGTGGGAAGACTGGTCATACGAAGGATTTCTGTTGGGCCAGTGCTGGCCGGGGAGGCCAAGGAGGATCTGGGAATAGGAACAATCGTGGTGGTAATGGAAATCGCCCCCAGGGAAACCATGGAGGTGATGGGAATCGGGTCAATCATGCAAACCAAGCGGGCGCCATGAATCGAAATCAGGGAAACAATCAAGCTGGAAACGTTGGTGGAAATTGGCAGAGGCCCGGGTGTTTCAACTGCGGTGATCAAGGGCATTACAAGAAGAATTGCCCGGAATTGAACCAAGCCCGCGGAAGGGTTTTCATCATCGAAGCAAGGGAAGCGTGCCAGGATCCCAATGTTGTCACTGGTACGTTCCCTGTAAACCAACGCTATGCATCCGTTTTATTTGATACTGGCGCCGATTATAGCTTCGTATCATTAGAATTTAAGAACATGCTTGGTTTAGCCGCTAATAAGTTAGATATTCCGTACTCGATCAAATTGGCGAATGGAAAGTTGGTAGAAGCCAATGAAGTGATTCGAGGTTGTGTGATCGAATTGGGAGAGCGTGAGTTCGCTCTAGATCTACTACCAGTCCAGTTGGGAAGCTTCGACGTGGTAGTAAGGATGGATTGGTTATCGGGCAACAAGGCAGAGATAGTTTGTCATGAAAAGTTTATTCGTATCCCGACCAATGATGGTGAGACCATTGCTGTTCATGGAGAGAAGCGTGAGACGCCATTGAGGATTATTAGCTGCCTGAAAGCGAGAAAGTGTTTGCAGAAAGGATGTGTTGCCTTCCTGGCACACATTGTGGATAAAAAGGCTGCTGAGCCGAAGATCGAAGACATCCCTGTCGTGAGGGAATATCCAGAAGTCTTTCCAGAAGACTTGCCTGGCTTGCCGCCTCAAAGGCAAGTGGAGTTCCGCATAGACTTAGTTCCAGGCGCCGCGCCTGTGGTTAAGGCACCTTACAGACTAGCTCCGTCTGAGATGCAGGAACTGTCGACACAACTTCAAGAATTGTTAGACAAGGGTTTTATCCGACCAAGCTTCTCGCCTTGGGGAGCTCTAGTATTGTTTGTCAAGAAGAAGGACGGTAGTTTCCGTATGTGCATTGACTACAGAGAGTTGAACAAGCTGACGATCAAGAATAGGTATCCTTTGCCAAGGATTGATGATCTGTTCGACCAACTTCAAGGTTCAAGCTTCTACTCAAAGATCGATCTTCGATCCGGTTACCATCAGTTGAGGATACAGGAGGAGAGTATCCCGAAGACAGCCTTCAGAACTCGATATGGACACTACGAGTTTCTCGTTATGCCGTTTGTTCTAACAAACGCACCTGCAGTGTTAATGGATTTAATGAACCGAGTTTGTAAGCCGTACTTGGATAAGTTCGTGATTGTATTCATCGACGACATTTTGATATATTCAAAGACGAAGGCTGAGCACGAGCAGCACTTAAGAGCTATTCTGGAGCTGCTAAAGAAGGAACAGTTGTACGCAAGTTCTCTAAGTGCGAGTTTTGGCTACGAGAAGTGCAATTCCTTGGGCACGTGGTGAATGGAGATGGAATCCACGTAGATCCAACCAAGATTGAGGCGATCAAGGATTGGGAAACGCCAAAGACGCCAACCGAGATTCGGCAATTCGTGGGTTTGGCTGGCTATTACCGAAGGTTTATTGAAAATTTTTCAAAGATCGCCCAACCATTGACGCTCCTCACGCAGAAGGATAAGAAGTTTGATTGGGGAATCAAACAGGATGAAGCGTTTCAGATATTGAAGGATAAGCTTTGTAACGCGCCAATTTTAGCTCAACCAGAAGGCACGGATGATTTTGTGGTATACTGCGACGCATCGCGTCAAGGATTGGGTTGTGTGTTGATGCAACGTCAAAAGGTTATTTCCTACGCGTCACGCCAACTGAAGGTGCATGAGAAGAACTATACCACTCACGATTTGGAGCTAGGTGTAGTGGTTTTCGCCTTAAAGATCTGGAGACACTACCTTTACGGCACAAAGTGTACGATCTTTACAGATCACAAGATCCTTCAGCATATATTCAACCAGAAGGAGTTGAATATGAGGCAGAGGCGATGGGTCGAGCTGTTGAACGACTACGACTGCGAGATCAAGTATCATCCAGGGAAGGCGAATGTGGTCGCCGATGCCCTAACTCAAAAAGAGAGAATCAAACCCATAAGGGTTAGAGCTTTAGAAATGATTATTCAAACCGATCTTTCCTCGCGCATTCGTGCAGCACAGAAAGAAACCTTGCAAAAGAGTATCTCCGTGGGATGGAGAAGATATTGGTGCCAAACAGGGAAGGAACGTTGTGTTTTGAGAAAGGGATTTGGGTTCCTCTGTTTGGTGGTTTAAGGGAGCTTATTTTTGATGAAGCTCACAAGTCGCGGTACTCTATCCATCCTGGAGCGGATAAGATGTACCAAGATCTTAAGGATTATTACTGGTGGCCTAGGATGAAAGGCGATGTTGCTATTTATGTGAGCCAATGTTTAACTTGCGCTAAGGTGAAAGCGGAATACCAGAAGCCTTCGGGACTTCTGCAACAACCAGAAATTCCCCAGTGGAAGTGGGAACAAATCTCTATGGATTTTATTACGAAGTTGCCAAGAACGCCAAAAGTGCATGACACTATCTGGGTGATAGTGGATCGCTTAACGAAGTCAGCACACTTCTTGCCTATCCGAGAGAAGGATAACACGAGCAAGCTGGCCGAAATTTACATGAGGGAAATTGTTACACGCCATGGAGTACCTCTCTCGATTATCTCCGATAGAGACGGAAGGTTCGTATCGAGGATATGGCAATCCTTCCAGGAAGCTTTTGGCTCAAAGTTGAATCTGAGCACTGCTTTTCACCCGCAGACCGACGGTCAAAGCGAGCGGACGATTTAGACACTAGAGGACATGCTGAGAGCGTGTGTTATGGATTTGGGCGGTAGCTGGGATAAGCATTTGCCTTTGGTTGAGTTTTCATACAACAACAGCTACCACACCAGTATTGGTGTCGCGCCATTCGAAGCTTTGTATGGGCGCAAATGCAGGTCACCGCTCTATTGGTCTGACGCAGGTGATAGACAGTTGGTTGGCCCTGACGTGATTCAGGAAACCACAGATAAGATTGCGCAGATCCGAGATCGCATTAGTGCGGCTCGTGACCGTCAGAAAACCTACGCAGATCTAAAAAGGAAACCTCTAGAGTTTGAGGTAGGTGACATGGTTTTGTTGAAGGTATCACCCTGGAAGGGTGTGGCACGCTTTGGGAAGCGTGGGAAGTTGAATCCGCGCTACATTGGTCCTTTCAGATTTTTGGAAAGAATTGGGACCGTAGCATACAAGTTGGATCTACCTGCTGAACTAAATGGTGTTCACGATACATTCCATGTATCCAATCTGAAGAGGAGCCCAACTAAAGTCACCGTTGTCATACCCACCGACGAAATTCATGTTGATGACACGCTCCACTTCGTTGAAGAACCTGTTGAGGTCACGGATTGGAAAGTAAACAAGACCCGCCGGAGCAGTGTCAAGCTCGTCAAAGTTCGTTGGAATGCTAGACATGGTCCTGAATTCACCTGGGAGCGTGAGGACCGAATGAAAGAGAAATACCCCCACTTATTTCCTAAGAACCCTGCTTCTTCAAGCAGAGCTTAAATTTCGGGACGAAATTTCTTTAACGGGGGGAGAATGTGACAACCCTCACTAAACCAGGTATCCGTACGACTTAATTAACTATTAATTGCTGCTTAAATATTGTGCTTAACTGTGATTACTGATGAACTGCTACTTGACTGTTGATACTTGTACATATTTGCATCATACTTTGATATCCGTCACTACATTACTTACTGAACTTTAGTGACAAACATGATGCACAAAAGCACAGTAGCATTTGAACTGATCACCTACTGAACATGCTGATAAAGCCAGCATCAGGCAGACACTGCCTCTAAAGGCCTGTATGAGCCAGAAATATTTTACTACACCCATAGTGAGTGTAGGGATACAAGGGTTGTATAACTGCGTCCCTAGGAATAAGACATAATGACTGGATATGCCTAAAACGTACTCTAGCTTCTGGCTAACTAGTAAAGTGCCAAAACATGAGGAAAGTATTCCTGACACTTTGGGAAATAAATTGTGTCACTAAAAATATTATTAACGACGCTTAAAAGCTTACTTAAGCACTTTAACGGATTACTATCCAACCGAACAACCGGACCATACCCGGAACATGAAAATATTGACAATAATATTATTGATCTTTTTCTGAGCCAGTTAGGGTCCCTGACTACCCTAACACCCGCATAATAACGCATCACACCACTAACCGAGTTAACCCCTAATCTAACTTGGTATAAAGTAACTAATCTCTAACTAAATACTTGAGATCGAACCAAATGACCCCCCCCCCTTGGGCCGATCGGTCACAATGTGACCATCCATTGTACCCTTTTTATTATAATAATCACTTATGCTTAATATCTTGAAGACATAATGACCAATGGATTAAGCACTTGAAATTTGTCTATAAATACCTAGCCTAAACACAAGAGTTCTTACACTCCACACTCACCACTCAAACTCTTTCTCTCCTCTCCCATTCACTCTCGGCCGAACCCCCTTGGGTCACCACCACCATTGTCGAGTCTTGATCTCTCCATTCCAAGCACATACAAGTGTCGAGGATCACGTATTAGGAGTCTTGGAGCAAACGGAAGCGGAAGGACCTCGTTATCTTGCTTTTATCCACCACCTTTTCGCCTAGAATCTTCCCTAGCCCCGAGCTAGAGGTATAATGCTTAAAACTCATTCTCGAACATATCTAAGGTGGTTAATAAGATTTGTAACGGTTAAAAGTCGGAAACTTACATTTTGAATCTTTAAAGTCTACTAAAACATGAATATTGTTGGTTAAAAGATCATAAGTTGTGTAAAAGTTGTAGTGTTCAAATATGGTGATTATTTAGGCCCGACCTACGTTGTGGTGGCTCGGATCATCGTTTAACCCGACTTTGTTAAGATCATAGATCTTGACATAAGCTTGTTTCTATCGGTACAAGGGTTAAAAGGTGAAACTCTACCACACGAGAAACATGAACTTGTGTAAAAGTATTTTTACTTGTAAAATAGTGTTTAAAACGAGCAGATCTACGTATCTGCAAGTGGTATTTTCGTAGAACCAAGTGTCGAGAAAATCATGTTTTATGAAAGACGGACGACACACTAACAAATATGATTTTACAAACCACAAGTGTATAAACACTTGTGAAATAGAGAGTTTCGACAAAATAACAATCTTTGAGAAAGATGACGGGAAGTTGTAAAAGATGATTTATTCTAAAAACGAGGTTTTTATGGGATTAAACTATTTTATACAAAGATCCACCAAATATAACGGGATCTACACTATAGTTTTCGGAAAAACTACAAGTTCATGCGATTATGCGATTTACATACTTGTCGACTAGTTTGATGTGTCGGAAATTGTTTGATTGAATCAAGAAGTTGTTGAAGTGATTTTGTAAAAGAAAATGATACGCTTGAAAGCGTGGCCACCTCCAGTTACAGGGGAAACTCTGGCGAAATTTTTCTAAAAACCTAACACTTAGAATTATTTACAAGTGTTAGAATTATTTTGATATGATTTCCAACTATATTTCGCCATGACTTATTTTACTAAATAATCGGAGGTGGGATTTCCACAAAACTAAACGTGATAAATATTTATTCGGTAAATATATTTTCACCACACTGTTTATGATTATTTTGTGAAAATACATAAATATTATTTTTAGAGTAAAAATAATATTTTGAACGATAACGAACCCAAAATAATACAAACGCTTACACGACAAACATATAAGTTACACCGGTAATTATTATTACCACTTAATCATTAAAACGTAACTTACGCATTATGCGGAAATATTCATATACGCATATTTTGTCAACGTATTATTTTTGGAAATACTATGTGAAATGGAAATATAATATTTTTAAGAAAAATACTTATATTTGGAATGAAAATATATTAAGTGGGACTTAATGGTATAAATCGAACGCACATGTATTAAATCCCCCATCCTTGGGAAGGAGATTAATTACCAAGTACATGCAAGATACAAACACGAAATAGTTGTCTAACTATTTCCCAAAAATCTAAAAAGCTAAGGCACGGCCATCCGTCTAATAGAATTAGCACATGTAGGTCGTTGCACAGCTGCCTGACATACGGAGTACTTGGTATAGCGACGCACTGACTGTGAGTTCATGTCCCCCTTTTCTCTTAACTGTTTTCAGTTTTCTAAACTGCGGGGGTGAAATACATGTTACTATGATTATGAGTACTTTATACATGGTATGGTTAGCGTAAGGAGGTTTGTTACTCAGATCATGTGAGTGGGTAGGCGGAAACTTGAGGCCATTAATCCTCATGGTAGGACCGAGGGACAGGAGCGGTAGATCTATCTGGGTGTAGCGAGCCCAGCCCCAGGTCCAGCATAACGGACCTCGGGGTGACTTAGTGCCCGACGCATAAATCCGCTAGGTTTGAGTCTTCCTACTTGCACTTCACACATATCAATGGCCTTGCAAACCATTGGTGATCTCTTTTTCCTTATTTGCTACATACTTTGATAAATACAAAGGTTTATTACTCACTTACACATGAACTCGCTCAACATTGTTGTTGATTTTTCAACTTACATGTATTTCAGGGAATTAAAGATCTGGCACGGTATGGCATGTTTTCCGCTGCATTAGTCACCAAGGTCATCCAGGGTTCGGGGAATGTGACTCTTCCCTGGACAAGTCACAGTCCTTGAATTGTGTTTATGTTTGGAATTGTAATGTTTAGACAAGGTTAAGGTTGATAGGGTGTTAACCCGTTAAGGCAATGTTATGGTATTTTTATTTTTAATGGATGATCTTGCATATTTTTAATTCATATAGCTTTGTTATGATTAAGCTATCGTATTAAGAAGTCACACCAAATTAACCACGCTTCTGCAAAGCCAGGGTGTGACACGTTCACCGAAGAATATCATCGTCTCCCATCTCCGACTTCCATCGCCGTGCACCATCATCAACTCCGGCCACCATTACCATCGTATTATCATCTCCGGCGCTGAGTAAAGAAATTCGAATTCTCTCTAGAAATCGAAGAAGACGCCGCCTGTTGATTTCATTTTAGGGTTTAATAATATTAATCTTAATAATAATAATAATAATAATAATAATAATAATAATATAATCATTAAGTCATCATTACTTAATCATTAATATATATTAAAATAGTTTTTATTAAAAATTAAACAAATAAAAAAGGGGGTTTTATTAATTTAAAAAAAAAGGTTTGGTTATTGTTTGGTAATAAGTTTTGACAGGTTCGAGGCGTGGTACAAAAAGCTGGTTTGTGCGTGTGGCAAAGGGTTTGAGTTAAGTACATGGGTTCTCGCTTTGCGCTTGTGTTGTGGAAACAGTTAAAGGCACACATTTTTGGGAGATCACACTTTCAGGGGATCACAACTTCTGGGGATCATACTTTTGGGGGATCACAGTTAATCTTAAAAATGTCTTCTAAGAGAGATGTGCTTGAGCAGGAATTTCAAGGATTCAGATACTCATATGGTGAATCTATAGAAGGACTTACAGGCCGGTTTGCTGAACTGCTCTCTGAAATGGAGAAGGAGAAGGCTGAGATTGAGGTGTCTAATCGCACGAGCAACACAAAGCTTCTAGATGTTCTGAAAAGGATTCTAGATCAGGCAAACTGTAGTTGGTTTAGGAATGTTAATGAGATAATTGTGACAACCGACTGCTACTGTTACAAAATGAAGCCGGATGAGTTGATCTCACTCATCAAATCATATAACAATGCTGACAAGCAGTCTGCTCAAGGCAACACATCTGATGCAAGTATTCAAATTCACGACTTCACTCCCATTCCCAATGAGGTATGTGTAGATGATGTTTGTTGTACAGAAAAATGTAGAAATAAAGTAAAAGGGCTTAGAGAACAGGCTTAATCGCTTTCTATGCAACTTCAACTTACCAAATCCAGTACCTACGAAGTTAAAAAGAAACTGGATGGGTATAAGGAAATGGTAGAGGGTCAAAAACGTGACATTCGACAATTGCATAGTGATCTAAGCGAAGCAAAATGTCGATATCTCCACTTCAAGGAGCTATCTGAAAAATTAACTGTTGAATTAAACAACTTAAAATCGACTTTCGAAAATACTAAATTTAATTTCAAAAAATTTGATGTTTCAAGCAAAAAGGTCGAGAAAATGATAAATCAACAGTTAAAGTATAGCAAAAAGGAAATGAGGAATAAGGGGTTGGGTTTTGTGGCGATACCCCCATCATACAACCATAACTATTCCTCAATTCCCATGACTGATGAGGAGATAGCCGATTTGCCTGAAATGGAATATGGGAAGCCTGGGGATAGGAAGGTTGAGCCTGTTAATCAAAAGAAAGTCAAAATCACAAGGCCAGATAAAACTGAAATTGTTCTAGAAAAACAGGCATTTGATAAAACTTTCGTGAAACCTGCTGATGTTTTAAAGCAAACCGAGACTCTAAATTTTGAGAATAATGCGAAAATTGAAAAACATTTTCAAGTATTAGATAATATTGTGTCAAGTTTTTCTCAAAATTCATCTGACGTGTAACCTCAAACAAAAGAGTCTGAATTAACAAAGCCTAGAGTTAACGTAGACAACATCGAGTTTGCCATGTTAAGAGGTTTGACCGAGTTTGTGAAAGAATTCAATAGGAGAAAACAAAGTGAATCTGCTTCGTCATGTGACACATCTTGCGACACTTCTCAGACATCCACTTCTGAGAAATCAGATATGGGCGAATCACCTAGTGTCAATAGTGCATCACCTGAGGAAGCAGAGGCATCTCAAACTGAATCATCAGCTTCATCTGATTGAACTAGTGACTCCTATGAAAAGACTGAATATGATAATTCAGAGTCAGTTGCTTCAGTGGAATTAACAAATGAATCATCTGAAACAGTTGATTCAAATTCGATCAAAGAAGAATCAGAAACAACATCAGGAGCCTCTGTTGCGTTAGATGGTAATGAAACCATAGGAGCCCCTGCTGACTGTTCAAAGGAAAATAATTCTGATTCTTCTGAACCAACGGTGTCACTTGAGACGACAAGCACTACTACGGCATCGCCTGACACCGTTTGTGAAAAGGTGAACATTACTGATGCTTCTACTTCATGTGCAGATGAGGTAATAATTGAGGATTGGGTTGAGGAGGATGACGTTGTTTGTCAAAAAGCTGACGATGTTTGTCCAAAAACATCAAATTTGTCTGCTGATGCTCCTCCATATGTGAGAAAGGCTATTTCTGAGCCAGCTTTGAGTGGCCCTTCAAACAAATATGTGCCTCCAAATCCAATAGTTAGAACACAAAATGCTAAATCCAGTAAATGTACTAACTGTTGTAAACAGGGACATATGAAGCAGGGAAGAAAGGCTAAGCAGGCTGCAAACAAATCATCCAACAATTGTTATAACTCATACTCAGCATCAGATGGAACAAATAGATCGGGATATGCCTCTTATGTAAAGAAGCAGACCTGCTACAATTGCGGCATACTCGGTCACATTGCAAGAAATTGCACATATCGACCCTATGTGTCAAACTATGCATAAAATCAGAAGGTTACACCAAGGGACAACTCTTATTCTAAGCCGATGAAGGTTGAAAAGCCTAAGGCAATGATGAATAAGCATCCCCAGATTAAACCATCTGATGGGGACTGGAATGCTGCAAAAGCTAAACGAAAACAATCTTTGAAACCTAAACAAATTTTGAAATATAAAAGGGTTGAAAGCAAACTATTTTGCCCAAGGCTCCTAAGAAATTAGAGAAGCCTAAACAAATTTGGAAGGCAAAACAGAAAGCAGCGACATCACCAGTCCTTGCATCTAAAGGGAACATGTGCTTTCGAGAAGTGTCTTATGTTGATGCTTCAGGAATACCCAGGACCACGATGGCCTGGGTACCAATGTCTTACTAATCTCCTTACTTTTCAGGGACAACCAAGGAGGAGCTGTTGACAACCTTTGGATGTTTATAGCGGTTGTTCCAGAGACATAACGGGTAACATTTCACTGTTGCAAAATGTATATTTCATTACAGTTGATATGTTTCGTTTGAAGGAGATAAGATAAGTAAGACGAGATCAACAAAAAGGTACAAGATCTGAATTTCATGTTCGAATTTTGATATTGATTAGTCTAATGATGGAACGGTTAGGCAAAAACAACAAAAAATATTTTCATTTTCTTTTATGTTTTTCTGTATACATACATTTTCGTTGTTTAGGTAAATTTGCGCGTAAGATTTACGCACAAATTTAGGGGGATATCTAAACATATCCATCTGTAAATAGAGAAAATGAGAAAAATACAAAAACATTCGAAAAACAATAAAAATCAAAAATATTTTGTTGCATGATATGGGAAATGAAATAAATATTTACATTATGGTTAAGGGCTGACTCATGTAAGACCAGCATCGAAATAGTTTGACTCTAGCATGATGTGTTGGTAGGCTCTATCCTTAGGACTGGAAACATTGGCTGTGACTCTTTAGAACTAAAATTGTAGATGACCTCAGGAAAGAAAGTCTCTTGGAATTAGCTCATTTCTATTTGAATGCTTGTATGTTGTCCCGATACACACAATTTTGATCTAATTCTGAAATCTTCTCTGAAAAAAGTCGTGTACCTCCTCTGCTGCATCCAGATATATGCTGACCTGGAGGTGCTAGACAACGACAACTTTTGCTGCATTCAGATACATGCTGACCTATCTGTACGTTGTCGCGCTATAGATCTAATACACCCGAAAGAGGCCCTCAAGTGCCCAAAAGAAACCCCAAGAAACCTATATCAAGTTGAGAAAAACTCATTTGATCTGTATATTATACCATCTCTGCAAAAGATCTATTCTGTTCTCTTCTCAACCTATTCCCAGTTAAGATTTCATAAATCTGGATTGGACTTGTGAAATATGTGGTAGGGAAGATACTTGCATGATAGAGTGTGCTGTTTGTATTTCCGGGATTTGATTAGTATTTGTTTGGGTGTTCATTGTTAAGAAATCAAAACATGATAAAATTTGCTACAGGCAGTTATATGGAAAAGGTCTAGGGAGATGAGTTTAGGTGGACAAATATATTGGCAATCATCTAGATCATTCAGTAGTAGATGTGTGTTGATAAGTGTGGTCAAGCTCGAAACTCTGTGATTTGATCCCATTGAAACTATAATTGTATATTAGTTTCTTTGTTTATTTTTGTTTCAGTTTATATCATTAGATTTAGAAATAAAATCAAAAATCCAAAAATAGGGTGTTTATTTGTTTTTATTAAAAATTTTAACCGTTCTTGAAGATTTGATTGATCATCATAATTTGAAAGAATTTTGAATTGTTAAATCCGAGTACAAATACTTGGATGTATCGAGTGTTCATGTGGTATTTTCCTCTGTTGCACATAAATGTTTGCTTATGAATTTATGAGCATGTGCAGAATTTAATTCAAATCAAGAAACAGGGTTTGTTGAAGATTGAGATGCTGTTGGCTGTTGATAAAGCATGAAGCATCACAACAACAAGATGTGCCTGAGTCAGAAGAATCACATACGAGTCATCATCTGACAGTGATAGTACATTTGAAGAAGTACCTGTGAACCTGCTTGAAATAGAAGACATTGACAAAGAAAAAAGTTGCTGAGAATCCTCCGCTTGCATTCTTTTCAACAAATCTTTCAAGCAAAGCTGATCGTGATTAATAGATAAAGCATCTTCCCACGGATTCATGATGAAGACAACAGTTTGATAAAGACAGTATAAACCTAGGGGGATATTGTAAGGCCCTATAATGGTGTAGGTTTACACCTATCTTTATCAAACATAATTATAGGCTATTGGGCTTAGCCTTGTAGTGGGTTAGATAGTAATGGAATAAGCCATGTGGGCTAATTAGTAATTTGGGCTCTTGATTGGTTAGTAATATTGTGCATTTGGGCTTGGCCCAACTTGTAACTAGTCCACCCTATGTAACTATAAATACGGTGAGCCTAGGTCATTATTAGGTTAGACATTTTAGTTAGACAATTTTAGAGAGGTTGAGAGGTTCTTCATCATCATATTCGAATTCTTGTCAAGTGTACCAGACGGTTCTCTAGAAACCGTGTGCACTTTGGTTATATGAGATTGATTGTTCTTGTTCTTAACACTTTTCTCAGTATTCCGCGCTTTGATTAGTGTTTGATATCCGATTGTGTAGTGTTCCTGGACTTACACACAGGTGACACAAGCTTCAGCCCAAAAATTTGTCGGTAATTTTGAATCTGCGAGCATTGTTCTAGCCGTCTCGATTAGTGTCCGGTTTTTGCGTTCTGCGACTCCATTCTGCTACGGAGTGTATGGAGCACTAAACTCATGCAATATACATCTTTCATCACAAAATTCTTCCATCTTGCTGTTCTTGAATTCAGTACCATTATCACTTCGAACTCTTTTGATACGCCTTTGGTACAAATTCTCAATCTTCTTGAACAACGCCATCAAACTATCAAACGTTTCTTCTTTTGCCTTCAAAAAAGGAACCCACGAAAATCTGGAATAATCATCAGTAACGACCAAGCATTAGTAATCTCCTGTAATACTTTTAACATTCACAGGACCAAATAAATCCATGTGAAGTCTTCCAGAGGTCTTGAAACTGAATTGACTTGCATTGTAGGGTGTGATGTAACATTTGTGCTTGTAATCATTGTGAACAGTTCAGTTATCAATAAAACAATGTTATTAGATACCAATGTTTGTTTGGTTGTGTTTTACATTTTTCGTATTTTGACTTTTGTTCAAATTCAAACTCTACATCGCTTTCTTGAGCATTATACGCAAACTGGTGCTTAAACGTACTCAATTTAATGCGACAAATACTCTGGAACATCAACATATACTAAACATACCTTAAATAACCTTTACATAACTTAGAAATAAGTTTTGAAGGCTTTGGTGTAGCAAAAACAAGTTAATTCGCTTACAGGGACTAAAATTGACAAACTGCGAAAGTATGCCGATTTGAACTGTAATGAACATTCCGGAACATGTACATAAGTTAAACATACCATAAATATCCTTTACATAGCTTAGAAATAGGCTTTGAGGGGTTTGGTATGCTAAAACAAACTTTTGGATCATTCAGGGGCTAAAAGTGTCAAAAAGTGCACAAGTTTACACTTTTGAGCATAACTTACGTTCTGAATACATCCGGACATCCAAAAATTTATGTAAGCATCCTTATATTATGCCTTAGTGTATGGCATGAGAAAAATCCATTCGTCGCGTCATTCAGATCATTTTTCGCGCTTATGCGCATTCCGTCGTAATTAAGCGAACATTGCGATCGTACGGCCAAACGAACCAACATCCGGAACATTTTTAAGCATGTTTCATGTCCACAATGTTTAGGCATCATTTTAGGGCCTTAAAGTTGGCTTTACGGGCCTTAGAAGTGTCGGAAATAGCTTAAACACG
The DNA here is from genome assembly GCF_002127325.2 of Helianthus annuus. Lineage (NCBI taxonomy): Eukaryota > Viridiplantae > Streptophyta > Magnoliopsida > Asterales > Asteraceae > Helianthus > Helianthus annuus. The sequence continues at coordinate 159,161,626 of NC_035434.2, read as the reverse complement.
CAACAGGGACCAAATATGTAAATTCTGAAAGTGGTGCAGATCAGACGGGGCCAGGCGGCCCGCGTAAGTTTGGCCTGCACCTTCACGCGGGCCGCGTTAGACTAACAGATCAGATAAGATCGATTAGTCAGCGAATCTTAGCAGATTAAACCTTGTCCACATGTTTTCACTTGCCCTTTCAGCTCACTAAGGGGCATTTTCAGTAACCACAAGTTTTCGACAAGTGTACGCACGAGATTCGATCACGTTTTTCAAGAAATGATCCTAACGGTTCGGGAAATCCTATAAATACCCCCCCCCCTTTTGGTTAAAACCCACAAGAATCTGATCTAAGCTCTAAGTTGGAACCTTTGTTTCATACCTGAGCTATTTTGATCTAGATTAGCATTTGGGGACCCTCCGTAAGTATTCTTTCGTTCTTTTATTCGCTTTTCGAGTCCGAAAGTCAAAGTTTTGTTTGACTTTCCGTGTGACCAGCCTATGGTCAACACGAAGTTCATAACGTGAGCGTGATCACGATGGTTATAGTCCGTAGTGACTATACCTACTGATTTCCACGTTATCTAGGCTCAGTAACGAGTCGTAGTTTCGGCCAAAATTCGCATTCTTGCGTGTTTTGTAACCAAACTACTCATGAGCGTCAAATTCGTTTGCTTTGATGCCAAACCTGTTTTCTAAACTTAGTTAAGCATGTTCTAACATGCTTAGCTCGTCACTTTTAGTTTAATGCTTATTTAGGGTCGTAAGGTAAGCGATCTAAACCATCGCTTATACTTTCGAACCCGACCCATTTGGTCTATCATTAGGATCCGACCAAACATATTAGGTGACCATAGTTGTAACCTTCCGGGGTTATACCTAGTGGTCACAATGTTAGGCGTTCCAAACGCGTTATACGCGAACGACGCGTTAAGATAGCATAAGCTACCTAAACGGGTCGTGATGGGCCGTAAGCACTTAGGTTAGGTTTCATTTTAGTATGTAGGCTTTGTTATACCATATTACACGAGTCTCCATACTCGTTTGGTTTACGAACCCGCATACTATCCGATCCTTTCCGATTTAGGTCCGGTATATTAACATAACTACCTATTAGGTGCCGTTGATATTCCGTGATCTCTAGCATTGTTTGGTTATTATTCAAGAACTCAAAGCAATCTCAGGTGAGTACATAGAACCCCTCTTTTACTGTTTTCCAAACTGTTTTGGGGTGAAACACATGTGCCTATCTGTTACATTCATGCTTTCCATGTTTTTACATCATATGCCTGCTATGTTGTTAGTACATTATAGTACACGATTTCATTACATTTCATGCTATGTATGCCCATTGTGTGCGTACTTAGTACATTGATTTACATTACATTCCTGTTGCATATGTTTACTCAGCATATGGACACATTGATTTACATAAACATTTCTCTTGCATATGTTTACTCAGCATATGGACACATTGATTTACATGAACATTTCTGTTGCATATGTTTACTCAGCATATGGACACATTGATTTACATGAACATTTTTGTTGCATATGTTTACTCAGCATATGGACACATTGATTTACATGAACATTTCTGTTGCATATATTTACTCAGCATATGGACACATTGATTTACATGAACATTTCTGCTTCGTATGTTTACTTAGCAAACATAGTACAACTGTTTACATCACATGCCTTCATTTTGTTATGACATTTGGTTTGTTTAACATGGGACAATACATTCATTAACATTGATCACGCCGTTCGTTAGTAGGTAGTGGTACCATAGGAATTGACAACTCCCGTTTCTGAAATCCTGGGTTTGATAGGATTGGAAGGAATGACCGAATTCGATATACATAACTTAGATAAACCTTTAATTTGTTTGAGGGTTTATCACCACAGTCTCAAGGCTTGGATGTATGCATAGTTACAATACCGCATAAATGTTAGTATCAATAGAGCATGCATTTTTCCACAGAACATAACGCTGATTTAAACCACGTTTTACTTCAACGACTTGTTCTGTGCATTTTACATATGGTTTAAGTTGATACATTTCGCTTACCATACATGATACATCTGGGATGCACATTACATGATTTACATTGAAGATTAACACGTTGACATTGACATACACATTTGGTGGTTTACATTGAACATAAACATTTGACATGGTTTACACAATAACACTTGACATTTGGTTTATACATGAACAATTTACATGGTGGATTGGTTTGGATAAATGGTTTGAGTAACGTGGAGTATGTAATATGATGCAAACATGGTGGATACGCCGCTGGTACTTCCTATATATAAATGTTTGTATAATATTACATATCTTAGCGTTATCTAAATCATTTCAATTTGACATATAACATTTTATACAAATAACATACTTTTCATAAAACATTGTCTTACAAAACAACTTATTATATTCAACTCATTTTACTTGGTTACTCGTTTAACCTTGCACTTATCTATACATATCATTTGATGTTATCGTTTTTCAAATGGTTTACAAAGCAAGATAAATTACAAGATTCATGACTGACTGTTATTAAACATTCCTTTAACTCAAGTCATGAATCCCATTTTCACAAAACCTATGTATCTCACAGGCATTTTTATGCTGACGTACCTACTTTCACATGTGTTTTCAGGAGCTGTTCCATAAGATGTTGATCACAATATACTAGGGCGGACCTGTGCCTTAGAGCCTAACAATGAAGATAGGCTAGTTTAAATATGTTATGAACTTTGTATTTCTTGTTTTGGAACGATGTAGCACTCTTGTTTATAAATAAAATACAACTTGTATGCCATGGTTATGAAACAATTAATTCTGTCCACAACACTCGCCGACGTTTTCCGCCGCGGTTGCATGTTATACGCGGTCGGGGTGTGACAGAAGAGTTGGTATCAGAGCCATTGGTTATAGGGAATTAGGTTATTAGTAATGCTTTGACCTAGACTATAACTTTCTAGGACCCTAACACAAGATATCTTGTGTTTAGATTCTAAAACATGCACTTCACCTATCCTTAGGTGATAACCACAACGAGAATTTCGATTCCGAATCCGCTTTGAAAATTAATCATCTGTTCTAGGATGATTGATTACTAGGTTTTGAACCCTCTGTTATAAGGTTTTGAACCCCTTTGAATTCTCAAAACTCTCGTCAAGGTTTTCGGGCATTAATAATGTGAACACGTGCGAACTGGAAGAGTGAATGCATGTACCCTGAGTTTTCTGTCTAAGGCTAGAGTGTTCGTACAAATCCACATAATCGGACCAGTCACTCTTACCTGGGAACTCTTGGGGTGAGTGTTCACTTATAGGCGAACATGTCTTCGCGATACATTATTTTCGACCCACTTACTTTGACTAGACATTTCATGCCGCTTGTTTGCTTTGCGATGCATAACCACCATCCTTGCTTTTGTTGCTTCTGTTTCATCTCATTCTCTTCTTCCAATCATCTAACTCGTTTCCTTTCATGTTTTCCTCTTCCAGAATGCCTCCTCGACGTGAACACCAGATAGCGACTGCCGAGCTGGAGGAAATTATTGCACAACAGATGGCTGCTCAATTCCCGATTCTCTTTGCTCAATGGAACCAAGCCAACAACAACAACAATGGTACATGCAAATACAAGGATTTTAACTCGGCTAAGCCACTCAAGTTTAGTGGTTCTGAGGGAGCAACTGGGCTTCTTCAGTGGTTCGAGAGCATCGAGAACACTTTTCGCCACGTGCAGTGTCCGGATAATCGCAAGGTCGAGTTTTCTTCAAGCGTGTTTCAGAAGAGGGCTCTTACATGGTGGAATGGGGTTATGAGAGATCAAGGTGCAGAAGTTGCTCTAGCTCAGACATGGGCTGAAATGAGAGCTGTCATGATGAGGGAGTTTTGTCCTCGTCATGAACAACGAGCGTTGGAGAAAGAATTTGATGTTTTGAGGCAAGATAGTGGCGAGCACAGGGCTTATACTGATAGGTTTAAGGAGTTGAGTCTGCTTTGCCCAACTATGGTTACCCCACTCGATAAGGCCATCGAAAGGTATATCGACGGCCTACCTGACTCAGTACAAGACATCCTCACTGGTAGCAACCCTACCACACTCCGTCAGGCAATCGAGTTATCAGCGACGCTGACTGAGTCGCAGATTCGAAAGAATAAATTACACAGGAAGGGTGACAAGGGCAAGAAGCAGTCGGCTGACAAGGAAGATAGCAAGAAAGGTCAAAACAAGAATGGAAAGGATTTTGGTTCATCAAAAAGGTCAAGGAAGCGTAAGGCTTCCCAAAACTATGCTGTCACTGCCCAAGCTAACCAGGCAGCTCCCAACCAAGCCGCGCAGCCTCCAGCAAAGAAACCCTATTCAGGAAGTGCACCTTTGTGCAATCGATGCAATAGTCACCATCAGCCTCAATATCAGTGACGTTTCTGTACTAACTGTGGGAAGTCGGGTCATCTTGCCGATGTTTGTCGGTTTGCTCAGAATCGCGCAGTTCAGAACCCTGCTCAACAAGTTGCTCAGCAACAGGGACAGGCTGCACGACCAAACTACCCACCAGGTGCTTGTTATAACTGTGGGGATCTGACCCATTACAGAAATCGGTGTCCAAGACTAGTCAACCAGAACCAGAATGCAAACCAGAATCAGGCTCAGGCTCGAGGTCGAGTCTTCAACATGAATGCTCAGGAGGCACAAGCAGACAATGAAGTGGTGAACGGTACGTTCTTTATTAATAATCAGCCAGCATCTGTTCTTTTTTATTCGGGTGCCGACTAGAGCTTTGTGTCATTGTCTTTTGAGCCAATGCTTCGCGTGTCTAGAACGAAACTAGGTAAACCTTTGACAGTAGAGGTTGCCAGTGGTGAACCCATTTTTCTTAATTCTGTTCTACGCAACTGCCAGTTGAACCTTAATGACCATATTTTTCCTATTGACCTCACGCCAATGCAGCTTGGAAGCTTCGACGTTATTGTGGGAATGGATTGGTTATCTAAGCATCGCGCACAGATAGTTTGTTCTGAGAAGATTGTTCGTGTGCCGCTGTCGACAGGCGAGATCCTACAGGTTCGTGGTGAGAAGCCTGCCGGTGGTCTCAGACTTATGTCTTGTTTTAAAGCACGGAAGTATCTTCGGAAGAATTATGTGGCTTTCTTAGCACATGTTACACCAGATAAAGGCAAAGGTAAGTCTATTTCAGATATTCCTGTCGTTCAGGATTATTCTGAAGTTTTCCCTGAAGAGTTACCTGGTCTACCTCCAGCACGCCAAGTCGAGTTCCGTATTTATCTCGTACCTGGTGCAAATCCCATAGCCAGAGCTCCATACCGTCTTGCACCTTCTGAGATGCAAGAATTATCTAAACAGCTTCAGGAGCTCTCCGACAAAGGTTTTATCCGTCCTAGCTTTTCACCTTGGGGTGCTCCCGTTCTCTTTGTGAAGAAGAAGGATGGATCTTTTAGGATGTGTATCGATTATCCTGAACTTAACAAGCTTACCATCAAGAATCGATACCCCCTACCTCGCATTGATGATCTCTTTGATCAATTGCAAGGTGCTTCATACTTTTCGAAGATTGATCTACGATCTGGGTATCATCAGCTTCGTGTGCATGAAGAAGACATTCCCAAGACAGCGTTCCGCACTCGTTATGGACATTATGAGTTCACAGTCATGTCATTCGGTTTGACTAATGCTCCTGCTGTTTTCATGGACTTGATGAATAGGGTCTGCAAGCCTTATTTAGATAAGTTCATCATCGTTTTCATTGATGACATTTTAATATATTCTAAGACGTGAGCTGATCATGAACAACACCTTCGTCTTACGTTGGAACTCCTAAAGAAAGAGCAACTTTTCGCCAAATTCTCCAAGTGTGAATTCTGGCTTAAAGAGGTTCAATTCTTAGGACACATTGTCAACGAACAAGGTATTCATGTGGATCCCTCCAAGATCAGTGCAATTAAGGATTGGGATACACCTACTACTCCTACTAAAGTTCGTTCTTTTCTTTGTCTAGCGGGTTATTATCGCCGCTTCATTGAGAATTTCTCAAAGATTGCAGTTCCTCTAACTGCTCTAACTCAGAAAAACAAGCCCTTTGATTGGGGAGTCAAACAAGAGGAAGCATTTCTGACTTTGAAGCAAAAGCTTTGCGACGCACCTGTCCTAACATTGCCTGAGGGAAATGATGATTTCGTTGTTTACTGCGACGCGTCTAAATTAGGTCTTGGCTGCGTCCTGATGCAAAGAAACAAAGTCATAGCATATGCATCAAGGCAGTTGAAGATACATGAGAAAAGCTACACCACTCATGATCTTGAGTTGGGTGCAGTTGTCTTCGCTCTCAAAATCTGGAGACACTATTTGTACGGTACAAAATGTGTGGTTTTCACAGACCACAAAATTCTTCAACATATCTTCAATCAGAAAGAACTCAACATGAGACAACGACGTTGGGTTGAACTCCTAAACGACTACGACTGCGAGATTCGCTACCATCCTGGTAAGGCGAATGTCGTAGCCGATGCATTGAGTCGCAACGGACGTACTAAGCTTCATTGTGTTCATGTCCAATCTGTTATCCAAGCTCAATCCGATATCCAAGCACGTATTTCTCAGGCACAACAATCTTGTGTTTCACAAGGTTTGATGGATAAGGAATTTCCTTATCACATAACTCCTGCTCTGGAACTGAAGGACAATGGATCATATTACTTCATGGACCGTTTGTGGGTCCCGAGCCAAGATAATCTTCGTACTCTGCTTATGGATGAAGCCCATAAGTCTCGTTATTCTATTCATCCTGGCTCAGATAAGATGTATAAGGATCTTCGTATATAGTATTGGTGGCCTGGTATGAAGAAAGACATTGCCTTATACGTATCCAAATGCCTTACTTGTCTTAAGGTTAAGGCTGAACATCAGCGTCCTTCCGGATTATTGGAGCAACGAGAGATCCCAGTTTGGAAATGGGAAAACATTACTATGGATCTCATTACTAAACTCCCGCGCACAAAGAAGGGTGACGATGCCATCTGGGTAGTCGTGGATCGTCTTACCAAGTCAGCGCATTTCTTGCCAATCCGTGAGGATTTTTCAGCTGACAAACTTGCTCAAATATATGTAGATGAAATTGTAGCTCGACATGGTGTTCCTTTGAACATCATTTCTGACAGAGATGCTCGTTTCACTTCTCATTTTTGGAGAACCATGCAATCTGCTATGGGGTCCCAATTTAATCTGAGCACAGCCTATCATCCGCAAACGGATGGTCAATCTGAAAGAACAATCCAGACACTGGAGGATATGCTTAGAGCTTGTGTGATCGATTTTGGTGGTAGTTGGGATTCGCATCTTCCATTGATTGAATTCTCCTACAACAACACTTATCACTCCAGCATCAACATGGCTCCTTTCGAGGCTCTCTATGGTCGAAAATGTCGTTCACCAGTCTACTGGAATAAGATTGGCGAGGCTCAACTTACTGGACCTTCCCTCATTTTAGAGACAACAGATAAGGTTAAGAAAGTTCGTGATAACTTTCAGACAGCTAGAAGCCGTCAGAAGAGTTACGCGGACCTAAAATGCAAACCCTTGGATTTTCAAGTCGGTGATCGTGTATTACTTAAGGTCTCACCTTGGAAAGGTGTGATCAGATTTGGAATGAAAGGAAAACTTGCACCTAGATACGTTGGACCATTCAAGATCGTCGAAAGAATCGGTAAGGTAGCCTACAGACTTGAGTTACCTCCTGAACTTGGAAATGTTCATCCAACCTTCCACGTGTCCAATCTCAAGAGGTGTCTAGCTGATGAAAACCTCCACATACCACTTGACGAAATTCGTGTTGATAAAACACTGAAATTTGTTGAGAAACCGGTAGAAATCGTGGAACGTGAAGTCAAGTGGCTTAAACGCAAGTGCATTCCTTTGGTCAAGGTTTGCTGGGAATCTAAACGTGGACCCGAGTTTACTTGGGAACGTGAAGATCAAATGAAGGCAAAGTATCCGCATCTTTTTCCACGAGTTTCCTCTAAATAAATTTCGGGAGGAAATTTCCACAAGTAGGGGAGACTGTAACATTTGTGCTTGTAATCATTGTGAACAGTTCAGTTATCAATAAAACAATGTTATTTGATCCCAGTATTTGTTTGGTTGTGTTTTACATTTTTCGTATTTGACTTTTGTTCAAATTCAAACTCTACATCGCTTTCTGGAGCATTATACGCAAACTGGTGCTTAAACATACTCAGTTTAATGCGACAAATACTCTGGAACATCAACATATACTCAAAATACCTTAAATAACCTTTACATAACTTAGAAATAAGTTTTGAAGGCTTTGGTGTAGCAAAAACAAGTTCATTCGCTTACAGGGACTAAAATTGACAAACTACGAAAGTATGCCGATTTGAACTGTAACGAACATTCCGGAACATGTCCATAAGTTAAACATACCATAAATATCCTTTACATAGCTTAGAAATAGGCTTTGAGGGGTTTGGTATGCTAAAACAAACTTTTGGATCATTCAGGGGCTAAAAGTGTCAAAAAGTGCACAAGTTTGCACTTTTGCGCATAACTTACGTTCTGAATACATCCGGACATCCAAAAATTTATTTAAGCATCCTTATATTATGCCTTAGTGTATGGCATGAGAAAAATCCATTCGTCGCGTCATTCGGATCATTTTTCGCGCTTATGCGCATTCCGTCGTAATTAAGCGAACATTGCGATCGTACGGCCAAACGAACCAACATCCGGAACATTTTTAAGCATGTTTCATGTCCACAATGTTTAGGCATCATTTTAGGGCCTTAAAGTTGGCTTTACGGGCCTTAGAAGTGTCGGAAATAGCTTAAACACGCAACATGGACCAAATATGTAAATTCTGCAAGTGGTGCAGATCAGACGGGGCCAGGCGGCCCGCGTAAGTTTGGCCTGCACCTTCACGCGGGCCGCGTTAGACTAACAGATCAGATAAGATCGATTAGTCAGTGAATCTTAGCAGATTAAACCTCGTCCACATGTTTTCACTTGCCCTTTCAGCTCACTAAGGGGCATTTTCAGTAACCACAAGTTTTCGACAAGTGTACGCACGAGATTCGATCACGTTTTTCAAGAAACGATCCTAACAGTTCGGGAAATCCTATAAATACCCCCCCCCTTTTTGGTTAAAACCCACAAGAATCTGATCTAAGCTCTAAGTTGGAACCTTTGTTTCATACCTGGGCTATTTTGATCTAGATTAGCATTCGGGGACCCTTCGTAAGTATTCTTTCATTCTTTTATTCGCTTTTCGAGTCCGAAAGTCAAAGTTTTGTTTGACTTTCCGTGTGACCAGCCTATGGTCAACACGAAGTTCATAACGTGAGCGTGATCACGATGGTTATAGTCCGTAGTGCTATACCTACTGATTTCCACGTTATCTAGGCTCAGTGACGAGTCGTAGTTTCGGCCAAAATGCGCATTCTTGCGTGTTTTGTAACAAAACTACTCATGAGCGTCAAAGCCGTTTGCTTTGATGCCAAACCCGTTTTCTAAACTTAGTTAAGCATGTTCTGCTTAGCTCGTCACTTTTAGTTTAACGCTAATTTAGGGTCGTAAGGTAAGCGATCTAAACCATCGCTTATACTTTCGAACCCGACCCATTTGGTTGATCATTAGGATCCGACCAAACATATTAGGTGACCATAGTTGTAACCTTCCGGGGTTATACCTAGTGGTCATAATGTTAGGCGTTCCAAACGCGTTTTACGCGAACGACGCGTTAAGATAGCATAAGCTACCTAAACGGGTCGTGATGGGCCGTAAGCACTTAGGTTAGGTTTCATTTTAGTATGTAGGCTTTGTTAAACCATATTACACGAGTCTCCATACTCGTTTGGTTTACGAACCCGCATACTATCTGACCTTTCCGATTTAGGTCCGGTAGATTAACATAACTATCTATTAGGTGCCGTTGATATTCCGTGATCTCTAGCATTGTTTGGTTATTATTCAAGAACTCATAGCAATCTCAGGTGAGTACATAGAACCCCTCTTTTACTGTTTTCCAAACTCTTTTGGGGTGAAACACATGTGCCTATCTGTTACATTCATGCTTTCCATGTTTTTACATCATATGCCTGCTATGTTGTTAGTACATTGTAGTACACGATTTCATTACATTTCATGCTATGTATGCCCATTGTGTGCGTACTTAGTACATTGATTTACATTACATTCCTGTTGCATATGTTTACTCAGCATATGGACACATTGATTTACATAAACATTTCTGTTGCATATGTTTACTCAGCATATAGACACATTGATTTACATGAACATTTCTGTTGCATATGTTTACTCAGCATATGGACACATTGATTTACATGAACATTTTTGTTGCATATGTTTACTCAGCATATGGACACATTGATTTACATGAACATTTTTGTTGCGTATGTTTTCTCAGCATATAGACGCATTGATTTACATAAACATTTCTGCTTCGTATGTTTACTTAGCATAGTTAGTACAATTGTTTACATCACATGCCTTCATTTTGTTATGACATTTGGTTTGTTTAACATGGGATAATACATTCATTAACATTGATCACGCCGTTCGTTAGTAGGTAGTGGTACCATAGGAATTGACAACTCCCGTTTCTGAAATCCTGGGTTTGATAGGATTGGAAGGAATGACCAAATTCGATATACATAACTTAGATAAACCTTTAATTTGTTTGAGGGTTTATCGCCACAGTCTCAAGGCTTGGATGTATGCATAGTTACAATACCGCATAAATGTCAGTATCAATAGAGCATGCATTTTTCCACAGAACAAAACGCTGATATAAACCACGTTTTACTTCAACATAAACATAAATGTCAGTATCAATAGAGCATGCATTGTTCTGTGCATTTTACATATGGTTTAAGTTGATACATTTCGCTTACCATACATGATACATCTGGGATGCACATTACATGATTTACATTGAACATAAACACGTTGACATTGACATACACATTTGGTGGTTTACATTGAACATAAACATTTGACATGGTTTACACAATAACACTTGACATTTGGTTTATACATGAACAATTTACATGGTGGATTGGTTTGGGTAAATGGTTTGAGTAACGTGGAGTATGTAATATGATGCAAACATGGTGGATACGCCGCTGGTACTTCCTATATATAAATGTTTGTATAATATTACATATCTTAGCGTTATCTAAATCATTTCAGTTTAGACATATAACATTTTATTCAAATAACATCCTTTTCATAAAACATTGTCTTACAAAACAACTTATTATATTCAACTCATTTTACTTGGTTAGTCGTTTAAGCTTGCACTTATCTATACATATCATTTGATGTTATCGTTTTTCAAATGGTTTACAAAGCAAGACAAATTACAAGGTTCATGACTGACTGTTATTAAACATTCCTTAAACTCAAGTCATGAATCCCATTTTCACAAAACCTATGTATCTCACAGGCATTTTTATGCTGACGTACCTACTTTCACATGTGTTTTCATGAGCTGTTCCATAAGATGTTGATCACAATACTAGGGCGGACCTGTGCCTTAGAGCCTAACAATGAAGATAGGCTAGTTTAAATATGTTATGAACTTTGTATTTCTTGTTTTGGAACGATGTAGCACTCTTGTTTATAAATAAAATACAACTTGTATGCCATGGTTATGAAACAATTAATTCTGTCCACAACACTCCCCGACGTTTTCCGCCGCGGTTGCATGTTATACGCGGTCGGGGTGTGACATGTGAGTTTTTCTTCTGCTTGCCTTTGACACAGCTAATGCACTCCCCTTCCAGATGAAAACCTTTGACGTGAACTCCTGTAACTAAATCATTATGAACCAAATGATTCATCTTCCTTAGGTGTATATGCCCCGTCTTGTGGTGTCACAATCTTGATTCTTTCTCAGTTGCTGTGGACACAAAACAATGAGTCTGACCCGTGGTTGTAGTAGCTACGCTCATAACCAACATGTACAGATCATTAACTCTTGGTGCCCTCATGATAATCCATTCCCCAGGGATTACAAATCCTGGCTTCAAGATCAAACATTCTTTATCAGTGAAGTGAGTAGTATACATCCTGTCACAGATCTGGGAGATACTCAGCAGATTATTCTCCAGCTCAGCAATGTAATTAACTCTTTCAAACGTCACAATCCCATTGGATAGCGTTCCTTCACCAACAATCCTACCACCTTGATTACCTGCAAATCCTACATAACCTCCACTGATATTCCTCACATCATACAACAAAGCAGTTTTCCCTGCCATATGTCGAGAGGCTCCACTATCCATGATCCATCTTGAAACAAGTTTTGGAAGATCCTGCACATAACAAACATTGACTTCAAAACTTCAATAAAGATGCTGATTCATGCTTCGTGATCCAGGAAGCTCCGGAAATTCAAACTACTTAGTCAAACATTGTGTCCACCCAAGCCTCATCAGTCTTGGGTGTAACCTTGGTACTTTTGACTCTCGCAATTTGAATTTTAAAGTTTTCAGCCTTAAGAGGTGGAAAATTTGCATCATACTCAATCGGAATTGAATCCTCAACCTGTTTATCTTCAGAAGTTGAAATTTTTGTCTCTGTTTTACGTTTCCAAACTTGTTGAGATAATGCTACCCGTTTGTAAAATTTGTCAATTTTAGTTACCACTTTCTTTACGGGTTTAGTTTTGACTTTGATGTTATCATTTTTCAAAACCTTTTTCTCAACAACCAATGGAGCTTTGCCCTTAGCATCAACATTCCTTTTCTGAGACTTTACAACTTCAGTCTTAGGCTTCAAGTTGGTACAATTGCGAGCAATATGTCCAACCTGATTGCATCTAAAGCATGCTCGAGTGTCAACTACTCGATTTGTGCCTTCAGACTGAAACTGTGAAGCTCTCTTTTCAAAGAATTCTTCATTTGATTTCGAAAAAATCTTTATTTCTTCATCAGACAGTGAACTTGAACTGTTCACAAACACCTTCTTTCCAACAAACTTCTTGTTTTGAACATTTCTCTTGTGATAACCCTTACCTTGATAACCACCCGACTAGTTGTTTCGATTGTTGTTATAAAAACGTGGTGGAATAACAGGTTTCTTGTTGTATGATTTATCTTTCTCAAAATTCATTTCTATCTTTGTTTGACTCAAACTGTTCACTTCTGACAACTCAACTTCGACCAATTTAAACACATTTGTTAACTTGGAAACATTAACATTCTCAATTGGAAACTCAGAATCCGAAAACAACTTATCAGATCCCAACATCTTGTACATGATAAGAGTGGATTCATCATTTAACTTGTTTTTGGACTTTTGTTTCGGAATGTAATTATCCAAGAAACATCCAGCATCTTCAGCTGAATCAGACAACACACTTTCAGTTGTGGTTTTAACAATCTTTGTCTGAACACTATCATCAGATGATGAAGAAGAAAATGTAACATCAATTGAATCAGGAAGTTTCACTTCATTCTCTTCTCCAATTTCAACCAACCCAGATTCCTTTTTCGAATAATTGTCAAGAACAGGTGTTGGAACTTGATGAAAACCCACCCCGGTTCCATCAGAGTAAACATCTTCGCCAGCTTTGTTTTTCCCGATGGGTTTGGGAACAATGTGTTGCAAAACAAAGCTTGCGTAGTTGTAACTCTTAAGCTTCAACTGGATTCGCTCATTTTCAATTTCACTCTCTTGAACTTTAAGTTTCAATTTAGCAATTTCATCCAGTTGTTGGTTGATTGATTCTTCTTTTAACCTAAGCACTGCTTTTAGTTGAACATTTTCTTTATAAGTTTTACCATTTCTGTCATCATTATCTTTCATTGTGCTTTTAAGTTTCTCAAATTTTTCAGTGATCCGACGGTTTTCAAGAACTAACTTTTCATTTTCTTGCCTAATCCTTTCATGATCAATTTTATCATTTTCAATTTTGTTAGTTAATTCTTTTAGCCGTTCAGTTGAAGCTTTCACCCTTTTATCACCATGAAGAATTTGATCCTCAACACTTCTGACTCTTGCAGTCAGATCCTCAATTTTCTTACCATTGAGATAAGTAACTGTGCTACAAAATTTGCATTCCTTGATGCAATTTTTGCGGTCAACATCACCATTGACGTTCTTACCTGACTCAGTCGTTGACGCTTTTGTACTGACCTGGTTTCTAGACTCAGAAACGGATTTAGAATCTACCTCAAGCGCCTTTGCTGCCAGCACCTTGTCAACCATTTTTCCAAGATTTTCAGCATTCAACTCCTGCGTCGTGTCAATGATCCCAGTATCAACCTTCTTTGACTCTTTCTCTTCTTTCTCCTTCTCTTCTCCGGTTCCCCACCATTTATTGTGCCAATAAACATCCTCATCTTTAAAATCTTTAATTATGGCTTCTATGTCAAGAGTGTTATGATCAACAACAATGTTTCCATCTTGGTCAAGTTAACATTCCCTCTCTGGATCCCATCTCTTTGCTCTTTTTTCTTCTGAATAGATACCAAATATTCTTATCAACCTGTTCGTGGCTGATGTCCTTCTGTAATTATACTTCTGCTCTTCAGTTTTGTTGTCTTTCCAAGGAATAGGTTCAGTTTTTGCCATCAAAGCATATCCAACCGCATCCTCTTCAGGTAACAACTCACTCCAGTCATACCCTTCGTCGTCGTGAATTACAGCAAGAGCTCTAGACCTCTCTTTGTTCTCCTCGACCTGCTTCAATCTTCGTGGCTCAGATTTATTTTGATGATTGATCGCCTTCTTGTAGTAGTCTTCTCTGAATGGGTTCTCAGACTCATCGGCATAAGCATTCCGACATTCACGTTTGAAGTGACCTTTCTGCTTGCATTTGAAGCACGCCACCTTGGACTTGTCAAACCCCAGCTTGGTAGATGGTCCACCAATTGACTTTCTCCCCGTGATCTCCATAAAACGTTGTGCACGACGAACTGCACTGGCCATACACGACCCTATGTCAATCAGTTCCATTTCTTCGGGATCAATCTGATCATAATCTTCTTTGGTCAGGTTGGTGTTGCCTATCTTCCCAGCTACAAGACTTTCATATGATTCTAACACCAACGCCAAGAAAACCATCTGCTGCTTTACTAACTCTTCGCTGAAGTTCTGAGCGTTCTTCATGTCTAAAGCGATGTTGCAGTGAAACAAGTTCTTTGCATCAGACTGGTTTGAACTTGATGAACATCCACTGTGATATCCACTATGATATCCACTTCTTTGACTACTTTGACTTTCTTTGCTTGTTGTGGACACATTCTCAACAGAAAATGCAGTCTTAGGAGATGTATTCTTTGGAATCATGCTCTTTGGATAATACAAGTCCAAGTTCTGCTGGTAAGATGAGTGATTGGCTTTGTATCTCTTCTTCAATTCCAACTCGTGACTCTCGAGTTTCTCAATCAACAAATCTACAGTCAACACTTCTGGTGCCTTGATCGTATTTTTCAGCATCAGCGCATAATATCGCCGATCCATCTCGTCTGGCAACGAATCGAACAACTTGTCAACTATCTCATCTTCAGAATAAGTAATTCCATGTCTAGCTAGTTCCAGCTTCAGGTGCCCAAACCCCTCAATCATTTTAGAAACCGATCCATTCTTTAAACACCCAAACAAATCAAACTCTTTCCTAAGAAATTTCTTTTTGTTTTTCATGATTTCTGTACTTCCTAAACATTTTGTTTCTAACTTTCTCTAGAGATCTTTTGCAGAAGAATATTCGATCAAAGAGATTATATCTTCTCGAACAGATTGAAACAACAACGCTATAAATTTCTGCTCCGCAACAAATGTCTCTATCTTTATCTTCAGGTGATGATAAGTCTTCACCCTTTTTACCTCCACTATCATATCTACTTTTAAGACTCTTCCAGCTAGGGAACCCAAAAGCCATCAACCAGTCTTCGAACTTTTTGGCCCACCGACTATATTCTTCAATAGCCATCAGCTTCCATGGTTTGTTGTATGTTCCGAAAGCACTTTCAACTTCCAAAGCATCCGATAACTTTTTCTTTGCATTCAGAGGATTCTCATTCGTGTTGCTTGGAGAAGTATCATCGTTTCCAGAATTTCCAGCAAATGCATACATGTCGCTAAACGGGTTCATGAAAATATCATCCATCTTGAACGTTCCTAAAAAATCAGCAAACACTTAGAAAATTTTCAAAGTTTTGAAAAACAGTTATTTCGAGCGAAATCATCTTTATGAGCGAAATCAAACAGACACTGTTCGAGCGAAATCAGATGTATACTGATTTCGAGCGGAATCAGAAAGTAGGTTTCGAGCGAAATCAGAAATATTTGATTTCGAGCGAAATTAGAAAGTGTCTTACGAGCGAAATTAGAAATTTATGTCTTTACAAGCGAAATCACAGGTTTTGCTCCAAATGACCAATAAATTTTCGAGCGAAATCAGCTTCTTATCGACGAATCTTTTCGAGCGAAATCAGGTATTTGGCTGTTTTTACCATTTTAATCCTAATTTTAACCTGATTCTTTCTAGGCTACGTTAATTCTATGTTTTATACCATATACTCGAAATTCAGGCCATTTCAACCGTTGGAACTAGTTCAACTCAGAAAAAATATGAGAAGAAGAGAGTTGAAATGAGAAAATCTGGTAGAATCAAGCTGCTATGGTATGAACTCCTCGTCTTGAGCTCTGATACCACTTGTTGGACCGTGTGCGACCCCAAATAGTCAGTTTAAGGCAGTTCATCTTCGTATACAAAGGCGGAATCAATGTAAACAAAGTCACAACACCTTTTCCTTTCTATTTCCTTCTCTATTAATGCTTTCTGAGTAAATTTTGACAGCGTTTCGACACCTAGCACATTACCTAATTTCGCTCCAACGTTACAAATGAAGATCACTCATAGGTATTTATAGTGAATCTGATTTCGCTCCAAACAGCAAGAGCGAAACCCCGTTATCACTTTAGGAGCGAAATCACCAGGTAACTATAGGAGCGAAATCACCTATTTGACTGTAGGAGCGAAATCAACAATGATCTGATTTCGCTTCAAATGACACAAGTGTCATTTGGAGCGAAATTAACAAGCTAAAACCTATTTCTTGATTTCCGTGCTCCAATCTAACCTATCTAGACCTAAGACTTGATACAGACGCAGTTAACATACATTCAATGCACCAACAGCCACATCGTTAATGAATCAGGGATACACGTGGATCCTGCTAAGATTGATGCTGTCAGGAATTGGGCGGCACCAAAGAATCCTTCGGAGGTGCGACAATTTTTTTGTCTCGCTGGGTATTATCAAAGATTCATCAAGGATTTCTCGAAGATCACTCAACGTCTTACCTCGTTAACACAAAAAAGTATTGTGTATTCCTAGGGATCAAAGCAGGAGGATGCTTTCCAACTTTTGAAACAGAAACTCTGCAGTGCACCAATCTTGTCTCTACCTGAAGGTACCGAGGATTTCGTGGTTTATTGTGATGCTTCTATTCAGGGTCTCGGTTGCGTGCTGATGCAACGAGAGAAAGCGATTGGGACAACCCGAGTTTTCAAAGTCTCTATCCGATTTAACTTCGTATGTACTTGCTAAGTGTGTTTAATAACCATTTGAGGTGCTAAATAAGTGTTATTTGTGATATGTGTATTATGTGTAAATGTTATACATATTGGAATTGTATAATAATTTAAAGCATGGAGCTATTGCCTAACACCCCTAGCCGAAAACCACACTCTACGAAAACACCCCACCCATGAAAACACTGCATGTGCTTTCGTCCACCTTGTGACCAACGAAATGAAGAATGGGCTTTGGCCCAGTAGCGAACAGCTATAAGGTTTTGATAATAACCTTTACGTTAGGGATTAATCTGAAAACCCTAATCACTTCTCTCCCCTTATTCCTGTGCGACGGCAGTCTTGAGATCTCGAAGCTTTCTACATCGAAGGATCCATTAATCGCCTTGTATCGGTTAGTGTTTAATCACTGATGACCTTGGATTGTGATTTATTTTTGTGATTTGTTTGGCATCGTTATTAACTGTTGACTATGTCATACTCATAATCATGTTTGAATAATGAGTTTTGTATAAATGATGAGTGATGATTCTGATGATTCGGTCAAATAGTATTAGGTCTAGGAGTATGGTTGTCGGCCACTATATGTAAACCCTTTTGACTATTAGTGATGTTATGCATGTGCAACCAAACTGAATATACTTCACCTCATCATCATTGTCAGCTCTGTTGTTCATGTGGCATAGGAGTTATCATAAAGTCATGTGATGGTTCATGTGTATGCCACTAGTTTATGTCTTGCATGAATATTGAGATTGGATATGATTGCTTTTAGTGCATTCGTGAATAGGATATAGTTTATGGTATGTGATGAATTAATATTACTGCATGATGGACATGATGATCATAACAAACATTACTGAGGTTTAATGATATTCGAATTATGATCATGGTTGCATAACAATTGTTGATGACTGATTGACGATTAAACAATGATATGATGAAGAGGTGTACCTGTAAGTGATGATCAGGGATTCGACATTGTGTAACTGTTATGTTTGTTGCTGTTGATGTCGATGAAAACAAGGGCCAGACGAAAACACAAGGAGTGATTTCGTCATACATTATGCCCGACGAAAACACCTTGGGGATTTCGTGGCCCGAGTGTTTTCGGCCCAAGGTGATTTCGTCACCCAAGGGTTTTCGGCTATTGAACTGTAACTCGTATGTAATCTGTTATCTTATTAACTCGGTTAGTCTATAAATATGTTAAGTATTAACTCCGTTATGTCAGCAAACTCAGTTGGTTATTGGTTCAGTTAGTCGTCAACTCTGTTAAATATATAAACCTTGTTAAGCATGTACACCTCTGTTAAGTTGATAAGGGGTTAACTTTATTTGTTTGTTAACTCTGTTAGTTAACTAACACAGTAGTTTATTATTCATGTATGTTTATAAACCCTGTTACGTTGTTAACTTCGTTATGAATGTTAACTCTCAAGTGCGTTATTTAATAACCACATTAGTACAAACTGCGAAAGATATTATATGAAAGATGAACTGCACGACTTTGAAAAATTGCTTATGTGATACGTGCTGATTGTTTAAGCACACATTGTGACATAGATTTCATGTGAAACTTTATGAACTCGAACTGATAAAGTATACGTGCATACTATAGGACTTGATTGATTATTTGTGAGCACTTAACTTAGCATACCGAGCAAACCAAGGTGAGTTCACACTCTTACCAATGCATGGGATTCCCGAGGTTGGGAATGGGATTGAATGATTACTTTTACTTACATTACTACTGAGATACGTACCACTGGCCTCGTTAGGTGTGGGACACCTATAGATACAACTAGACTAGTAAAACACGGGAAGTCCCCACTAATCTTCGCAACATGCCTGGAAGGCCGCAATACGAATACCAATCTACGCAACATGTCTGGAAGGCCGCGATACGAATACTAATCTTCGCAACATGTCTGGGAGACCGCGATACGAATACTAATCTTTGCAACATGTCTGGGAGACCGCGATACAAATACAACTAGTCTAGGATACATGGGTAACCCCCACTAACCTTCGCAACATATCAGGGAGACCGCGATACAAATTAATATGATACATGGTTTACAACACGAACATACGATTCTTACGAGACGAATACTGTAACTAAACAACCAACTGTGACCTCGCTCAACTTTGTTGTTAACTCGTTGTTAAAGGCCTTGCATGTCGTTAGGTACTCGTGGAGCTTGCACAGGGAGGAGCAGTCGCTGTGGGACATAGATCGTGGATGCCATGTGTGACACCTGTGTCACTTCAACCATCAAACAAACGCCAAACCAATGAAATATTGTATTTCATACTTTGGACTTGTATAAATATGTGTATCGTTTGCACATATCAACTCTTGTTCAATTTCAAGCTCTACATTGCTTTCTGGGGAATTATACGCAAGCTGGTGCGTAAACGTACTCAGTTTAATGCGACAAATACTCCAGAACATCAACATATACTCAACATACCTTAAATAACGTTTACATAACTTAGAAATAAGTTTTGAAGTCTTTGGTATAGCAAAAACAAGTTAATTCGCTTACAGGGACTAAATTTGACAAACTGCGAAAGTATGCCAATTTGAACTGTAACGAGCATTCCAGGACATGTCCATAAGTTAAACATACCATAAATATCCTTTACATAGCTTAGAAATAGGCTTTGAGGGGTTTGGTATGCTAAAATAAACTTTTGGATCATTCAGGGACTAAAAGTGTCAAAAAGTGCACAAGTTTGCACTTTCGCGCATAACTTACGTTCTGAATACATCCAGACATCCAAAAATTTATGTAAGCATCCTTATATTATGCCTTAGTGTATGGCATGAGAAAAATCCATTCGTCGCGCAATTTGGATCGTCTTTCGCGCTTATGCGCATCCCGTCGTAATTAACCGAACATCGCGACCGTACGGCCAAACGAACCGACATCCGGGATATTTTTGAGCACATTTTAAGTTCCCTATACTTTAACGTCATTTTAGAGCTTTGAAATGGGGTTAACGGGGCTTAAACATGTCAAAAATGCATCAAATACCAAGTTTTGGAGCTGTAGGGACCAAAACTGTAAATCTGCCAAACTAAGGGCTTACTGACCGTAAGCCAAAACCCATACGGTCCGTAAGGGGTCCCCAGTATAGCAGATTCAGCATTTAATGCAGTTGCCTCTTCATGAACTGAAAAGCCAACTTGGCCCTTGTCTCTTCCAGCAAATAAGGGGCAAGAACAGAGGCACCATAACATTGTGACAAGTGTACGGGCGAGATCGTGGCACGTTATTCAAGAAACGAAACTAACGGCTTTGCCTTTCCTATAAATACGCCCCCCCCCCCATTTTGCTAAAAACCCACAAGAATCAGATCTAAAACTCTAAGTTGGAGCCATTGCTTCATACCTGAGTTCTTTGATCTAGATTAGCATTCGGGGACCCTCCGTAAGTATTCTTTAGCTCTTTTATTCGCTTTTCGAGTCCGAAAGTCAAAGTTTTGTTTGACTTTCCGTGTGACCAGCCTATGGTCGACACAAAGTTCATAACGTGAGCGTGATCACGATGGTTATAGTCTGTAGTGACTATACCTACTGATTACCACGTTATCTAAGCTCAGTGACGAGTCATAGTTTCGGCCAAAATGCGCATTCTTGCGTATTTTGTAACCAAACTACTCGTGAGCATCAAAGCCGTTTGTATGTTCTAAACTTATTTTCTAAACTTAGTTAAGCATGTTCTAACATGCTTAGCTCGTCACTTTTAGGATAGTGCTTATATAGGGTCGTAAGGTAAGCGATCTAAACCATCGCTTATACTTTCGAACCCGACCCATTTGGCCGATCTTTAGGATCAGACCAAACACATTAGGTGACCATGGCTGTAACCTTCCGAGGTTATACCTTGTGGTCACGATGTTAGGCGTTCCAAACGCGTTCTACACGAACGACGCGTTAAGGTAGAATAAGCTATCTAAACAGGTCGTAATGCGGCGTGAGCACTTAGCTTAGGTTTCATTTTAGTATGTAGGCTTTGTTAAACCATATTACACGAGTCTCCATACTCGTTTGGTTTACGAACCCGCATACTATCCGATCCTTCCGACTTTGGTCCGGTATATTAACATAGCTACCTATTAGGTGCCGTTTGATATCCCATGATCTTTAGCATTATCTGGTTATTATACAAGGAATTCAAAGCAATCTCAGGTGAGTACATTGAACCCCTCTTTTACTGTTTTCCAAACTGTTTGGGGTGAAACACATTTGCCTACTTGTTACTTTCATGCTTTCCATGTTTTCACATCATATGCCTGCTATGTTGTTAGTACATTATAGTACACGATTTCATTACATTTCATGCTATGTATGCCCATTGTGTGCATACTTAGTACATTGATTTACATTACATTTTTTGCCGCATATGTTTACTCAGCATATGGTCACATTGATTTACATGAACATTTATGTTGCATATGTTTACTCAGCATATGGACACATTGATTTACATGAACATTTCTGTTGCATATGTTTACTCAGCATATGGACACATTGATTTACACGAACATTTCTGTTGCATATGTTTACTCAGCATATGGACACATTGATTTACACGAACATTTCTGTTGCATATGTTTACTCAGCATATGGACACATTGATTTACACGAACATTTCTGTTGCATATGTTTACTCAGCATATGGGCACATTGATTTACATGAACATTTCTGCTTCGTATGTTTACTTAACATACTTAGTACATGGTTTTCACATGCTTTCATTTTGGTACAACATTTGGTTTGTTTAACATGGAACAATACATTCATTAACATTAGCTACGCCGTTTGTTAGTAGGTAGTGGTACCATAGGAATTGACAACTCCCGTTCCTGAAATCCTGGGTTTGATTAGATTGGAAGGAATGACCGAATTCAATATACATAACTTAGATAAACCATTAATTTGTTTAAGGGTTTATCGCCACAGTCTCAAGGCTTGGATGTATGCATATTTCACAATACCGCACAAATGTTAATATCTGTATAGCATGCATTTCCACAGAACATAACTTTGATTTAAACCAAGTTTTACTTCAATACTATGTTTTTGTGCATATGGTTTAGTTGATATACTTCACTAGCCATACATATCATTTTGGTTACATATTACATGATTTACATTTGATCATGCATTGTTCCACGAAACATAACGTTGATTTAAACCATGTTTTACTTCAACACCTTTTTTTGTCCATTTTACATATGGTTGAGTTGATACATCTCGCTTACCATACAAGATATATTTTGGGTACACATTACATTATCTACATTGAACATAAACATTTTGACATTTATACACATACTTGGTGGTTTACATTGAACATAGACATTTCGACATGGTTTACACAATAACACTTGACATTTGGTTTATACATGAACAATTTACATGGTGGATGGTTTGGGTAAATGGTTTGAGTAACGTGGCGTATGTAATATGATACAAACATGGTGGATACGCCGCTGGTACTTCCTATATATAAGTGTTTGTATAATATTACATATCGTAGCGTTATCTAAATCATTTCAGTTTAGACACATTACATTTTACACAAATAACATACTCTTCACAAGACATTATTTTTGCAAACAACTTATCTTATTCAACTCATTTTACTTGGTTACTCGCTTAACCTTACACTTATCTATACATATCATTTGATATTATCGTTTTTCAAATGATTTACAAGACAAAGCAAATTACAAGGTTCATGACTAAACATTTTCTCAAACATAAGTCATGAATTCCATTTTCACAAAACCAGTGTATCTCACAGGCATTTTTATGCTGACGTACCTATTTTCAAATGTGTTTTCAGGAGATGATGCATAGGACTTATCAAGATATACTTAGGCGGACCTGTGCCTTAGTGACTTAAAACGAGACAAGAACTAGTTAACTTATGTTATGTACTCTTTGGTTCTTGTTTAAACAATGTGAACTTTCATGTTTGATCAATAAAACGAAACTTCAATTGCCATGGATTTGAAACAATTAATTCTGTTACAACACTCCCCGACATTTCCGCCACGTTTTGTATGTTCTACGTGTTCGGGGTGTGACACCATGTTAAACATTTCTGACATTTCAGATTGAGTTGCTTCAGAATCATCCTCACTTGAACTGCCCTGAACTTCAATCTCTGGTTCAACTCTTGTAACTTTTTCAACATGAGCACTCGATCCTTGAACTTGTTGTGCTGCAGCTTCTTCATTCTTTTTTAGATAGCTTTCAAAAGATTGTTTTAGAAGATCAGCTCCTTGTTTAATCACCACAGATGGCTCCAAGACCGTTTCATCAACCAGTCTCTTCTGTGGTTCTCCATAAGACCCTACAAAACAGATATAATCAAAGATATTAGTAACATTCACAGATATAAACAATCTAACTTTCTTAAGGCTCCCCCTTTCACTATACCCTTATCTCCATCCTTAGGAATGGTAACAGCTGGGGACGACTTAGGTGTCCTTTTCCGTTTTCCATCTCTAACTCACCACCACCTATTCTTCTTCTCAACCATCTCATTCATCTTATTATCTTCATTGTCTGAATCACTGTTATCATGTCTCCACTTATCATTCTAAGGAGCAACATAATCTTTGTCTTTGATTCTACAGATCATTTGTTTCATCTTTGCATCTTTTTCCTTGGTAACTCTTGCAATTGTTTCGTTGTTCACACTTCTCAACTCCATGATGTCACTTCTATTCTTCGAAAGATTCTTGATTTTATCATTAATCAACATCATGATGAATCTTGGATACATGATATACCTATCAGCTTCATTTTTGCAATTCTCCTTCATGTACTCAAAAATGACTTGAGAAATGTTATACCTTTTGTTCAATACCAAACTTGCAATGATATTCATAATGTAGTCAGGGACTTCATCAAAAGCTCCATTTCTATGTCCCAAAGAGTGAACCATGCAATGCATTAAGTATCTATAACCCTTTGAAAAATATGTCTTAAGCATCTTTCCATTCAAACGACCTGTAAATCCCATTCTGCACCACAACCCTTTCACAAGTCGTTCTGACATAATTACTGGATCATTATCAGAGTCTTGCAGATCTAACACCCTCCTAACATCTCCAACACCGAAGTTAAACTCCACATCAATATCTTTACAATCTTTGTCTTTCTTTCTCAATACTTCATGTATTAACTTGTCAGACTCCTCAAATCTAGCTGTTTCCCAGAAATTTCTAACGTGAGATTCATAAACAACTGTCTTATTAGATAACGCTTTAGCTACTCTGCTTTCTCTCAAGAATTTTGCCATCTTTTCTACTACTGAACCAACTGTGCTGTCAGCATCAATTAAATAAGATACATTGTGACCTTTGTATGTGTCTTTTCCTCTACCATGTAAACATTCAACATTAATCATAAGTACATGTCTTAATCTAAGAGGGTGAGAATTTTGAAAATTTTTCTAACATTGGAATTCCTGTGTGACAGTACTAGAGGATCGAACGACTTGAACGGTCGGTTAGCATTGTTGTCCGATCGGCTGACAAATGCTGATGGTTCGGCTAGTAAATGTTGTTCGATCGGCTGGCAAATACTGTCCGATCAACTAGCAACTTAGTAATGAAGTATCAAAAAGATGTTGTCCGATCGACTGAAAGATGCTGTCCAATCAGCTAGCAATGAAGTTCACAGATGATGTCCGATCGGCTGGCAAAAGCTTTCCAATCGGATGACAGTTTACATAGAAATCAACGTTAATGAAGATGTTGTACGGTCGACTAAGCTACTCGATCGACTGATCGACTGGCAATGCTGTCTGATCGGCTAGGCTAACCGATCGACTAGCACTTGTGGCAAAAGTTCTAGGTCATGATGAAAATGTTGACCGATCGACTAGGCTAACCGATCGACTAGCACTTGTGCAAAAAGAATAATGTAAAGATGAAAATGCTGTCCGATCGACTGGGCTAACCGATCGACTAGCACTTGTGCAAAAAGAATAATGAAAAGATGAAAATGCTGTTCGATCGGCTGGACTAACCGATTCGACTAGCAATGCTATTCGATCGACTAGCAATGCTGACCGGTCGGCTAGCATTCATCCTTGAATCATATCAACACAAAAATTTTCTAACATATGATGGCACAAACTTTAAGACATGAACTATTTTACAAACAAATGACAATTATTACCCCTGCTGTCCAATCGGCTAGACTAACCGATCGACTAGCATCATCTTCAAGAACAGACACATCATACAGAAGACTTAAAAATTTTCTTGCAAATAAACACTAATTGAACATAAATCCAAATTCCTAAGGTTGTTGCGATCAAAACCCTATGTTCAACTTTGTCTAAGTCGTCCTAAATAGCTTCTAATTTCATGAAGAACAAAGTCACACCCCCAAAATCCACCTGCGAAGTATCACCGCTTGGGAGCGTGACTGACCAGGATCAAGCCACCAATCATATAGAACAATATATATAGTAAAAGTAATTGCCATTAAACCAAACCAAATCCATATGAAAGGTGTTCCAAAACATAAGTAAGTTATCACTGTTTAGAGCAAGCGTATAAATAAAACCCATCATAATAAAGTATCAAATGTCATAAAGTGTTTAACAGACGATCATGATCCAAGCCCACAACGACCAGCTCCTCCCTGTGCAAGCTCCATGTACATAACGACCTGCAAGGCATGTAACAGAGGATCAACAACTAGTTGAGCGAGTTCACAGAAAGTAAATGCGTATTAGTAAGTTCGTTTGTAACATGTGGCTCTACTGGGCCGATAGTACGTTCTATTGGTGGGGGCTTCCCATGTTGTATATCCACTAGACTATTCGTAACCATAAGTGTTCTACATATCCCGAGAACAGTACACGTACAAGTTTACGTAGGTTTTACGTAAGTTTCCTTCACAACTGAGGATAGGGGTACGCGGGGGTTTACGTAGGTTTTACGTAAGTGCCTGACATAACCGATGCAGCAGTTAGTATAAGTTAACGTAGGTTTTACGTGAGTGTCCTTCGCAGCCTGAGGACAGTGAGTAGCATAAGTATACGTAGGTTTTACGTATGTGTCCTGCACAATCGAGGACGATGGTATGGTAGTCTAGTAACAGTGTATGTACGAATCTAGTCAATCTCATTCCTTCAATCCCATTCCCAAGCCTTTGGGAAACCCATGCCTTAGTAAGAGTGTGAACTCACCTTGGTTTGCTTGGTATGTTATTGCTTCAAGGCTAATTAGTGTTTAAGTCCGTTACTCACGACCTAAGGTATATTGCACATAAATCCAAGATAAGTGTTGATGTTCAGTTAGGGTTTACATGTTCTTGATGTTCAAACAGCAACTTACAGAATCATATCACACAGTAGCATGCAGTTATTGTATCATACAGTACACGGATAGTAAACTCAGATAATAATAGCATTAACACACATCATTGCAAAGAAATTCGGATTATTAGCATGCAATCCAGGTGACACTTAATAACATCCGACTATTCGTTACATCGCAAGGTTGGGCCATATGTTATAACACATAAGTCAGACTAGGTAACATGACAAGAAACTTGAACTAAGCATACATTACTTGAAGATTCGGACAAGGGCATAACAAACAAGCAACATAAGTCGGAATTATATAACAGTCTGACATGTATGTATATTCAAAAGTCGCACAACACTTAAACAAGCAGATACTCGGACAAGATCACATCACAAAGCTCGGACTCCTTTTATATTTATAAAAGTCGGATATCACATAATGCCTACAAAACTCGGACCCTTTGTGTTTGAGTATAAAGATCGGACATGATCATGCAATATACACTCGGCCAAGGGTAAAGTTCAGACAAGAACAAAGCCAAAACTCGGACCATAAGGGGGTGTCAGGAAACTCGGACAGTGGTAGGGGTTCAAAACTCAGACAACACAAGGTGAGGGGTTAAAAGTCAGACCATGGGGAGGCTTCAAAAAACTCGGACAACCCCTCCCTTTCATACAAAACTCGGAAATCAATGAGGGAGGGTTAAAACTCGGACAACATCCCCATTCTTTTAAAAAATTCGGACATGATTGTATCTTAAAGAATTCGGACCTTTACCTCTCATAAAAGTCGGACTATGTTTTATTAATAAAACTCAGACTTCATCATACATTCACAAAGCTCAGACAAGCAAAAATTCATACGATTGTTTTGTTCAATTGTGATTGTAGCAGTTACGTTCTTGTTTTCACACGAACAGAAACCCTAATTACATACTTTCACAGTGCAGGATTCAATTCAATCAATCGATACTTAACAACAACAACCATCACAGGAACAATCTACCAAGCATACAACTAGTCAATCATTATAATCACAATATTCAGCATCACATTAACAATCACAGTACTTAGCATGTGAAGAACTAGGGTTTTCAAGAATTATAATAATCAAGAATTGATACAATCAAACTATCAATTAGGGTTTACAAGTATTACAATAATCAGTAAACAATTACCTTGAATGATTCTAGAGAGAATGTGGAAACAAAAGTGATGAATGTCTTGTCAATGATGATGGTGATGATTGCCAGAGAATGTGAAGTACGTGCTTTGGTTTCTTGTGTGAGGTTTAGTGAAGAATTAGGGTTAAGTACCATATAAGTTTCACTAATAACTCTACACACCCTTAATTATTATATTTTACAATAGTACACCATCTGATGTGTGCTAAACAAACTATAAAAATTAACTAAATTAGACTCCCTAAGCTAGAAACTACAAAGCTTTAAATTTATAAAACAGACTCTCTAAATCTAAACCACACAACCGGCAAGTGTACCGGTCAATGTAGTATAGCCTAAGCAAGTCCGAGTATCGAACCACAGGACTCTATGTATCACGCAAACTAGACTCTGACAGACGCTGACAGACACGATTTAAACTTGTTTTAATTGTTTTGAGGGGGGGGGGTTACGGAAAACTAGGAAATCTATATTAAACTACTAAGTTAAACTAAAATTAACTAATACGAAAAAAGACTGAGGACTTTTCTTTATGCGAGAACGAGACCACCTAGACAAGAATCCTGGATTGTTTTTAAGAGATTACCGATTAAGTTAAATGCACGAGTTATGGAACCGGGATCGTAAAGTACTAAACCTATTAAGAACCAACGAGGCCCCTCGATCCTTCTCAAGGAGAAACCTGTGGCACTACCTAGGCCGTTAATTCTACCGGTTATTAGACGCCTTTCCAGTTGTCTAATTATTGTGTAAGTACCCTAATGTTGACCTATTCTTTTCCAATCCTAGGTCTAGGGTAGTTTGAAGTAATTAATTTGACTTGATAGACTAATAAGACCGACAGGTAAACCAAGACATAACCTTTCCCAAGGCCTATCTAAAGCAATTCGCCGGGTAAGACCTACCAATAGCCCCTCACTTTCCAGGTATTAGGACTAGTAGAACACTAAGACTTAGCAAATTATTACCAATTACTTCTAGGGGTTATTGCGCAATTTCACCCTAAAGAGTTAAGGTTTTCTAACGTGATATAGACACTCACCGAAATCCTAAACCCTAATATGACTCTATGTTGTGATATAGACCGTCACTAAGAATCATACGAAGTAAATAATAACAATAAACCAACTCAAAGCATGCATACACATCAAATCATTAAATCAAACCGCTTACTAAACACAAGTAATCCATAACAATCATGCAAATAACATAAACCGGTAAAATCTTTATATCAATCCATTCATCAAGTCTAGGCGGTTTACAAGTTTAGCCAAGCATGTTCATAAACGAAAACAAATCAAAGATGTTTAACAAGGAATTCATTGTAACAAGTTTCGTAAGAAAAAGTCACGAATCAAGAACTAGAAAACCCGATTAGATCTTCAAGTCTTCTTCCCCGAACTCGTACCGATGATTCCTAGGCTTCAAGATCTTCGAAAAAGCTCCAAGAATGCTCAATAATCGCCCAAGAACTCCCTCCAGTCGAATTAGGGTTTTTCCACACGTTTTGGATGTTTTTATATGACTTTTCAAAATAACCCTTTACTAAATTCGTAATAATTACCACTCAGAACGTTCTGGCTGGCCGCCAGAAACTCAGGGACTTGGTGGTGGGGTGCCACCTTGTTTTTCAGCTCATTTACTAACTTCAGACTCTCGCCAGGTGCCAGAAACTTGCTCAGTGGGTGATGGGGTGCCAGAAAGTGACTCTTCAGCTTTTCCAACATGCTTCAAGACTTGACACTTCAATATTTTAACTCGTTTTGCTCGGTTTCTCGCATATTTGAGCATCAAGACCTACGAAACACGATTTGATCAATAGTATACATATTCTAACGAAAATCAAAACTAAATATAACGAAAACTATACAAACTTTACACGAATAAAAGATGTATTTTGCAATACATCAAACATCCCCACACTTACTCTTTTTTCGTCCTCGAAAAAGAATTATGCAACGGAATCAGAAACAAACTATTACCCGGGCCAAAAGTATAGGTATAATTAATTAAAACCAAGATTTGCGTTAGCCGCGATTGCGAATATACTTATCCCTTTAAACCCGAATCCAGTCCTAAACCCTTATCATGTAAATTTAGTTTAAGTGCGGTCACTCTACCTAGGGTCTCACGCTAGAATCTACAGTCCACCTACTCCCAACTCAAGCTTATAGGACTAAAAGAACGATCATTTGACCAATTCCTAACCGTTTTATACCAAGATAATGAGAGTTTGAAATCAAATCTAATTTTATTTCTTTTCTCTTTTTTTTTCTAGCTTGCTTTGTTTTTTTTTTTTTCATTCGTGAGACTAGACGATGCTTTCCCTAACCCAGCGGTATTCCGACTGTAGAGTCGCTATCCCCAATCACAGATTACATAGGTTTCGGTACTTTTATTCGGCAAGTCGATTTCACACATCCTAGAGGCATTCCGGCTGTAGAGTCGCTATCCCCAACTCGGATTACATAGGCATGTGTTACTTTCATTTAGTTTCTAGCTCACTTTTATTCTATTTTTTTTTCTTTTTCAGCGAGATATGAAAAAAAAACTCTAACTATCTTAGCTTATAACGGCATCCCTTATACTATTTTTGCTGGTTTTAGTTTCCCATATTTCCCAGGCGAGAACCCACTAGCAGACCGACAATTAAGGTATATTAACTCAAAGGGACTTAGAACCAAAACCCGGGCCTATCCACATATCCCAAACTAGACGCAAACTCAGTTTATTATAATCTCATATTATTATTATTTGAACCCGAGCAAAAATTTGTTTTTTCTATCATTTTCCGTTTAAAAATGCAAACTTCTTTTATTTCAAAGACATTTTCTATTTTTTCAATTTTTTTGGATTTTACAATTTTTTTTTGTATTTTTAATAATTTAGACTCGATTATTTACAATGTATCCCATCCCCACACTTAGAGATTGCATTGTCCCTAATGCAAGAATGAAAATACGACTCAACTGCTACCTAAAAATAAAAACTAGAAAGGAAAAAATAATAAATAAATAAATAAAAAAATACAACAACAACAAAAAAGGGAAACGACTTAGCTGAGAATGTGAGACTGTCAAAGTGCCAGTCGTTTCCACATAAGCCCTCCAATTCGAAACGCGCTCAGCAAACAACTCCTAACCTCGGACACGCGAACGAAAGCGGCTACAAATACCAACCTAATCAAGCGAATACCAAACACTAGCAAAAGATAATATAATATATCACGTTCAACAACCATCCACAATTATCAACCAACCCCAAAACCCATCCAACCTGTTTAAAATATTAGTACAGACCAAGATATGATGAAAACAGCATAAAAGAAAAATATAACAAAACGGTATGCTCGATCACTGCTGCATCATCCTCAAACCACACCATCTACTCCTCATCTCAAACCATGCTCCACGATAACTTACCACTCTCAGTGGTAAATCAGCTCGGCTCCTCCTGAGCAGCCCCCTGATATCTTGTTGAAGCACCTCGCCTGCATTTGGTTCCTGACGAGGAACCTTCACCTGACACACTGTAAACATAGTTCGAAAACGCGCAAAAACAGGTGAACAGTCAGTAAACACAAACTATTTTTTTTTAAATTAATACTATACATTCAAACAACGACCGTATAGCATTTCGTTCGCGGCCGTTGTTCGAAAACAAGTGACCTTATGCAACACAATTACAAACCGACTCCGCCCGAATGGAGATTGAGTACGAGCGAAGCGGTTTGAATATCAGGTGAGCATATCGACACTACATGACACTAGCAAGACTCGAAACACACTTAAAACGACACAAAGGACCCTAAAAAACGCAAAACTCAACTCAACCTAAACTAGACGCAGAATACAAGACTTACAACCCTACCTCCTCCCGGCACTTTACTCGCCCTCGAGTAAACCCAAGTGCCGATAAGGACCAAAGTGTGGATGCAACGGATCACGGTTCGCAACTTTAGTGAAACAAAAAATATGTTTTTACGTCAAAAAGTGCACGACCCGCTTCCCCACACTTAAGCGTTACTATGCCTGTATCAATGCATCACACAAGCAACCAACCCACTAGCCCTTGTCCGAAACAATTTCAAAGACAGAAGTAACCAAACCAACCCTTGTGCCACCCGAACATCCCAGTAAAACAACCTGTCATCCTATACGAAAAGTGTAACCCCATATCAAACAAAACAGATTAATGCATGGAACAGACTCCGATATCGACACCGACGATCAAACATACTACCTTCTGAAACTTGGTGACTCGGCAATAAAGCAATAATCATTCAAGCTCAACTAAACGCGACCATTGTAACCAAAACAGATAACCCAGTGAAACCTTCTGTCGCAATCCACAAACAATAGACACAAAACCACGACTTGATACTCGAAGATTCTAAATGCAGACCTTTACTACACTCTCATACAAACTGACCCGACACCTAAGACATAAACTTGAACCGACTGGACTCGATAGACTCACATACAGCCAAACAGACTCACTAAAAAAAACTAACCTAAAATACAAGAGGAGTTTGGCAGGGAAACATACCTGAACTTTATGAGAAACAAAAGAGAATAAGAAACTTTTGATTGAATGTTGAATCCCCAACTGTAATTCCGATTGTAAGTGTCGGTTGTGTACGGCGGCGGATAGGGAGGGGAGTCGGGGTTACGGTGATGGACGAGGTGTGAGGGGACTGAGGTGGGGTTTTTACGGTGGGTGAGGGAGGAGGTAAGGTGGTCGGCGGTAATTGGAGGAGGAGTGGGGTAAAGTGGAGTTGGTGGTTGGCGGCGGCGCGTGAGATGTTCAGGTGGGTGGTAAGCGACGGTTTAGGGAGGGAGGTGATAGTGAGAGGTTGAATGGTGGAGGGGTAGCGGCAGAAGTGTGGTGAGCGGCGGTGGTTATCGGCGATTAGGGGGTTGGATATGATGTGGGGGTGATGGCGGCTCAGGAGGGGATGGTTAGGGTGGTGAGCGATAGAGATGGTGAGGGAAGCGGCGGCGGATAGTGGGGAGTCGGAGAGAGAAGACGGTCAGCAGTAAGGAGGAGGAGTGGGGTAAAGTGGAGTTGGGGAAGGAGTGAAGTAAATGGGTGAAAAAGTAAGCTACGGTTGGAGAAGGAAAGGAAAGTTAGGTGGAAGGGTTTTACAAAGTTTGGTTTTCAAATAAATGTGGGTTGCAGATATAGCTCTTGGCGGCCCGCCAGAAAGTTGATGAAGTGGGTGGCGGTCGCCACCACGTTACTTACGATTTTTTTTTTTTTGTAAGCTGCAGATAAGGTGTCTGGCGGGTGGCGAGGGAGATGTGTAGTAGGTGGCGGCCGGCTAAAGAGCATTACTGCTAGAATTGTTGTTTAAATGCCTTAGAAAAATTTTGATTCTTTTTCCAAACCATCCAAAACCCAACCAAAAATTTTCAAAGTATAAAAACTTACCTGGAACCTTATTTCTCTTGTAAATTCCTGCAAATACTCGGTAATGCCCTCCTGCAAACGACTCAAAACACAAACAAAGACCCGGAAAACTAACCAAAACGACCGTTAGTTACCGAAAACTACGAAAAGAAAAAAAATACGAAGATACAAACTCTACAAATGAGTAACAACTTCTCACATACTTATGGGGGATCATAGAGATGCAGCTCACCTCCAAACACACTCTTGCGGGCTGTAGCACCACTATATGTATCGCCCAAATCAACCCGAAAACCCTCATCTCTTTCAAAACCTCTCAATTCCGCATCTAGCGTTTTGAATCCACATTCCCCATGTTGAAATCTATCCCCACACTGAGGTTTGCTCAGTGTCTTAATCCTAGATTCTAAACGCTCCACTCTCTCCTCTAATTCCTCTAACTTTCTATCCGGTGGGTCCCCACACTTAAATCCTGTCCCTTTCTCTAAACTCGCATCACTAACATCCCTCTTCTAATCTCTCTCATCTTTCTCACACTCCCCCACTAACGAAACCGAACGCACTCTGTCAGTATGCCCTTTCGAACTCATAACCTCAAAAACTATTGATTCCTCGCCCGCTCTAAGTGTGATGGTGCCTAAAGAGACATCTATTAGAGCTTTAGCGGTATTTAAGAATGGGCGACCTAAAATTAACGGTATGTTTTCATCGGCTTCCATGTCTAGAATAACGAAATCGGCCGGAAAAACAAACTTGTCCACCTTAACAAGCAAATTCTCCACTATTCCCCTCGGGTGTTTCACGGACCTATCAGCTAAGGACAATGTCATTCGAGTAGGTGAAAGCTCGCCTAAGTCTAGCTTCTCATAGAGAGAAAAGGGCATCAAATTAATGCTAGCACCTAGGTCGGCTAAGGCTCTAGTGTTCGTGTGACTACCGAATAGACAAGGAATAGTGAACACACCGGGATCGGTAAGCTTTTCGGGTAACTTATTTGAAACGATGGCCGAACACCCTCCATGCAATGGGACATTAGACAACTCACCTAATTTCTCTTTGTTCTTAAGAAGGTCCTTCAAGAATTTTGCATATTTTGGCATGGACTGGAGTGCCTCTATAAACGGGAGATTAATCTTCAATTGCTTGAAGATATCTAAGAACTGCCCGTATTCCCTCGAGTATTTTTGATTCTTAAGACGTGAGGGAAACGGAACATACGCATGATTCACATAGGGTGAAGGACTAACGTCTATGGGCGTTTTCTCAACTTTCTTCTCACTTTGAGACTCACCGGGCTGTGCGGTACTTGCTGGGCTTAACCTCTTTTGCACTTTGCCGGGAGCCTCCATCTCTATCACTTCATCTATAATGTCTCCATCCTCATCGACCTCTCTCTCTTCTATGCTCGGGTTCCCTACGGTTCTGCCACTACGAGTGGTAATGGCTTTTACATGAGCGTTCGGGTTAGGTTGGGTGTTGGCTGCAAACTGACCGGGTAATCTTTCATCTAACTTCCTAGACATATCACTTACAACCCTAGAAAGGTCTTGGACCGCAGCTTGGTGATTCTTAAGCATAAGATCATGTTCACTAAGTTTCTTTTGGGTATTTTGATCCATAACAATTAGTTGACTCATCATGGACTCCATTATTTCCATGCTACCCCCTAAATCGAAACTTGAACCTTGACCTGTTTGAACCTGATTATTTGACCCCCCCCCATCCTTGACTTGCCCATTTAAGCCCCCACTGAAAAGCGAACCTAGACCTCTATTTGGATTTTGAGCTATTTGAAAACCAGGAGGTCCATTTGAGCGAAAATTGTTATTATTATTAAAATTATTATTATTATTTCGCCAACCCGAGCCAAGATTATTGTTACCAAAACCGCTAGTCTGACCTCTACCAAACCCTCCTCCTAAATAATCACATTGCTCCTCACCAACTAGTAAAGGACATGCACTCGTGTCGTGACCACCTCGACAAAACTCACACTTATCAACCTTAGCTCTAATCTCCTTAAGCTCTCGAGTGATGTTTTCCAAAATAGAGGCTAAACTAGGGTCCATGGTGACATGGTTCACCCCATGGGCGGGTGCACTAGTAGTGGTATGTGAATTACCACTTTGGTACCTCTGATCGGATCGTGCTTGGGATTGAGACTGAGCAAATGCCTCAAAACGCTCTCGACACTCAGCTACTGTAAGAATACCCATCATGTGCCCCCCCCCCCCCCCGCATTAGTGTCGAACCTCTCACGAGTCTCTTGGGTGAGACCGTTATAAAATTTCTCGCACAAAGCCCAATCAGAAAGACCATGCTGGGAGCAACGAGCACAAAGGTTTTGGAAACGCTCCCAAGCAAGGTAGTAAGGCTCGTCGGGCTCCATGCGAAAAGAGTGGATTTGGTCCCTAAGACGTGCGGCTTTGGCGGGCGGGAAATACTTGTTCAAAAAGGCTTGACGAAGCCCCGCCCATGTGGTAAAGGTACCGGTTGGTTGAGAGTCCAACCAAGTAGCCGCACGGCCGGCTAATGAGAATGGGAAAAGCTGTAGGTAAGTGGCATCGTTGGGTGCACCGTGAAGGTTAAAGGTAGCTAGCATGCGGGAGAAACGGTTGATGTGGGCCGGGGCGTCTTCATCGTCCCGGCCATGGAATTGGATGGTATTGGTGATGGCTTGCATGGCATAAGATGGAATCTGCCATGAGTTGTCATTAACTATTGGTGGGACGGTGATGGGTGAAGCAAGGCCGGTAAAATCCTGAGTGGCCTGCTGATGGACGGTTTGCCTAGGGTTGGCCATTGGTTCTACGGTTACTAGATTGCTAGAGGTACTAGAAGTAGGGCTTTCGGGTGGGGAAACCTTAGGTGAAGGTGGTGGTGTAGACGGTGGGGTGGGTAACGGGGTGGAATCGAAATTAGGAAAACGAGAAGAGGATGAAGAAGCAACCTGAGGGCCTTGGCCCAATTGAGATGACGAATGCTTGACTGGTGGTGGTGGTCCGTGCGAGCGCAGATGTGGCATCCACTACAAGCAAAAACCTGAACACAAGAAAAGCAAACAGAATTTACTACGACTCAAGATGAAAACAAAAGACACAAAACAAAATAAAACACGTAGCACGTATTTGTCAATGAAATCTATCAAAGCTAATGAACGCGATTGCCAAGAATCCCCAGCAACGGCGCCAAAAACTTGATGTGTGCTAAACAGACTATAAAAATTAACTAAATTAGACTCCCTAAGCTAGACACTACAAAGCTTTAAATTTATAAAACAGACTCTCTAAACCTAAACCACACAACCGGCAAGTGTACCAGTCAATGTAGTATAGCCTAAGCAAGTCCGAGTATCGAACCACAGGACTCTATGTATCACGCAAACTAGACTCTGACAGACGCTGACAGACACGATTTAAACTTGTTTTAATTGTTTTGAGGGGGGGTTACGGAAAACTAGGAAATCTATATTAAAGTACTAAATTAAACTAAAATTAACTAATACGAAATAAGACTGAGGACTTTTCTTTATGCGAGAACGAGACCACCTAGACAAGAATCCTGGATTGTTTTTAAGAGATTACCGATTAAGTTAAATGCACGAGTTATGGAACCGGGATCGTAAAGTACTAAACCTATTAAGAACCAACGAGGCCCCTCGACCCTTCTCAAGGAGAAACCTGTGGCACTACCTAGGCCGTTAATTCTACCGGTTATTAGACGCCTTTCCAGTTGTCTAATTATTGTGTAAGTACCCTAATGTTGACCTATTCTTTTCCAATCCTAGGTCTAGGGTAGTTTGAAGTAATTAATTTGACTTGATAGACTAATAAGACCGACAGGTAAACCAAGACATAACCTTTCCCAAGGCCTATCTAAAGCAATTCGCCGGGTAAGACCTACCAATAGCCCCTCACTTTCCAGGTATAAGGACTAGTAGAACACTAAGACTTTAGCAAATTATTACCAATTACTTCTAAGGGTTATTGCGCAATTTCACCCTAAAGAGTTAAGGTTTTCTAACGTGATATAGACACTCACCGAAATCCTAAACCCTAATATGACTCTATGTTGTGATATAGATCGTCACTAAGAATCATACGAAGTAAATAATAACAATAAACCAACTCAAAGCATGCATACACATCAAATCATTAAATCAAACCGCTTACTAAACACAAGTAATCCGTAACAATCATGCAAATAACATAAACCGGTAAAATCTTTATATCAATCCATTCATCAAGTCTAGGCGGTTTACAAGTTTAGCCAAGCATGTTCATAAACGAAAACAAATCAAAGATGTTTAACAAGGAATTCATTGTAACAAGTTTCGTAAGAAAAAGTCACGAATCAAGAACTAGAAAACCCGATTAGATCTTCAAGTCTTCTTCCCCGAACTCGTACCGATGATTCCTAGGCTTCAAGATCTTCGAAAAAGCTCCAAGAATGCTCAATAATCGCCCAAGAACTCCCTCCAGTCGAATTAGGGTTTTTCCACATGTTTTGGATGTTTTTATATGACTTTTCAAAATAACCCTTTACTAAATTCGTAATAATTACCACTCAGAATGTTCTGGCTGGCCGCCAGAAACTCAGGGACTTGGTGGTGGGGTGCCACCTTGTTTTTCAGCTCATTTACTAACTTCAGACTCTCGCCAGGTGCCAGAAACTTGCTCAGTGGGTGATGGGGTGCAAGAAAGTGACTCTTCAGCTTTTCCAACATGCTTCAAGACTTGACACTTCAATATTTTAACTCGTTTTGCTCGGTTTCTCGCATATTTGAGCATCAAGACCTACGAAACACGATTTGATCAATAGTATACATATTCTAACGAAAATCAAAACTAAATATAACGAAAACTATACAAACTTTACACGAATAAATGATGTATTTTGCAATACATCACCATCTCAAACAGTTTCACAGTTTCACCACCAAGTTTATGTATTTGACAAGTTTATCACAATTAACACATAACCATGCACAATCACACAATACACTTCATTATATCAAAACGTATACAATTCCATAGCCAATTATTTGTGCAACTAAACAACTAAACAATACATGAACGTTCAATAAATGCGAAATAGGAATCTTGGAAATTCGAGTTGTCACAAACAAGCCGACAGCCAAACATACATAAACCTAGATCTATCAAGATTAAGCATGATTTTTCACAAATTGAAACCGGTAAACTTGTAGATCTTAACATTCCGAACAAAACCCTATGCTCAAAATTCATCACAACATCCTAAATCTTCCTAAATCTAAGATTAAAATGCCGATAGTGACGAACATGAAGAACAATGAAGAAATTGATGAAATTTGAAAGTGAAACCATACCTTTGCCATTGAGAATGATGAGCAAACCAACCAATCAATGTAATGTTGCAAAGAGAATCAAGAAATCAGTGAAAATCAGTGAATCGATTGAGAGAGAATAAGTTAGCCGAACGAACTGTGTAACCGTTTGACAATCACTTGACCGGCTATTTATAGTTGTTAGGAAGACAAAATTATATATGGTGGGGTGGAGGGGTTCAAATTTAATTGGACATGGTTGCTGAGATGACTTCGTTGGATAAATGTTTAAGCTTCATAAATGAATGTGTCCTGTGACAAACCTCACTAAACCAGGTATCCGTACGACTTAATTAATAATTGATTACTACATAATTACTGTGCTTACTTGAAATTATGGATCAACTGCTACTTGAATGCTGATACATGTACTTACTTGCATCATACATTACTTGCTGTCACTCCATGTTTTGCTTACAGCACCTTAGTGACAACCTTGATGCACCAAAAGCACAGTAGCACAATGAACGGATAACCTATTGAACATGCTTATATAGCCAGCATCAGGCAGACACTGCCTCTAAGGCCTGTATGAGCCCGAGATAGTTTACTACACTAGTAGAGAGTGTAGGGATAAGAAGGTTGTAGAACTGTGTCACTGGTATAAGTTACAGTGACCAGATGCGCCTAAAACGTACTTTAAGTACAAAATTCAGCACCTTAATTAAAAATTCAGCATTTAGCTAACTAATAAAGTGCCAAAACATGAGAAAAATATTACTAGACACTTTCCAAAGTGTCGGGAATAAGTTGTGTCACTAAAAATAGTAATAACGACACTTTAAAGCTTTGTTAAGCGCTTTAACGTATTACTATCCAACCAAACAACCGGACTTTACCCGAAACATGAAAATATTGCCATTTACATTGTTTATTTTTTTTAGCCAGTTAGGGTCCCTGAATACCCTAACACCCGCTATTACACATAACACACTAGTAACCAGGTTAATCCCTAAACTAACCTAACTATGTCCTAACTAATAGTTGAAAACTAACTAAGACCCCCCCCCTCTAACTGAACCGTCCCCAAAGGGGACACCCTTGTACTTTTGTGATTAATTTAATCACTAATGCCTAATATCCAGCAAGCATATGATCCTTTGGTTAATGATCTTAAGTTTGTCTATAAGTAGTAGACTTGAACCATCATAACATTCACAACATAACACTCACCAAAACTCTCTCTCCCTCTCCTCCCATAGCTCTCGGCCGAACACCCCTATTTCATCCATCCATTTTTCGGTTTTGGTCTTGCAATTTCAAGTGACTACAAGTGTTGAGGATCACATACAAGCAGGCTTGGTGCGTTCGGAACGTGAAGGACCTCATCTCATTTCTTTTATCCACTCATTCTTCGACTAGAATCTTCCCTAGCCTCGAGCTAGTAGTAAGTTTCTTGAAACACAGTCTCGATCTATTTTAAAGTGGTTAAAACGATATATGACGGTTAAAACTCGTGAACATACAAAATGAAGTGTTAAAAGTCTATTAAAATGATGAATATGTTGGTTAATAGCACAAGGGTTGTGTAAATCATGTGAGATTTGTTTTGTGTAGGTATTTGAGGCCGATCTATGTTGTGGTAGCTCGGATCATCATCTAACCCGAATTAGTCATGATCATGGATCATGACATAGAGTTTGTTTAAGTATAAAAAGGGTTAAGTGATGAAACTCTACCACACACTAAACATGAACTTGTGTAAAATCAACTTTACTTATGAAATAGTGTTTAAAACTAGTAGATCTACGGATCTACAAGTGGTATTTACAAAGAACCAAGTGTCAAAGAAATCATATTTTCTAAAGCCGGATCTTACATGAACAAGAATGATTTTTGTAAACACACAAGTGTGTAAACACTTGTGTAACACTAAGTTTCGACAACGAACTAGTTTTTTCAAATCTTACAAGAAGTTGTAAAGATGAAATTTCTTTAAAAGCGAGTTTTTTACGAAACCGGATTGATTTATGTAAAGATCCACTAAAAATAATGAGAGTTACTTCATAGTTTTGGAAAACTACAAGTTCATGTGATTCTTGAGATTTACATATTTATTGACTAAGTTTGATGCTCTAAACATTGTTTTGATTGAATGAGAAAATTGTTGGTTTGATTTATAAAAGAAAAGGATACGCTTGAAAGTGTGGCCACCTCCCGTTACAGGGGAGACTCTGGCAAAATTTTTCCAAAAACCTAACACTTAGAAATATTTTCACTATAAGTGTTAGAAATACATTTTGATTTATTTTCACATATATGTTTCGCCACGACTTTATTTACAAAACATCGGAGGTGGGATTTTCACAAAATAAAACTTGATAAATATATATTTAGTATATATTTTCATAACAACACTCGTGAACTTTTATGATTATTTTGTGAACTATAAAAATATTATTTTTAGGGTAAAAATAATATTACCGAATGTTAACGAATCCAAAATCATGCAAACGCCTTTACCATAAATATTTAAGTTACAACGGTATAGTTAATACCACCCTCTGACAACTGTGCTCTGTAATCGATGTACGATATAAAACAATGTTGATTATTAATAAATGTGCTTTGGTGTTATTATATGTGTTTTGATGTATTATGTGTGTATTTGTGTTTGGTGATTTTTGCAATTCGATTCAATTCCAATTTCAAGCTTTAGATCGCTTTCTGGAAGGTTATAGGCGCACTGAGGCGTAAATATAACCAGTTTAATGCAACAAACACTCCAGAATAGTGAAATAGGCTTAACATACCTCAAATAACCTCCACATAACTTAGAATTAAGTTTTAGATGGTTCGGTGTGTTAAAATCAACCTTGTTCGATCACAGGGACTATTTATGTCAAATTGCGAAACTATACCGATTTGATTAGTAACGAACACCCCAGAACTTGATCATAAGTTAAACATACCCTAAATAACCTTTACATAGCTTAGAAATAGGCTTTGAGGGGTTCGGTATGCCAAAATAAACTTTATTGATCAATAGGGACTAAAAGCGTCAAAAAGTGCACAAGTTTGCATTTTCGCGCATATCTTACCTTCTGAATATATCTGGACATCCAAAAATTTATGTAAGCATTAAAATATCTTATTTTAGTGTTTGGCATGATAAAATTCCATTCGTCGCTTAATTTGGATCGTTTTTGCGTTCGTTACGACTTCCGTCGTAATTAAGAAAATAACGCATCCATACGACCAAACGAACCGATATCCGAGATATTTTTGAGCATGTTTTGAGTTCCCTATACTTTAACTTCATTTTAGAGCCTTGAAATGAGGTTAACGGGGCTTAAACGTGTCGAAAATGGACTAAAAAGCATGCAGGGGCTAAAACTGTCATTTCTGAAAGTTGTGCTGATCAGACAAGCCCAGGCGGCCCGCCTGAGTTTGTGTGTATCCTGATCCGGGCCGCATGGCCTCCCCAGATGTGCAATTTTGTTGCAAACAGCTGTTTATGGCTGTTATGCACTTCAAAACCACTTGCAAATGGTTTTTAAACAATCTATAGGATGTTTTGGGACTCCCATGGTTTTATAAATCAATGGGCTAAAGGTGTACGGCTGAGATTTGATCACGCTTTGCGAGGAACGATCTTAACGGTTCACCAAATCCTATAAATACCCCCCACCCTTCACTCATTTCCCTCACATTTGAATCTGATTCTACACTCTCTAAGTGGAAGTTTGTGCTTCCTACCTGAGAGTGATCGGGTTCGAATCTTGCGGGGACCGTCTGTAAGTATTCTTTCGCGTTTTTCATTCGTTTTAGCGTTAAAGTCAAACTATGTTTGACTTTCTGCTTTGACCAGTTTATGGTCAACGCGAAGTTCGTTTGAACTTCATAACGTGAGCGTAATCACGATGTTTATAATCCCTAGTGACTATACCTACTAATTACCACGTTATCTAGGCTCAGTGACGAGTCGTAGCTTCTACCAAAATGCGTTTTCTCGTGTATTTTGTAACCAAGCTACTTTTAGGTATCAAAACCGTTTGTTTTGATACCAAACCTGATTTCTAACTTAACTAAACATGCTTTGGCATGTTTAGCTCGTCGCTTTTTAGTTTAGTGCTTATGTAGAGTCGTAAGTCAAGCGGACTAAACACCCGCTTAGACTTTCGAACGTGACCCGTTTGGTCGATCATTAGGATCCGACCAAACATGTTTAGTGACCATAGTAGCGTAGGAAATAACCTTCCAAGGTTATACCTTATGGTCACTTAGGTTTAATTAGTCGCATGATAGGTAGTTATATGCCTTTAGTAAATTGCCAAAAATACCCTTTTTATACATAATTGGTAATTAGGCATATGTAACCTAAACTTTTGACACACAACTAATTATGTAACGTAATTAAACATGTATGGGTAAATAATACATGTCATAGGACTAGTTAGACGTCTCGAACGCGCTTTTGCGTGCACGACGCGTTAAAGTAGCGTAAGCTACCTTAATGGGTAGCGATGGGTCGAAAGCACTTAGGTTAGGTTCCAATTTAGAATGTAGGCATTGTTAAACCATATCACATGAGTTCCGACACTCATTTGGTTTACAAGACCTTATTCTGTCCGATCTCCGGATTTAGGCGTCTATGGTTTGACTAGTGGTTCGATTATTAGGAGCTACTTGATTTCTCTGGTTTGCTCGAGTTTGTTGAAGTTCTATTTGATCGAGGATACTTTGCACTACATGTGAGTACATAGTTCCTCTATTTTACTGTCTTTAAATGTTTCAGGGTGATTCATATGTACGAAAATTTTTCAAGGTTTAAACGATGATTTCAAAAACGATTAAACGATTTTTACTAAACTAAGAACGATTTCGATAACGTGAACGAACTTGTTGGTTGTAGTTACATAACGAATGACATTCATTAGCATTGATCAAGCCGACCAGTATCTGTCACACCCCCAAAATCCACACACGGAGTATCCCCTCTTGGAGGCGTGACATGACCAGGATCCAGCCACCAATCATATTGAACAATACAAATTAAGTAAATAAAAGTCCAATCCAATCAATATAATTGGTGTCAAAACAATTCAACCAAGTTAAAGTTATCAGCGGAAGCATAAAGTTCAAAACCCAAAACATAAGTTAAAAGTTCATAAGTTTAACATGGAACTCAACAGTCCATGTCCCACAACGACCTCTCCTCCTCGTGCAAGCTCCATGTCCCACCTAACGACCTGCAAGGCATGTAACAACGAGTCAACAACAAAGTTGAGCGAGTTCACAGTTGGTGTTCATTATTAAGTTGTTTCAAAACCAGGAGTTCA
The DNA here is from genome assembly GCF_002127325.2 of Helianthus annuus. Lineage (NCBI taxonomy): Eukaryota > Viridiplantae > Streptophyta > Magnoliopsida > Asterales > Asteraceae > Helianthus > Helianthus annuus. Next base: position 159,117,421 of record NC_035434.2, on the reverse strand, counting down.
TTTTTAAGTTGTAAGTTAATCCGTTTACCCTGTTTCCCAAACATATCCATAGTTGGTGGGGGCTTCCCCATGCTAACCCCTAGACCCGTTTACCATATCGACCACTGACTAAAGAAAGTTGGTGCCCTGACTTCAATGTCTATCATCATTGACTAGTGCCCAGATCCATTAGTTCACGCCCGTCCTCTGCGGCACGGTGTGAGGCTTGTCAAACCTAAATAGCGCTATCTAACTAATGACCCGCTCGCCATTGGCCCGGCGATTAAGTCGATATAAAAAGGAGGGACTTCATGATAGAGAGCTTTGGTCTAGTATCCGTGTTGTCACCCTTCAGTGAAGAGGGTGTCGTAATCTCCAAACCGGGTGATTACGCAGGTTCCGATTAAATACTTATCACATGTTGTCACCCTTCAATAAAGAGGGTGTGTACGTGTTCCAAACCAGGAGATCACGCAGTTTCAATTTCAATCCTTTACCCATTCCCAACCCTTGGGAATCCCATGCCTTGTGGAAAAGTGTGAACTCACCTTCGATTGCTCGGTTGGTCTCTTAACTGGTTAGGAATTGAGGTCGGTCAATCACGTCCTAACATGATTACCGTTTAAGAGTTAGTTTGTATGTTCACGCGGAAACAAGAATCCTACACGTATCTAGCAACTAGCACGCGGACAAAAAAAATCACATAACACTTCCGTCATGTGGTTTCATAGTCGTGTTTACAACATATCCTATGATAAGATATATGATATTTATATAATTACCAAGTAAGGATGAATACTCAAAATAGCATCACACCCTTTAATTTCAAATAGTCGAGCAATCAGAACAGATTTGTTATTGCAAAATAACCTTCTAAATTTTTAACCTTTACTAATAGTTCATGTTTCTAAATCATAAATTAGATTTAATGTGAAAAAACGTATGGACATATTTCATGGAAACACCAACTTTGACTTTTAAATTAAGAAACAATTTAATAATAGTATAATGTATGTAAACCAATATATAACACTACTGCTGCTTAGTATTAGTTCCATTCAATTCATCCTATCATGCATTCATTCCTACCTAAACAGTCCCTACATGTTGTGATACAATTCCATAATCACATTGAAATCTCTTTGGTCCACATCATATTATCACAGAATACGCCACTCACATATACAAACATGCATTTACTTCATATTTTCCCACACTCTTGTACCAAACATACACCTTGAACAGTCACGCAAGCAGGCATCAATCACTATTCCAATTTTCAAGCTTTCATATTACTACAATCATCCATAACTACTCTAGCATGTTTCACAAAACACCACATACATAATCTTATGTCCTTGCGAGTCTATAATAAGCACGCATATTCGCCTACGAGTTCGCGCTCTTGACCCGGAGTCTAAGCGGAAGTCGTTCCCCTACATATAGACACTTACACAGTTTTATAACCACATGTTACACGGATCCGGTTACGGGTTTTTATGGCTTTAAAATGGAATCGAACCGGAACTTTTATACACACAGTCTATTATACCATCGTACACGTACAGTTCATCGACAACATGTGCAAGTGTAATCACCAATCCTCGACAACATGTGCAAGTGTAATCACCTATCCTCTACACATATATATCATCGTTCATGTACAGAAATCTACGAATATGTTTACATGTATAACCAAATCATCAAGTACTGGTTAATCGTAACAATACCCGTTCATACGATCACGTTCATGCCTAACATCACATACATAGTTTTCATACCAATCATGTCTACAGTTATATTAACTACTTATGCATACACAATTATATAAAGACACAGGCATCTATTAGACATAATCTCGTAAACCAAATGAAACCGAGACGAAGTAACTGTGACAACAGCGATAACTTAAAGAGTTTCAATTGATGGAGGTGATGCCTTACCCGGGATCAGTGGCTGCGTATGGACCGAAGTAGGGAGATCTGACTACGGCTGCCGTAAGTTTGGGGAGAAAAGAACACTAGGGTTTTTAGTTTTGGTGCTTCTGTGAACGCATAACAATAACCGCATACATATATGCATGCGTATAACTTAAATAAGGGCATATTATATTAGGCTTGGGGTTTATTTGGTTTGGGCCGTAGACAACAAGGAGATGGGGTGGGCGGTTTGGGTTTTGAATTTTTGGCCACAAGCTAGCTTGTCGATGAGTATGGGAAAGTGTCTCGAGTTGTAGTTTGGTATAAAGCAAGCAACTACACACACCTTAATTAATTTAGCACACTAGCTAGCACCTCAATTCTCTCTCTTGGAATTTTATAAATTTACATAATGCTTTTGATGAATATGGGAATGCATGGTAACCGTGAATTTGTATAGGTTATAAGTCAACCTAGTAAGAAGGCATGTCAATTAATTAACCTAGCTAACACACACCATGATTCTCTCTCATGTTATCTTGGTTTTTGTTTGTGGATTTATGACTCGGGTGATTAGCTTATGTACCTATGAGGTTTGGGTAGTAGGGGATCAGGTTTCAGTAAAGAAAACAGTTCGGCAAGTTCAAAGAAGTACCATCAGAAATATATATATATATATATATATATATATATATATATATATATATATATATATATATATATACATACACACACACGTTATAACAATACGTTACAATATACACACAATATAATAGCACGTTATATTAAACTATACTTATACACACATTATAATATACATAGTAACGGATATAAGCGAAACCAAAGTTTGTGTTTTATAAAAAAAACATATATAAGAAATCGACTCAGGAATGTACTTTTGTTTTCCGGGATGTCACATCATTCCCAAGTTGAAAGGATTTTCGTCCCAAAAATCGAGTAAGTACGAGTTATGTCGCTAAATTAGTGTGAGGTTTTATAGTATTTCCACATGTAACTTTACGTAATTAACATGTGTTGAAAATACAGGTTGTCATAGGATCTGACAAATCTCGTTACTTTACTACACCCATGGTTATGTGTGGGGGTTATGGGTAGCGACTGAATCTGATGTTTGTTAACTTACCCTTTGGTGGTTTGTTAATACGAGAACGAGTTGAAACGATGGACGAGTCACAAAGGTTTGAATGTTGTTAACGAGACGACCATATATAAGTTTTTCACAATTAAAACGAGAACGATATGGTAACGATTTGGAAACGAGTAAACTATTTGGGAACGATTTAGAAACGATGTTAAACGAATTCGATAAACGATTGGTTTTTGGTTAAGTGTATAGATAACGAGACGGAGGTAATATGATGAAAACATGGTAGATAGGCCGCTGGTACTTCTTATATATAAGTGTTTTCATCATGTTACATATCGTGGCGTTATTTAGTTCACTTGGGTAAACGATTTTGAAACAATGTCACACAACGATGTTTTTCTAACAGATATAAACTATACGAGTTTTTAACAAGTTTTTTACAAGACGTTTACAAGTTGGTTTTCTAAAGAAAATGTTTTTGGGTTAAGAATCATGGCTACGAGGTTTTATAAACTATAACCCGCTTGATTTGACTTGGTTAATTAAGTTGCAATATTATACTCTTTTCAAAACAAAGTTTTTAATAAAGTATTGCAACACTTAAACTAGCCATGAATTCGACACTCCTATAAAACCTATGTACTCGCCAGCATTTCTTTGCTGACTAAGTTTTTACATATGTTTCAGGTGTTGATGCTTGAATGACTACTAGGATGCATGCGTCACATAGGATCTGGACGAGGCCTTAGTGACATAATAATAGTGATAGACGATGTAAAACTTGTTTATTCTATGTTAAGACAATGAAATGTTTAATTTTATCAATAAAACGAAACACTTTTTATATCCATGGTTGTGAAACAATAGCTTCTGTTGCAACACTCCCCGACGTTTCCGCCACGGTTTGTTGTCCTACATGGTCAGGGTGTGACACACCCGACCTTTAAAACGTAACTTACACATTTTAAAATATTGATGACCGCGTATTTCGCAAGGTATTATTTTGGAAAATCATATGAAATAAAATATAATATTTTTGAGAAAAATATTTATATTTTGGAGTTAGAAATAAAATATATATTAAGTGAGACTTAATAATATATTTTGAAGTTATACGAACGCACATGTATTAAATCCCCCATCCTTGGGAAGGAAAATAATTACCTAAGTATTTACAAGATGTAAACACGAAATAGTTGTCTAACTATTTCCCAAAAACTTAAACCATAAAGCTAAGACACAGCCGCCCGTCTAATAGAGTTAGTACGTGTAGGTCGTCGCACAGCTGCTTGATAAGGAGATATACTTGGTAGAGATGCACCACTGTGAGTTCACGTCCCCCTTTTCTCTTAACTGTTTTCAGTTTTCTAAACTGCGGGGGTGAAATACATGTTACTTTGATTACAAGGACTTTATACATGGTATGGTTAGCGTAAGGAGGGTTACTACTTAGATCATGTGAGTGGGTAGGCGGAAACTTAAGGCCATTAATCCTCAGGGTAGGACCGAGGGACAGGAGCGGTAGATCTATCTGGGTGTAGCGAGCCCAGCCCCAGGCCCAACAGTACGGACCCCGGGGTGACTTTGTGCCCAACGCATAAATCCGCTAGGTTTGAGTCTTCCTACTTGCACTTCACACATATCAATGGCCTTGCAAACCATTGGTGATCTCTTTTTCCTTATTTGCTACATACCAGGATTTTATACATACAAAGGTTTTACTTACTCACTTACACATGAACTCGCTCAACATTATTGTTGATTTTTCAACTTACATGTATTTCAGGGAATTAAAGGATCTGGCGCGGTATGACACGTTTTCCTGCTGCACTAGTTTCGAGGTCATCCGAGTTTAAGGGATGTGACTTTTTCCTGGACGAGTCACAGTTCTTAAACTGTGTTTATTTTATGTTGGCGTTATGTCGTTTGAACACTGTTTATGTTGTTAGGATGTAATTTCCGTTAAGACTATGTTGTGGTTCCTTACTTTTCAAACTTAATTTTAATGGATGATCTTGCATGGTTTTTTATTTCATATAGCTTGTTATGATTAAGCTATGGTATTAAGAAGTCACACCAAAATTAACCACGCTTCCGCAAAGCCAGGGTGTGACAGCTTGGTATCAGAGCTCTGATCATAGCGAACTAGGATTCCTTCTCGAGACTAGACTATGATCACTAGGGCTCTCACGAAAACATTTTTACTGCATACCACTTAAATCCAGATCCAAAACGTTTTTATAAATAAATGTTGAGCACATTTTATTTATTATTTATAGGCTCAGTCTGGGAGGCTGAGGCTCGGTCTGGGAGGCCGAGGCTCGGTCTAAGAGACCAAGGTAGGTGTCTAGTGGTACTAGGGAGTCAGTCTGAGAGGCTGGGAAAAATTTGGCTAGTGGGACTAGGAAGAGCAGTCTGAGAGGCTGGGAGAATTAGCTAGTGGGACTAGGAAGAGCAGTCTGAGAGGCTGGGAAAAAAAATTAGCTAGTGGGACTAGGAAGAGCAGTCTGAGAGGCTGGGAGAATTGGCTAATGGGACTAGGAAGAGCAGTCTGGGAGGCTGGGAAGCTAGTGGGACTAGGAGAATTATTTGATTGCTTAATTGTTGACTAATGTGTTTACCTGATTGTATGGCTGATTATTTGTGCATATTTGTGTTTATGTTACAGACACATGGACTCGTCCGGCATTGGTGATTCAGAGACCACGGGCCCTAGACCCATAGTATCAGACCACCTAGAGTCTTCAGAGCGCAAGGTTCACACATCCGACGTTACTAGCACAGACAAGGATGACTTTCAGCCCTTTGCATTACCTGATGGTGCTGATGAGCTCGCTGATGGCCCTTTGGCCGGGGAGCTACCGCTCATAGAGATCCCTGCTCCCATACCTTTGGCCGTTTATCCTGCTTACGATATGCTTCTCGACGCTGACGCTGACGGCGACATCGATCTATTTGATGATGAGCCCCTAGAGGATGATGTTCAGGGCGAGGCCCTTCTAGCTGCAGGTGATCTTTTGTTACTCGCAGATGCTCCAGCTGGGGAGTCACCTGCACACTCACCGTCACACTCAGAGTGCGCAACACTTTTCTCACGGTTCAGATCCTGATAGGGCATCCTCTGTTGCCCCTGCCCCGAGCTTTGCTTTCGATCACGATGTTGAGGAGGATTCTGATCCTGTCTTTCCCCCTGGATTCGACCCGGACCAGGAGATAGAGTTCATCCACTTGGATTAGCCCATAGTTGACCCAGTAGACCCAGTTGACCCTGCATTCGCCGACGATGCAGATTTTGATATGGAGTTCATTGACCCCGAGCCTGTCATGGCCCTCGAGCCGGTAGCTGCTCCTGACCCAGCGTTTGAGCATGACCCTGTTCAAGCTGGCGCACCCATTATTGATCCTGTGATTGCTGACCCACCCTTTGATGATCACCCGGTTGATGCTCCACTATTAGAGGGTGACCATGTTGTTGCTGCTGACCCTGTTGATGCCCCTTTCGTCGCTGATGCACCCGTTGACCCTGTTGTTGCTCCCCTACCTGATCTTGTTCCCCTGGAGCCCAAGCATGCACTATTTGCGACCCATATTGATCCCAGGTATGCGCACACCCAGAATGGGTGGATTGACGGTATCTATCCCTGTTATACCACAGTTTTCTGCTGCTATTCCCCCTGTTCCACCATTCTCTGTGCCACCTTTTGATCCAGCCAGAGAGCCAATCCTTTGGTCGTCACCACCTGTTATTCCACCGACCGACCCCTACCATCCTTTCCACATGGGGTATTCTATTGAGGACGTTTTGATGTCATTTGTTGTCCAGCACGAGGCACTCACACGGCGCATTCAGGAGCTTGAGAGAGCTTAGCCACCGCCGTGCCAATGTCAGGGTCAGACCCACCCTGCTTCTTCGCAGCACCCTCGACCGTTGTTACCGGACTATGCTGCACGCCTTTTGGCACTAGAGCAGCAGGTTGCTTCTTGGTTGCGTACCCAGAGAGCCATGGAGGAGGACTGGCTCCATTTGCGTCGTTTGTTCTACACCCATTTTCCCCCTCCTCCACCGCCATCAGTGTAGAGCTCTTCAGTACCGTATGGGTAGACGTTGGTGAGAAGACGGTGATTGCTTTGACTGCACAGCATTTTTGGAGACTACATTCTGATTCTGACTTTTGTTGACATGTATATGGATGTATTGACACTGATTTGATATAGTTTTGGACTGGGGTAATGTAGCCCTTTGTCACTGATGATGTATGACACTATTATGTACCTGTACACTTTACTATGTGGTCTCGATATATGACAATCGCAGTATTCTCATCATATATGATGTTTGATTGATTATTTATGTTTTATGACATGGGATGTTATGTGATTGGTCTATTTGTAACATGAGATGTTATGTACTATTACTATCATTATATACGTACGCTTTATTATGGCCTGACCAACGTGAACACATCTTTTAGAAGATGCCGAGACGTCAAACGCCGATGCCTACCAATGAGGCAGAACTCCAGCAAATCATCGTTGTTGCCATCGCGCAATACGCCGCCTCTCAAGGAGGGACTAGTGGAAGTAACTCTGGCAATACTGGCAACAACATTCCACCTCATGGTAATACTAAGTCATTAAGACATACCATGACCTAATTGGACATCTATAGCAAAGATGATAATGCCATTCATATGTTGTAACGTATGTGTTGGGTGCACCTACAAGCAGTTTCTAGACTGCAAGCCTGTCAACTTTGATGGCACTTGAGGTGCTGTCGCCTTTGTTTGTTGGGCTGAGAAAACTGAATCTGTTCTTCGCATGAGCAAATGTGCACCAGACCAGCAAGTCACCTACATTTCTGGGCTATTCTTGGATGGAGCCCTATCTTGGTGGAATTTGCAAGTGCAGACTCTGGGAGAAGTTGCTCCCTACGTACTAACCTGGACCGAACTGAAGGAACTTATGCGCAAAAAGTACTGCTCTCACGCTGAAATCCAAAGATTGGAAACCGAGTTCTGGCATTTGAAAATGGAAGGTCCAAAGATCGCGGAATATTTTTAGAGGTTCCATGACTTATCGCATGTGGTACCTTATATGGCCACTCCAGAGTTCAAGCGAATTGAGCGCTTCATTTGGGGATTAGCTCCTCAAATCATAAGCATGGTGACCTCCTCCAAGCCTGCAACAATCACTGAGGCAATTGATCTGAGCGTGGCTCTCACAGTGGAGGCTATCCGCCTGAACAAGTTCGATGAGATCGAAGCAAAGAAGAAAGAAACTCACGTCGAGTCATCAGGAGGTAACAAACGGAAACTCTCGAACTTCAAGCAAGGAACCAGTGGGGTTGTCAAGAAAGGAGAGTCAAGCGCGCCAGCTCAGGTTATAGCTGGTAGTGGAAAGAAAGGAAAAGGATATATGGGCACCCAGCCCAAGTGTAACACCTGCCAGCGTCACCATTCTGGCCGGTGTGGTTTGAAAGTAAGTGAAGCGTGTGGAAAACCTGGCCACTTGAAGGATTCTTGTTGGGCCACTGATGGCCAGGGAGGCCAAGGAGGATTTGGAAACAGAAACAATAACCGGGGTGGTAATGGAAATCGCCCACAAGGAAACAATGGAGGTAATGGGAATCGAGGCAACAATGCAAATCAAGCGGGCGCTGTGAATCGTAACCAAAGGAAAAATCAAGCTGGGAATGGTGGTGGAAACGGGCAAAGACCTGGATGCTTTAACTATGGTGATATTGGGCACTATAAGAGGAACTGCCCAGAATTGAACCAAGCCCATGGAAGAGTTTTCAATATCGAAGCAAGGGAAGCGCGCCAGGATCCCAATGTCGTTACTGGTACGTTCCCTGTAAACCAACGCTATGCATCCGTTTTATTTGATACTGGTGCCGATTATAGCTTCGTATCGTTAGAATTTAAGGATATGCTTGGTTTAGCTGCTAATAAGTTAGATATTCCCTACTCAATCGAATTGGCTAATGGAAATAAACTCGGACCATGTGAGTTTCCTAGCACCTCCAGGTCAGCATGTATCTGGATGCAGCAGAGGAGGTACACGACTTTTTCAGAGAAGATTTCAGAATCAGATCAAAATTGTGTGTATCGGGAAAACATACAGACATTCAAATAGAAATGAGCTAATTCCAAGTGACTTTCTTTCCTGGGGTCATGTACAATTTTAGTTCTAAGCAGAAGGACAACCAAGATATCCGCGGATGATTCAACAATATAAAGACCCGAAACCTCAGATGTTGGCTATCAATCAACGCAAGATTTAAGACCATAAGATCATACGTCGTTGGTATGTTACCCACATGATACATAGTTCGTTATGTTTATATCATTTAGTATCTTTTATCATGTTGAGCGTCAAGCCTATCGACATATCGCAGTAGATCCTAGTCTTTTCAGCTATGGCACCTGTGACAACTCGAATTTCCAAGATTCTATTTCGCATTTGTTAGTTGTTATGGAATTGTATATGTTTTGATACAATGAAGTGTGTTGTGTGATTTTTGCATGGTTGTTTGTTAATTGTGATAGACTTGTCAAATATGTGAACTTGGTGGTGAAACTGTGAAATTGATTGAGATGGTGTACCTTTGTAAAATAGAATAATTGAGGGTGTGAAGAGTTATTAGTGAAAACTTAATTATACTTAACCCTAATCCCCTTTTCACTAATCATTCTCTCAAAATCAAAACACGTACTTGTAACTCTCTAATCCTCTAGTAAGCATCATCACCATCATCATTAGCACAAGATAATCATCACTTGATTCCTCTTTCTCTAGAATCATTCAAGGTAATTGTGTAATCATTGTTAATTGATTGTTGATTGTATAGATTCTTGATTTTGTGTTTCATACAAACCCTAGTTCTTCATGTGATAGGCTGCGATTTTGATTTGATTCTGAATTATTGATGATAATGATTAGTTGTATGATCAATAGATGGTTCTTGTAATGATTATAGGTTGATTATTATTGATCATGAATGGATTGATTATGATTCTGCCGTCACTGTGTTTGATATTAGGGTTAGAAACCAAGAGAAATGTAACTGCTTTGATTCTTTTGATTCTGTATTGGAACTCACGTAGTATTACTGTCAGAGTTTCGTAACCTTAATTCTAGTTGTCTGAGTTTTGCGCTTGATTGATTGTCTGAGTTTGTGTTATAACATTCTGCTGGATCCGAGTTTGATATTATGTATTATGACCGAGTTTCTTTTATGGCAATAAACTGTCTGAGTTTTTGTATAACTATGAAAAAAGGCCTGAGGTTGTAACATATGCTTATGGTCCGATCTTTAAAATGTTAATGCAATCCGAGTTTTGTAAAGCTATGAAGGTCTGAGTTACAAAACGAGCATTGTCCAAGTTTTAATGAATGTTATGTGGTCCGAGGTATATAAATAGCACACATGTCCGAGTTTATTAACAGAAACATAAAGGTCCGAGTTTAACCCCCCCACACATGCATGGTCCGAGTTTAAGAAGTTCCATGGACCAAGTTTAGGAAACTCACATGGTCCGAGTTTATTTCCTGTCCAAGGCCCGAGTTTAATATTATATCACCTAGACCGAGTTTAGTATAATATCACAAGGTCCGAGTTTAATATAATACCCCCCTAGTCCGACTTTGTTAAGGGAAATGAAGGTCCGACCTTATGCACACAATATGGTCCGAGTTTGGAAGGGGCAGTCCCCTCTCTTGTCCGATCTTGTGAAGGTCATTTACCCGAGTTTTAGAAGGCCCATGGTCTGAGTTTATGTAATTTGTTTCTCAAAGCCTGACTTTCAAACAGGGGAAACCCCCCCCCCCCACACACTTGTCTGATATTGTGTAAGTGTATGATGCTGTGTAATTGTCAATTTGAAACAAGTAGCTGCATGATATATTATGTTAATCCTGTTAAGCCTGTATGACACTTTGATTCCCTGACTTCGTTAAACATGTGAAGTATTTACACTGTTAAAGGTATAAAGAGTGTTAACAGTGGCCACTAGAATAATGTACACGTAAGATTAAACCATGAAATCAGGGACGCTACGCATGAATTACGTGAATAGAATTGACTGCTTACATGACGTATGATTCTATGTGAATAATTGTGTGATATTGAATGCAATGGTATGATTCTGCATGTGTGAACATTATATGTAATATCGTCGTGTACACAATAAACGCACAAAGCACCGTTGTTTGAATATCGAGGATTTGTAAACCCTAATGGAACGAATCATGTGCAATATATCCTAGGTCGTGTGTAACGGACTTAGAGATTAATAAACCCTAGAAGCAATAACATACCGAGCAAACCAAGGTGAGTTCACACCCTTACTAAGGCATGGGATTCCCAAGGGCTTGGGAATGGGATTGATGGAATAAGATAGAATAGATTCGTACTGACGCCAATACTAGACTACCATACCACTGTCCTCGGTTGTGCAGGACACATACTTATGCTATTCACTGTCCTCGGTTGTGCAGGACACATACTTACAATTTACGTAGACTTATACTTACTACTATCCTCGGTTGTGAAGGATACCTATACTTATTACTATCCTCGGATGTGAAGGATACTTATACTCATTACTATCCTCGGATGTGAAGGATACTTATGTTTATTACTATCCTCGGTTGTGAAGGATACCTATGGTTACGAGTAGTCTAGTGGTTATACAACATGGGAAGCCCCCTCCAATAGAACGTACTAACGGCCCAGTAGCGCCACCTGTTACAAACGAACTTACTATTACGCATTTACTTTCTGTGAACTCGCTCAACTAGTTGTTGATCCTCTGTTACATGCCTTGCAGGTCTTAGGTATATGGAGCTTGCACATGGAGGAGCGGGTCGTTGTGGGCTTAGATCGTGATTATCTTATTAAACACTTATGACATTTCGTACTTAATTATGTTGGGTTTTGATTATACGCTTCCGCTAAACAATGATAACTTACTTATGTTTTGGAAACACCTTTCATATGGATTTGGTTTGGTTTATATTGCAATTACTTTTACTTTATATAATGTTCTATATGATTGGTGGCTTGATCCTGGTCAGTCACGCTCCCAAGCGGTGATACTCCGCAGGTGGATTTTGGGGGTGTGACAGCACCTTACATGTGTTAGTCAAACCCTTTAACACGAACATTTATTTCACTTCCCATATCATGCAATTTATCTTTTTGGCTTTTTCATTTTTCTAATGTTTTTTGTATTTTTCTCATTTTCTCCCCCTAAAGCAATACATATATATACATCAAACTCTTTTTGTATTTTTCTTTTCTGAGTTTTCTCCCCCTAAACTCCATATCTTTCTATATGTTCCTCTCCCACCCCCCCTAAATTTGTGCATAAATCTTGGATTTTTGCGCAAATTTACCATTTACAAGAGAAAGGACACTTTATATACAAGGTTATAAACTAAGAAAAAGAGAAAATATTTTTGTTTAACCATTCTATCATCAGTTTGAAGACTAATCAAATTCAAATCAAAGTACTGAATTTAAACGGTACCTTTTGCTGATCATTTCTTACTTCTTTTATCTCCTCCAAAGGAAACATATCATCTGTAAAAAAATTTGAACTTTTTGCAACAGTGAAATGTTACCCGTTTTTTATCTCTGGAACAACTGCTATCAACATTCCAGAGATTGTCAACAGCTCATCCTTGGTTGTTCCTGAAAAGTAAGGAGATTAGTAAGACATTGGTACCCAGGCCATCGTGGTCCTGGGATTTCCTGAAGCATCAAAATAAGACACTTCTTTTAAACATAAGTCCCCTTTAATTTCAAGGATTGGAGACATTGCTGCTTTGGATTTGGGTTTCCAAATCTGTTTCGGTCTAGCAAACGCATTTGTTGCCTTCGGTTGAGCAACTTTAGCTGTTTCAGGTTTGTTAGTTTTAGAAAAACATTTGTGTTCCTGAGAAGCTTTGCGTTTGTTTTTGGCAGCGTTCCAATCCCCATCAGAAGGTTTAACCTTGGGATTCACATTCTTCATTGCCTTAGGTGAAGAAACCTTCATTGGCTTGGAATGATTGTTATCCTTTGGTGTAACCCTCTGATTTTGCATATAATAAGGTACGTAGGGACGCCGTGTGCAGTTTCGAGTAATATGACCCGCAATGCCACAGTTGTAGCAAGTTTGTCTTTTCATCGGAAAGACGTTCTGAGCAGCTTGATTCGCTCTGGCAGGTCCTGAAGGACAAACCGGTCCTTTTTGCGCTGGATGTGCCTGCACATTTCTCTTAGACGAAGAAGAATTGGGGTGCTTGTATTTGTTGTTTGCAGAAGTCTTGTTGCTCTGAGCACCATTTTTCGTCTTTTCTCCCTTATTGGAGCTTTCAATCACCTTGTCACGAGCCTTATGAGATCGTGATTGTCCTTGATAAGCAGACTTCGCATACCCCTGACTTTGATCTGCTTGTTTTGACTCATTCCGCTTGTTGTGAACCGGCTCACAAACATCAGCACACGAGTGAGTGTTGGCATTTCGTTGCACTTTTGGACGATGAACACAATTTCTAGCAATGTGTCCAGGAATTCCACAGTTGAAACATGTCTGTCGTTTCAATGTGTGGATATTCTGACAGCTAGCAGCAGTAGCTGATTTCGTGGGTCTAGATGACCGAGCTTGCGTTGCCTGTGTTCCATGTTCCTTTTCTGAGTTCTTCTGTACCTGTTGATCAGAACTAGCACAATCATGAGATTCAGACGGATGATGTGTTTCGTCTTTTATAATTTTAACAGGATCATTTTGAAAAGACGATTCAGTTTCTGTTTTAATTTCTCTTTTAGAAACATTTTCTTGTGACTTTTCAGTTAATGTGACCGCTTCTTCTTTTGAAAAATCTGGTTCAGTTTTAATTTCAGAAGATGTAGAAGTTTCATCAACACATGTTTCATCAACACACGTATCATGTGAATCTACTTGTGGTTTACTTTCAGCTACTGTTTCCAATGGGGTCCCACTCGATTCAACATTAGGGACACCCACTGAGACAGATTTAGAAGAAGAATCAGGATACTCTTGATTTTCTTGAGAAGTGGTTTTAGTGGTTTCACTGAATGCGTCCTGAGGGACCTCACCTGTAACACTTTCATGAACTGAAACATTAGAAACGTTAGGATCACACACATTAGCCGAAAAACAATCATCACCACACTTATTGTTCAAATTATCAACACAAACATCATCAGTTTTGCCCAAAACAACAGGCTCACAAGACGAAACATAAGCTGAAAACGACGCAAACAAAGAACGAGTAAAAGCAATGTCAGACTCAGTTGGTTCAGAATAAGATTCAAAATATGGTTCAGAAACATTTGAACTAATGACCGGTTCACTCCCATGAACATCACCACACTTTACTTCAGAGCTATCATCTGCACATGAAGATGAAACATTAGGATCAATTGTGCCTTTGGGAACAAAATTCAATGGAGTAGACTTTTGTTTCTCAACATGTCTGTCATGAACAGACGACTTGTTGTTTTTCGAACCATAAGTCATTTTACTCTCGTTCATCATCTCCTCCTCAGTCATTGGTAGATAAGTGTAATTATCATTATACGGAGGAGGAGTCTGATTGTAACCCAAACCACGCCCTTTCTTTTCTTTGTATGCGAGTTGTTGATCACATAGGTTTTTAACTAGTTTACTGGAAGAATCAAACTTTTTGATATTAAGTTCATTAATTTGATATCTGTTTCTAATATCTTCCAGTTCCTTAGTTAAAATGCATACCTTTTCTTGAGCTTCTAGGAAATGGGTTGTTTTTACACTCACATCATCCTTTAGTTTGATGATGTCTTTTCGCTGAGCTTCAATCTTTTCTTTATAAAGTTTTTCGTTTTTTGATAAAGAAAAGTTTTTATTTTTGATATCCTGATAATCTTGAATTAGCTCAGCGTTGTGTATTCTATAAACTTCAACTCTTTGTCTACACTCAGAAGTACAGAAAACCGAAAGTGTATCTTCAACCGTCATTTCTTGAACCACGGGTTTGTGAAATATGAATGCCATGATTTCAGCGGGTGGTTGATACTTTTGTTCTTCTCCTCAAAACACAAACCAAACAAGAACCCGTGTACTCGCCGACACAAACCTTTGCACACGAATGAACCTGCTTTCTGAACCGCGTCTCAAATACCTGTCAAACCTTTTAACACACCAAACAAATCTCCCCTTTTTTTAATTTATTTTTTTTTTAAAAACCTTTTTATTTATTTATTTTATTATTATTTTATTGTTTTTTTTTAAATTTAGTAAAACTTATTATTATTATTATTATAAAAGGTAATGATTACCTAATGATTACCTAATGATTATCCAATTATTATAATTATCAATTAATGATTATATAATTATTGAATAATATAATTATTATTATTAATATTAACAGTTCAAACGAAACCACTGTTGTGTCGTCTTCTTCGTAAGTTAATCCGAGAAACCACCCAAAACCCCAAAATTTCAGCCGCCACCACCGATGTTGAACAGAGATGGGGATGGTGGCGGTCGACGATGATGAATGACGAAGGTCGAGATGCAGGATGATCAGAAAACTCGAAACGGTGAAGATGGCCGGTGAATGGAGACGATGAAAAACGGCCGGAGGTGAGTGTGTGTGAAACACGGTGGTCCGACGGAGGTGATGAATGACGATAAGTGCAGTCACCTGAAGATAGTGGTTGATGAGGTTGTTGGTTATGGAGGTCCGGCGAGACTATGATGGCAGTTGCGGTGGTCGGCGGAGATGCGAGGTCGAACAAAGTTGCAGGTTGTGAGATATGTGGGTAACGGTGGAAACGGGCGGTGGTGATTAATATGGTGACCGATGAAGATATGGTTAACGACGAAGACAGTTATGATCGTGTGTGTTGCAGGTTTCCGGCGGCGTCTGTTAATGGTGGTCGTACAATGAAGATGATGAATGATGTCTAATGAAGATGGCAGGCGAAGTGGGAAAGATGACAGCGATGGTTAACGATGGAGATGATAGGAGGTTGTGACTCGAGACCGATACTCGATATGATGGTTGAAGGTTTCGACTCGAGACAGTGAAGAGATGACTCGAGACCTGCTGTCAAGGTTGCGAGACTGTTAAAAGATGAGACTCGAGACCGTAGCGAAGTGGTTGCGACACAAGAATGATATCTCGAGATCTCGGTTGCGACTTGAGAAGTAGGACTCGAAACCGTGAACTTGTTGCGACTCATAGAATGACTCGAGACAGGAGTTGAGACCAGCAACTTGAAGACCTGAAATCGTGGAGATTGCTACTCGAAGATGTATGACTCGAGACTGGGAATGAATGCGAGTCGAAACCGAGGTTGCGTGTCGAGAATGCTCGAGAAGAAGATGATATATCTTGTCGAAACCTGTTGATGAAGGACACTCGAGACTTTGAATGTGATCTTGTGATTGCGACTCAAAACGTGATGACTCGAAACCTTTTGTTGCGACTTCGGAACAATGGACTCGGAACCGTGGTTGCGACAATGGAGGTTGCGACTCAAGACGTGATGACTCAAAACATTTTGTTGCGACTCGGAATGAGATGGACTCGAGACCAGGAAAACTCGATGATTAAAGAACGGTGATGATACTCCGGTGGTTGCGACTCAAGATGGGATAACTCGAAACCGTAAACAGAATCCCAAAAAAAACAATTTGTAAACAATTGTCAACTCTAATTGATAATTTCAGATGATATTTCGAATGTTTGTTACATGGATTTTGGAAACAATTGTCAACTTTCCGAAAAAACTTGAGATTTTTTTTTTCAAAAATAAAATCTTTTTAATTTTTTAATTAGAAAAAGTAAATCCCATGAACAGAATTTCGAATAGATCAAATTCCAAAATATGATGAGTTTTCAATAAAAACCGATGAATACTTCGAAGAACGCGAAGAACACCAAACCAAAAACAACGAATATCTTGAATATTTGATATCAAACCGAGCCTAGAAATAGGTTCTTTGGCTCTGATACCACTTGTAAGTCCCGTAAAACGGATCTTTCAATGATATCAAAAAACACCAAGTTTGTGCGGAATCCAAACTTGATGTGATTCAAGAATAAATCGAAAATATGAAAATACGAATCGAAAAACAAAGAACACACCTGAATCACTTTCAACACTTGCACACGATTCTATTACTATCAAGCAAAACCGTCTAGTACAAGTGTTCTTCACAACCAAATTGCCTCCCACTCTATGACTCTAGAATTTCTGTAACATGGAGGATCCAACCCTAAAACAAGTAGAAAACTTGTTTATATACCTAGGCAAGCCCACTTCCCACATGGGCTCCCCTTGGGCCTGCTTGGCCCACATGGCCTAAAGCTTAGCCCAAGTGACCTATAAAGGTCCACAGCCTAATATAAACTAACCCAGTAAATCCCAGTTCGTAACCATAGTCCGTTGTATTAATTTGATGCGTCAGTCTCACACTTTAGGGCCTAACACAACCGTTCCATAGTTTTGAAAATGCAACCTGAGAAAGAACATGCGAAAAAGTCAACATAAAGTTGAGCGAGTTCATAGTGATAACCGGTTTAAAAGTTGTGGAGAAAACATAATAGAATCATTTTTCTCGATATATCATATGAAAATTGTGAGTCTAGCCCACGAAAATCTTTGTGCATTGCACGAATGGGAGCTTGACCCTCGCAATTGGTCATCAGGTTGTCAATACATGGTCGAGGCGAACAGTTCTTAACTGTCACCTTGCTAGGTTCTCGATAGTCAATACACATGTCCAACGATAAGGCTCATCTTCACGGATATCACTGGGGCTCCCCAAAGCGAAAAAAAACAAGGTCCAACAAAACTCATGTCCAACGGTTCCTGTAGTTGATTAGACAGTTCTTGTAACCCTCCTGGTGCAAGACAGTAAGGAGTATGAGTAACCAGGGTTGCCTCTGGCGCGAGATTGAACTGAGATTCAGACTAACAGTTGTGGAAGTAACCCTGAAAGTTCCTCGGGTAGCCCACCGAGAGAAATCTCGACGTTTGGTGGATCCTTGATCCTCTTTTCCTTAACCCTAACATCGGTAACGGTTGCTAACATAGCGGGGTAATCCCTCCGTAGACGATCCTGGCTTTCATTGCTGAAATGACACTAACCTTTGCGCCACTCTTACGCTTTAGAATAGATAACGATCCTCCACTAAAGGGAGGGATACGCAAAATCTTCCCTCGCATGTCATATCTTCGTGACATATGGATAACCAATCCACACTAATTACCGCATCAAAACTATCAAGAATAGCAGAAGGAAGGTCGATGTCGAACCCTTGTCGCACAAGGTCGAGTTTGCATCCCAGCGAACATATGAGGTTTCAATTGACTGGCCATCAGTCGATTCCACAACAGGTTCGGTTTCAAGAAGCATCAGGGTTAAACAGAAAAGAGACGAAGCAATTAGCTACCCATACAAGCTACCATGGTGCAATTTTGCCTGGCGTCGCTTACACCAATCCTAAATGCCCTACCACGAGTACCACTTCCAGTGTTGTTGTTTTTGTTACAAGGATTTCCAGTACTATCGTCATCCCCTTGGTTGTTGTCGTCTTCAATTATTAACGGCTTATCCATGTCATAGGCACTTTCATTTCCATACTGTAGGCTACGATTACAAGTACCTTGTCGTTGCCATGACTGTGACTCTAATGTCGTTGCTTGAAACGAAGCCCTACGATCTTTCACCAACCAAGTCCATCCTTTCACATTCTGTGCCACGTCCTAAAGCGCTAATCACTGTGCTGGTACTCACACATTCCACACTATAATCAGTTGCCATCGCTTATGCCCCGACTGATTCGTAAGAGTTGACTCCCATGAGTCGCTGACTAGGGTTAAAGATTCAATTGAAGTCAAATTGCTGATGTTCTTTGCTTGTAATTCGGGCCGTCCAAATACTGAAGTCGGTAAAATACTACGCTCATCCTCTTGTCCATCGATCTAGCAAGTTGATTGAGCAATACACGGTATGTTGCGAGAGTGTTGCAGAGGTGATCGCACTTCGGGACCTAAGGTGTCAACGCGCTAAGTTCCAATAAACAAAGTTAGGTGAGGAAGGTATAGACCAATCATTCGACGCTGAGACATCCAACTCAGGGACGTTCGTACAAGCACTTATCATCCTATCCAGTTTGCTAGGCGTTCAGATGGGTGTTCAGGCAATACTCGATAGCATCGAGATTCGTAAGGGTTTAGAAAGGAGTGAAAAGATCGTGTTCAAGTAGGAGGCAATCTCGGTTAGAACTCCTATAGATTTGTTATGTTTCTCACAGCTCGAATAACGGAACAGAACCCCTTTTTCACTTGTTAAGCCTCACTGGGACTCGCATGCACCCCACATTATTATTATGTGTGCACCCACAATAATATTGTGATATGCATGCTCATCTCAATTCCTCCTAACTTATGTCAAATGGCTCTTCAAACTCAGATATCAAACGGAGGTTATCAAAACGAAAAGATCACAAGGATCTAATGACTACGACACACTAACTACGCATCATAGAGTAAACAAGCACTCCATGCCATCACGCTATAGTGACGAGTGTGTGTTTGTATGTTACGTCATAAAAAAAATATGTACTAGTCATGTAATGTATGCAACAAGTGAGAAAGACGAACCTTGCAATCTGGAGTTGGGTGTCATGGTCGTATTCACGTATTCAGAACTGTTCGGTTATAGTCTAGTTTTATAAAAACATTTTTAAAACCGAGTTCACTATAACTAGTGGCTTTGATACCAAACTGTCAAACCCCAAAAATACCCCAAGCGGAAACCCCCGCGAGGCGTGTGACATTCTAGGATCTAGCCACCAATCACGTTGAACTCATACAAGATTTTAAATGAAACTTTCATTCATTAACATAAAGTGTTACAAAATAGTAATTACAAATCTTTGTATTCAGCGGAAGCATAAATCGTTAGTTATGTGTTTCATAAACCATATGTGTGATAACCATTAGACTCATCTCGCGATTCCATGTATCTCGACCCATGACCACTCCAGCATCCCAGACAGCAAGTTCCACATCCACATATACCTATAACCTGCGACCATGCACACACGTGTATCAGACAACGCTGGTGGGTTCATAGTTTTACAAAAACGTTAGTTACCAAATGTTTAATTCCATTCATTGATTTCAATGTTGATAATACCTCGGATACAAGACGGCTCCTGATTTATTTTGCCCTTTCCCCAATGCTCATATCAAAGCATTGGGCATGACTGAGTCATTAGTTCACACCCGTCCTCTCAGGTACGGGGTGAGGGTGCTGAACCTAGATAGTGCTACCAACTAATACTCTGTTACCTCTCAAGTAACAAACAGATGGGACTTAAAGGTGATAGGACGAGTGTATTATCCAACATTCCAGATTTACCCAGAAGACGTATTCCTCTGAGGAATACCCAATTGATTTACCCAAAAACCTATCCCTCTCAGGGATACCCAATGACTGTCCCAACCACCGGGACACATGCTCAAGAGGAAAGAACTCACCTTTGATTTGCTCGGTATGTTAAATTACTTTACCCGTTCCAAGTTGGTCAACCAAACCCTACCGTGGTTACCAAAAATGATCAGTTTGTAAACACATACCCAATTCACGTATTCAACAAGTCACACAAAATATTATTGTCATGTAACCGTAGCAAATGCTTGGGTTTCATACACGTTTATAACACAAGTTCGTGTTTCCAACAATGGTTACCTACAATCAATCATCAGTTACTTATCTCACACAGTTGGCATCTATCACAAGATCACAGTATAACATGTAGCACATACCCAGTTCTATACATGTTCACATCTCATGTGAATATCACATAACAACTTACAACCGATGGGTGTTTTAATCACACAAGTTAAATCAGGATTCTCATTGTTAGTTATTATTACCCTACATCAACGGTATTTTATGACAACAATAATCATCATCAGGTGCATTATATTAATCTACTGTTTCTACTTTTACAGCGAAGTGTCCCTTGTGACGAAAAACTAATATGTTTCGTCGAGCTACATATGACGAAAGACCCCTATCTTTCGTCGAGTTACTTGTAACGAAGAACCCCCTAACTTTCATCGGCTCACATGTGACTAAAAACACTATATTTCGTCGGGGACAATCCTTCGTCACCCCTAACAGACAGACGGTCACAATCCCCATTAATCACGCATCATCAGTTACTAAATCTTTGGCATGCTCATCGGATCAAACATCAGTGTTTCTGTTTTTATTTTTACCAGCTCATCAAACCCTAATCGATGTTCATCAATAACACTAATATTGTTAACACATTATCAATCATTGCCAGGGTCTTATTACCGATTCATAAACCTACTACTATGAAATCCCAAATCATCATATCTAATCATAACAATCATCACAGGAATTCAGAACAGTCATCACATGTAATCACAACAATCAACACATGTAGATTACGACAACTAACATGAATTAAACACTAACCGAGAAGCCGAGGTTATTAGATTGCTTGAGACGCAAGAGGCTTCGAGATATGACGTGATGTCGTGGTCACAATCAAATTTAATCCAATTACTACTAAATAGATAGCGGTAAGTGGGTATCGAACACAGGGAGTTTGTGGAATATGTGCTATTTAAATTGTTTCTCTAAATTAACTAAGGTAAACTAAATTGCAAGAAATATAAATTCAGAAGAGTTGGTTTGAGTGAATAGGTTTAAGAACTAAATTTAACTAAATAAAATTGCAAGAGAAAACATTTGGTTGTAAACAAATTAGAGACAAATGATCATCCTAGATTTCCGGTTTCAATTGAAATTTATGTTATCATTCCACTAGAAAGAACTACATAGACATAGCTCATGTGTGACTACTTGCAGTGATGAAAGGGAACTAAGTACTCAGATTCCTAGAATGTGAGGTTGTTACCCGATGATCAATCAACCCTTACCCAAGCCTAACTATACCCCTGATATCTCGATTGCCCACGGCACCAAGAACGTATGGTTTCTAATTAGTTCAATGTAAGAATTAACAAGCTACTAACAAACAATCACACACCATAACAAACAAACCATAAAGATAAGGATTGCTATTCTAGAAATTAGGACATCAAACATGAAATGTCTCAAGCAAACCTTCAATCCAGGATGATCATAAAGTGTTTAGCCACTCATCGCTCGAATCAACATCATAACAAAAGTTTCAATGTTCAAAGGAATCACCAACATAAAACAAGAGATTAACTAGTGTTCTTCAAGCTCCCATGTCTCCAAAATTTCTCTCTATTCGTTCACAAGCAAGTGGTGTAACCGAAAACACATGATAGGCTCCCCCATAAATCTCCTTGAAATGACAATTAAATGTGGAAGTTACAAAAAAACATCAGACGGCGTCGTAAGCTACGCCAGCCGCCGTAGCTTACGGCGGTCAACACTCATTCGGATCCTCATACAGCGACGTAGCCTACAGATGGCGCCGTATGTTACGGTGCCAATTGTTTCTTTACGGCATATGGAGCCTGTCTTACGGCGATGTCTTTTGGCAAATGGTGGAAGTCGTAACCTACGGCTAGAGCCGTAGGTTACGGTGCTGTATGTTATGCTTTTCTTTGTTTGCTTCGTTACAAGTGGAATTTGCACTTCTTGTTTCCACGATCATTTAGCATCCATCCAAACTTCATATTATCCAACTTTTATGCACTTTAACACCTGCAAATACCAACGCACCGTAGTTACCAAATTCCCACAATTAACCGAATAATGCATGAGATGTGCACATATTTAGCCCATTTAAGGGTTGTCCTACGGACCACCCGTCACATCCCCACACTTACCTGTTGCTTGTCCCAATCAACACATTTAAAAACCATTTCAAACATCAAGCGATCAATTATGCAATCCAAACTAAACTGTGTCGTCCTTCTCCTAACTTTCAATCATACCACAAGACACACCCCTCACAACACTCTCGGTGACAAGAAATATTAGCACATAATGGTAAACCACTCAATGCGTGTATGTCTGTGTGCGATAATAAGCTTGTATAAAAATCAAGTTTCCTCCTAACAAATATTTAGCATGCTTTTGAATCAAAGGAACTTACGGGTTGTAACGGGTGTCACACCCCCAAAATCCACCTGCGGAGTATCACCGCTTGGAGCGTGACTGACCAGGATCAAGCCACCAATCATATCGAACAATATATATAGTAAAAGTAATTGTCATTAAACCAAACCAAATCCATATGAAAGGTGTTCCAAAACATAAGTAAGTTATCGTTGTTTAGCGGAAGCGTATAATTAAAACCCATCACAATAAAGTATCAAATGTCGTAAGTGTTTAACAAGACAATCACGATCCAGGCCCACAACGACCAGCTCCTCCCTGTGCAAGCTCCATGTATCTAATGACCTGCAAGGCATGTAACAAAGGATCAACAACTAGTTGAGCGAGTTCACAGAAAGTAAATGCGTAATAGTAAGTTCGTTTGTAACATGTGGCTCTACTGGGCCGATAGTATGTTCTATTGGTGGGGGCTTCCCATGTTGTATAACCACTAGACTATTCGTAACCATAAGTGTTCTTCACAACCGAGAACAGTAGTACGTACAAGCTTTACGTAGGATTACGTAAGTATCCTTCACAACCGAGGATAGTAGTAACTATAAATACACGTTGGATTTACGTGAGTATCCTTCACAACCGAGGATAGTAGTAAGTATAAGTATACGTAGATTTTACGTAGGGGTCCTGCACAACCGAGGACAATAAGAAGCATATGCATATGTGGCTTTACGCATGTGTCCTGCACAACCGAGGACAGTAAGTAGTATAAGCATACGTAGGTTTACGTATGTGTCCTGCACAACCGAGGACGCTGGTATGGTAGTCTAGTAATAGTGTATGTACGAATCTAGTCAATCTCATTCCTTCAATCACATTCCCATGCCCTTGGGAATCCCATGCCTTAGTAAGAGTGTGAACTCACCTTGGTTTGCTCGGTATGCTAAAGTATGTTCTCAAGTAATCAGTCAAGTCCTATATTTATACACGTATTTTCAATCAGTACAGGATTGTAAGGCTTTGCATGCACTCAATATCGCAAAGTGTGTATCACAGTTACATCATGCAATACATAAACGATTAATCATTCCATACGAGGTTCTAAATCACACGCAAGTCCCTTTCTAAGTTGTCATGCTTAACATATCAATGCATCAAACATAGTTAACTTACGTAACGGAGCTAATCGGAACAACAGAGTCAAATCAGAATCAACCGAGTTAACAGTCTTGACTTAACAGGGTTAGCAGCTAACAGAATTTTTCGTGTCAGTCATTCAACGAGATCACATATAAATCACAAACTCAGACTAGGTACTCAAGTATGAAACTCGGGCATATATGTATAACAATAATTCGGACATATGTGCATAAGTAGGAACTCGGATATGTAGATATAACAAAACTCTGACACATAAATGTATGAGTAGACTTGGACATGTATGTTTAACAGAAACTCGGATCCTTCACTTTCTAAGAACTCGGACCCCTTATGCTCATCAAATACTTCGGACCAGGTAACATATCAAAAGGTCGGACATCTTGTGAGTTCATAAAGGTCGGACCTAGTGTCTCACCTATAGAACTCGGACAATGTTCATTTAAAAGTCGGACATTCATGCATGGTTAAAGAAGTCGGACCACTTGTTTATTAAAAGTTCGGACTATATTGCATTCATTAAAAGAATTCGGACCTTTTAACTTCATCACAAAGATCGGACACTTAATGGTTATAAAAATCGGACCTTTAGATGTTTATATATAAACTCGGACACCTTAGAGTATCTCACAAAGCTCGGGCAATGCATTTTCCAACAGAAAGTCGGACCTATGAAACATATAGAGGTCGGACTATCTCAAACATGTAGAAGTCGGATCTTGTTGTTTATCTAAGAAGAATTCGGACTAGCATCAGAGATTAAAACTCAGACAATGTTAACAAGCAAAACTCGGATCATGAACATCCTCTCAAAACTCAGACACTTACGTTAGGGTTACGAAACTGTGATAATAACAATACGTGAATTCCAATCATTGCACAGAATCAAAGATCATAACAGTTACGTTCTTGTGTTTATACAATCGTGAAACCCTAATTACATATACTGGCAACCATTTTAATCCAATTATCAGTCACAATTGTAGCATATCATGTAACAAACCATTACACAACTAGTCACCATCATATTACAATAATCAGAATCAAATTAAAGCACAGAACCATCAAATCAAAGCTAGGGTTTACAAGTGTTCTAATAATCAAGAATTGATATAATCAAGCAATCAGGAACAACGACAAATCATTAATAATTACCTTGGATTGATTCTAGACAGAAAGAGGATAATCAAGCGTGATTAAGAACTTGTGATGATGATGATGATGATGGATTTCCAGAGAGAACCAAAGAGAATGAAACTACGTGCTTTGTTTTGTGTGCAAATGATTAGTGAAAAGGGATTAGGGTTAAGTATCTCTAGGATTTCACTAATTACCCTCTACCTCCCTAAGTATCATATTTTACACATGTACACCATCTCATAGCAATTTCATATTTTCACCACCAAGTTTATGCATTTAACAAATTTATCACAATTACACATAACCATGCATAATCACACAATGCACTTTATTGTATCAAAACGTTACAGTTCCATAGCCAATTATTTGTACAATTAAACAACTAGACAATACATGAACGTGCAATAAATGCGAAATAGAAATCTTGGAAATTCGAGTTGTCACAACGGGGCTAGATGCAAAGGTAGGCAAATGGTGGAATGCATATATAAAAGAGCTAATTGATTTGACCCGGTTTTTATTTCTACTACTAACAAAGCAAACACCAAATATATACACACTTTTTCAACACTCTCAACTACCATACAAACTAATCATTTCTTTTTGCATTTTTCTCGTATTTTTCTTTTTTTTATAACACATCAAGCTTCAATAATATATACAAGAACATCAATACTACATAATAAATCTCCTAAACCGGGTCATCTCAAAAGGTCAAATTTTATAGGAAGTAGGCTTGGGTCGCAACCGAATGGTCTAAGGCTCAAACGTGGCTCTCTAAGGACCAAACCCCACCCCTCACAATACCAAGCTCATATATGTAAAGTATGAGATCCAACCCACCAATCCCGCACTCTCACCAATCTAGACGAGGCTTCCTAAAAGTCCCCTATCATTTTCAAAAGCATACTAATTCTAGGATTTAACAAGGATTCGCACACAAGTTCTATTAACACACGACACACACCGCCACTCAAACAATGAAAT
This sequence comes from Helianthus annuus, assembly GCF_002127325.2. Classification (NCBI taxonomy): domain Eukaryota; kingdom Viridiplantae; phylum Streptophyta; class Magnoliopsida; order Asterales; family Asteraceae; genus Helianthus; species Helianthus annuus. The sequence continues at coordinate 159,091,022 of NC_035434.2, read as the reverse complement.
ATCAATAACAATCATGTGTGGCTCATATTCTCACCAACAAAAGACTATAGATGGGTGTCGGTGTGTCAAGTGAACAACATTAAGCTTTCAAATTTTGACAATTTTTCGCTTGATTTCACAATTTTTTAAAATTCTCAAAAATTTCCCCCCATCCCCACACTTGGGATACATTGTCCCAATGTATGATTTTGAGGGGAAGATCACTTTTACACCAATATCATCAACTTTTTTTTAATAAACAAAAACACACTAATAAACTACGATATTTCAAAGCTAAAGAACATGACAAGTCTAAGGAAAAAGTACATTGACCTGTGAAGTTTGACACAACAGATATTGTAAATGATCCAATTTCATATCACCACCTTCACACAAATATCCGCACATCTTCCCCACACTTGAATGTCGCCATGGACCTGAAACATAGAAAAATTGACACAGCAAGATCAATATTAAACCCCGGGTTGCCTCACAAGCAGCGCTAAGTTTCGAGTCTTCAGCCAGACCATGCCTCCCCCATTTAAGCTAGCTCAAAGAAGCGGTTCCTGCCATCTCCATCACTTCCTTGTGCCATTGAGCAAAATGCATCCATCTTGTTTTGACTCGGTGGGTAATCAAATACGCTATTGCTTGAACCCATATGCTTTTCTTCACGATCCGGTGGGTGATTTCTTCTCATTCGTTGGAACACCTTTTCCCTAAACCCGCTATCATCCGCCTCAAAAAACTCGTAACTAATCATCTTAGTCTGAACATTAAATGAAAACTTATGGTTCTTTTCGGTCATGTTAATAATTCCTTCTCTACAATCAATTTGAGCATTTGTCGTATAGAGAAACGGTCGACCCAAAATCACCCTTTGTTGTGACGCCATCGTGGTAGTAGAATAATCTAAAACCAGAAAATCCACCGGGTATTCGAATTCTCCCAACCGAATTAAAACATTCTTAACCATTCCCCGTGGACGCCTCCAACTCTCATCCGCCAAGCTCACCATGGTGTCTACATCTTCAAGCGGACCGAAATTGTACATGTCATATAGCTCACCCGGTAACACACTCATGCTCGCCCCATAATCCAACAATGCATGAGGAATTTTTAGTTTCCCCACTCGGATAGACACGATTGGCGCTCCATACTCTTTATCATTCTCGATTTCGGCATCTTTTTCCAAACCTGCATTCACTTGATACGAAGAAGTTAGCAAAGTTTCATTAAATTTAGTACTAGGAACGGTGCTTACCACATTAATATTAGCGCCTTTTATGTTCTTGGGATTTGTCACCGTGTCACTCTGTAGCTGGCCTTTTGCTTTCTTCAATATCGCTACGTCACTCACAAGTTGACCCATTTGAGTGGTCAACGATTGAATAGCTTTATCACGGATTTCATCTTTTTGAATGCGAGCATCATCAAGCTGATTCCTTCATTGCATCTCAATTTGCATCGCCTTCAACATCTCCATTACTTCGTTTCCACTCGAAAAGCTTTGACTCGTTTGATATTGCCATTGAAATCCTTGGTTTCCTTGGAAGTTCGGGTTTGCTTGATTTGAAGAGTTCCCATACCGAAAATTTGGGTGGTTTCTCAACCCAGGGTGGTAAGTGTTAGAATTCATATTATAGTTTCTACCACCCCCTCCTTGACCTTGTACCGCATGAACTTCTTCATATTGCCCTTCCACCACTCCTTGGCATTTTTCAGCCGCATGACCTATTTCATTGCAAATAGCAAAAACATCATAAATTTGATTTGAGGTTTGAACATTACCATCATCAACCGCATGCACTTGTGTTCTGGTAATGGCCGGTCGTGCTCTCCTTGATTCTTGAGCTTTCCTCTTTGATGTAATTGCCATTTGTTCCAAGAACTCCCAATCGTCATTCTCGTAATTCGTACCAAAAGTACCATTTTTGATTGAGATTAGATCGCGAGCATCTTCGGCACACAGCCCCTCGTGGAAGGCATTCATCAACTCCCAAAGTTCAATTCCATGATGAGGGCAATTCTTGATCATCATGTTGAGACGCTCAAAAGCTTCATGAAACATTAAGCCTTGTTGTTGTTGAAAACTCCTAAACCCCTTCCTAGCATCATTGGTCTTTTGGGCGGTGTAAAATTCATCTAAGAAATTTGTTGCATTTCCGCCCAAGTATAAATAGATGCCGAAGGCAAAGTGTAGAACCACTTCTTTGCCTTATCCTCCAAAGAAAACTGAAACAAAACTAACTTGACATCATCGGCCGAAAAACCTTGACTCCCAAGAGTATTGCAAATTGAATCACAGGCCTCCAAATGGAAGTAAGGTTCCTCCGTTGCTAGACCCTTATATTTCGGCAAACTTTGTAAGGAGTTAGTCCTTACTTCAAGAGTTCTTCGTTGGTTGTTGTGAGGAATAACCACCGGTGAAGGATTATGAGTAATCACCGGCCTAAAATGCGCTTCAATACCCCTCGCATGTTCTCTAAGATGCCTTCTTGGTACACCAAACCGACCCCTTGGATGCATAGGACCCGTTGGTCTTGGTATATGCCCTTGTGGTGCCAATGGTTGTTGAAATTGTTGTTGTGGCATCGGTGGGTGTTGAATTGGCCTTTGAAATTGTGGACGTGCATTTTGTGGGCGAACTTGTTGCAATGTTATAGGATGTTGCACATGTGGCCCTTGTGACCTCGGCCTAGTGTGTTGTGGTATGAGTTGTTGTTGTTGTGGCACTCCACCAACACTTGGCATTCCTTGAGGTTGGCCTTGCACATAACCAATTTCTCTTTAACCTCCATCAGCTCCATAAGCATACCCATCTTCATCATAACCCTCAAAATCCTCACATCCCTCATCATATCCATCTCCTTGAATTCCCGAAGATTGCCCAAAGGGAAGAGTTGAATAATGAAAACCCGATTGGTTTTGTGGTCTAAAGGATGAAGTGGCATGGACAATGGTCGAATTTGGTGCGATTGTGAAGTTAGAGGATGATTGTCCCGTAGTTGGAGGAAAGAAGTGTGACAATGGTGGAATTGTAACGGAAGGGCTATAGGTAAGATTGGGTTCAACTTGAGTAGTGATTGGTTGCGTGATGTTGGTTGGTGTAACTTCGAGTGGTGGAGTAGGTTCAGTGGTGGTATTGGGTATAGCGGTGTTTGGTGATGGTTGTGTGGCAGTAGGTATGAAAGTTGAGGTCGTTTGACCCGTTGTGGGTGGTACTTGAGATTCTTGCATGATGTTTCCTGGTGTAATAGGTGAGGTAGGTGAACCAACAATTTTGTTTTCTCATAATAAAACCCTGTTTTGACTTAATGTTCTTTCAATTTACGGATCAAACGATAGTGGTGATGACTTGTGAGAGCCTCTAGTATGCATACACCTGAAAGTACCTGCACACTAAACACAACCAGCGTAAACCCGAAAATAACAAAACAAAACTACTAAATTAACACACGTTGCGCACTAGTCCCCGGCAACGGCGCCAAAATTTGATGTGATGTCGTGGTCACAATCAAATTTAATCCAATTACTACTAAATAGATAGCGGTAAGTGGTTATCGAACACAGGGAGTTTGTGGAATATGTGCTATTTAAATTGTTTCTCTAAATTAACTAAGGTAAACTAAATTGCAAGAAATATAAATTCAGAAGAGTTGGTTTGAATGAATTGGTTTAAGAACTAAATTTAACTAAATAAAATTGCAAGAGAAAACATTTGGTTGTAAACAAATTAGAGAATAATGATCATCCTAGATTTCCGGTTTCAATTGACATTCATGTTATCATTCCACTAGAAAGAACTACATAGACATAGCTCATGTGTGACTACTTGTAGTGATGAAAGGGAGCTAAGTACTCAGATTCCTAGAACGTGAGGTTGTTACCCGATGATCAATCAACCCTTACCCAAGCCTAACTATATCCATGATATCTCGATTGCCCACGACACTAAGAACGTATGGCTTCTAATTAGTTCAATGTAAGAATTAACAAGCTACTAACAAACAATCACACACCATAACAAACAAACAATAAAGATAAGGATTGTTATTCTAGAAATTAGGACATCAAACATGAAATGTCTCAAGCAAACCTTCAATCCAGGATGATCATAAAGTGTTTAGCCACTCATGGCTCGAATCAACATCATAACAAAAGTTTCAATGTTCAAAGGAATCACCAACATAAAACAAGAGATTAACTAGTGTTCTTCAAGCTCCCATGTCTCCAAAATTGCTCTCTATTCGTTCACAAGCAAGTGGTGTAACCGAAAACACATGATAGGCCCCCCATAAATCTCCTTGAAATGACAATTAAATGTGGAAGTTACAAAAAACATCAGACGGCGCCGTAAGCTACGCCAGCCGTCGTAGCTTACGGAGGTCAACACTCATTCGGATCCTCATACAGCGTCGTAGCCTACGGCTGGCGCCGTAGGTTACGGTGCCAATTGTTTCTTTACGGCATATGGAGCCTGTCTTACGGCAATGACTTTTGGCAAATGGTGGGAGCCGTATGTTATGCTTTTCTTTGTTTGCTTCATTACAAGTGGAATTTGCAGTTCTTGTTTCCACGATCATTTAGCACCCATCCAAACTTCATATTATCCAACTTTTATGCACTTTAACACCTGCAAATACTAACGCACCGTAGTTACCAAATTCCCACAATTAACCGAATAAAGCATGAGATGTGCACATATTTAGCCCATTTGAAGGTTGTCCTACGGACCACCCGTCAAGATCCCCAGTAGCCATCGCACAGGAAAGAGAGGGAACAATAGAGTTTGTGTTCACAGTTACGATTATAAGAGATTACATAATCTGAAAGGTGTGGGCCACTAGTGGGCCTGGGCCAAGGGTTTTGACAAAAGACCTTTTTCGTCGAGTAAGGTGATGATGAAAGACCTTTTTCGTCGAGTAAGGTGATGATGAAAGACCTTTTTCATCGAGACACCTCTTGGTGAAAAACCTCATGATGAAAAACCTTTTGGGATCTCGGGTTGTCACACCGTCCGTCTGCGGGTGAAAAGCCGTACTCAAATTCAACTGAGAACCAAAAGCTTCTTAAAAGGATTGCCAAATCCTTGACACAAACCGTCCATCTCTGTCTGATATAACCGAGTTAGGCACTCCATGACATGCTACTATCTCCCTTAGGTAAAGCTCAGCTAGCTTACCAGTGTTATCCTTTTCTCGAATAGGTAAGAAGTGCGTAGACTTTGTCAAACGGTCTATGATTACCCAAATCGTATCATGACCTCTGGGAGTCCTGGGTAACTTGGTTATGAAGTCCATCGAAATCTGCTCCCACTTCCACATGGGTATCTCTGGCTGTTGCAGAAGACCTGAAGGCTTCTGATACTCGGCCTTTACCTTGGCGCAAGTTAAGCAGTTCCCAACATAAATAGCAACATCACTTTTAAGTCTTGGCCACCAATAGTAATCCTTTAGATCTTGGTATATCTTGTCCGATCCTGGATGGATCGAGTACCTCGATTTATGAGCTTCATCGAAAATAACCTCTCTAATACCACCATAAAGCGGAACCCAAATACGTACCATGAAATACAAGGTTCCTTCCTCGTTGGGTACCAACGTTTTCTCCATTCCACGGAGATATTCAGCCTTAATGTTCTCTTTGTTAAGAGCTTCTTTTTGTGCAGCACGGATACGCAACGTGAGATCTATCTGAATAATCATCTCTAAAGCCCTAACCCTTATGGGCTTGATCCTTTCCTTTCGACTTAAGGCATCTGCTACCACATTTGCCTTTCCTGGATGATACTTGATCTCGTAGTCATAATCATTTAACAACTCAACCCATCGTCGCTGTCTCATATTAAGCTCTTTCTGATCAAATATGTGCTGAAGGCTCTTGTGATCCGTAAAAATAGTACATCGAGTACCATATAGATAATGTCGCCAGATCTTCAAAGCGAATACCACCTCGCCTAACTCCAAATCGTGCGTGGTGTAGTTCTTCTCATGGACCTTTAGTTGGCGTGAAGCATAAGCAATAACCTTCTGGTGTTGCATTAGCACACAACCTAATCCCTAACGCGAGGCGTCACAGTATAGCACGAAGTCGTCGGTGCCTTCGGGTAGGGATAATATAGGTGCATCGCATAGCTTATTCTTAAGCAGCTGAAAAGCTTCTTCTTGTTTGTCACACCCCGACCACGTAGAACATACAAAACGTGGCGGAAACATCGGGGAGTGTTGTAACAGAATCAATTGTTTCAAATCCATGGCAATTGAAGTTTCATTTTATTAATCAAACATGAGTGTTTACATTGTTTAAACAAGAACCAAATAGTACATAACAAAAATTAACTAGTTCTTGTCTCGTTTTAAGTCACTAGGGCACAGGTCCGCCTAAGTAAGTCTTGATAAGTACTACGCATCGTCCCCTGAAAACACATGTGAAAATAGGTACGTCAGCATAAAAATGACTGTGAGATACATTGGTTTTGTGAAAACGGAATTCATGACTTATGTTTGAGGAAAATGTTTAGTCATGAACCTCGTGTTTTGCTTTGTCTTGTAAATCATTTGAAAAACGGTAAGATCAAATGATATGTATAAATAAGAGAACACTGTATGGTTAAACGGATAACCATATAAAATGAGTTTGTATAAGATAAGTCGTTTGTAAAACAATGTCTCGTGAAAAAGTGTGTTATTTGTATAAAATGTCACATGTCTCAAATGAAAATGATTCAAATAACGCTACGATATGTAATACCATACAAACACTTATATATAGGAAGTACCAGCGGCGTATCCACCATGCTTATATCATATTACACACGCCTCGTTACTTAATCACTTACTCAAACCAAACCATCGAGATGAAGTGTTTAACAATTGTGGAAATGTTCATGTATAGTCAAATGTCTATTGTCAAATGTAAATCATGTCAACGGATACAACTGGTTCACACGGTTCAATGGTTACAAACGGTTCATATAATCAAACGGGTTTAGACGTGATGCGGTCTAAATTATACATATTTTATATAAATATTTCCTACACTTTTGAATAGTTTTTGGGTTGTTTTTTTATTAAAATCCACTTGTAGTTGGTTCGGGGTTGAAGTTTGATGATTTTTAGTGAAAACCGAGCTAAAGTTGAGTGTTGTTACCAAATTTAAGACAAGGAGCAAAACTTGAATAAAATATTTTGTGAGTTTCTAATTAAATAATTAAAATAAAGAAATTATGAAGTGATGCTATCGACTAAACCAAGCTTCATGTAATCGATCATATCATTAAATAAGTCCATGTAGTTATGAACCATAATAAAAGTACAAAAGCAAACAAGTTAGAAAATAAAGATAGTACGTAAGTTGAAACTTGAAAGTAAAAATTGATGCTTACATTTTAATTGGTCACAAATCATATGTTATGCTATTGAGATGATTCATTCTTTGGTTTTAATTGGCAGCCAAGAGTCCGGCCCCACACAAGCATTGCATGAAAAGGAATTAGAAAAGTGTTGGATTAGATGAAAGGGCTAGATCATCCATAAACGAGTGGGCCTATGTGTCGCGACCCACTAGGACTCCAAATACAAGACCTATTGCCACAAGTGTTATTTTTTTTTATTAGTGTGGACGGCAGCAAGCAAAGAACAAAAGGAAAAATATATAAAGCACAGAAGCAATTATTGTTTGAGGAGGGGGAGTTTTTGACACAGCAACATCGACAGACGGCAGAAGGAATAGGCTGCGACATATAGAGAAAAAGGATTGGTTCGAGGGTTCAAGTCGCGATTCGAGCTACGGGTTTGGTTTGCAATTTATTATTTTGAGTTTTGTTAGACTTTGTGTTTTACAAAATTACAAACATGATTTGCTTATCGTTTGAGACTCGTTTCTTGTTCGTGAATATGATTCTTGGCTAAACTTATAAACTACCTAGGTTGAGATGAACTAGAGGATTGTAATGCGTTTGTGACATGATTATGGTTATTTGATGTGATTTACATAACTTTTCTTTGATATTGATCTTGATATTGCATGTTGGTATGTTTTGGTTATTTTATTAGTCAATAAATTCAGCGGTTTAGGCACGAAGAAATTCCCCCTAGACTTAGGATTTAATTTAATTCGTTGATCTTAGGATTTTCGGGTTGAATATTGTGTTGAGAAATTGACCAAGTTGACTAATAATTGAAACCACTATATTAAAACTTGCATCCTCATCTTGTGACTCGAAAGACGATTAGGGTGAGCTAGGTTATTAGCTAATTATTGGTGGGTAGATTGGGTGACCGATAGCTCGGGCTCGTTTATTGCATCGTAATTAAGGTTTCCTAGGATTTCAATTATCAAAGTTGGGTTAGCTTTGCGATTTTGGGATCTTCTCTTAACATAACGCTAATTATTGGTGGGTAGATTGGGTGACCGATAGCTCGGGCTCGTTTATTGCATCGTAATTAAGGTTTCCTAGGATTTCAATTATCAAAGTTGGGTTAGCTTTGCGATTTTGGGATCTTCTCTTAACATAACCGTCTCTGAAGTCAAAAGGATTCTATTTTCGTAGGATTTGGTATCGATAGCTCGAGCCGGTTCGTTCTAGCACTTCACATTTAGTCTTGCTTCTTCATTTGGGACATCTCTAGCGGGGGGTCAATTGAGGGAAATAGATATTTAACCATTATCATTGTCACATTAGCATTTCATGATTCTAGGGATTCGAAGCCTGGGTAGTTCTTTCTCATCATTGTCTCCTTCCTGTCACTTCTTGCTTGCTTGCCCTGTTATCTTGTTTTCTTGCTTTATTAGTTTATTAAAAAAAATCCTAAAAACACAAAATTAAAAACCAATTAAGTATTTAGTTTAGTCAGAGTCTAGTTTAGCGTCGCTAGTGTCTCGTGGGTTCGATACTCGGACTTCATTAGGCTTTACTACGTACGATAGGTACACTTGCCTGTCAGTGGTCTAGCATTTAGAGAGTCTTAGTTTATAAATTTAAAACTAGGGTGTCTAGATTAGGTTAGGTTTTATTAGACCACATTCTGCACATCAAGTTTTTGGCAACTTGATGTGCAAAATGTGGTCTATAAAAATACTAAACCTAATCTAGACACCCTAGTTTTAAATTTATAAACTAAGACTCTCTAAATGCTAGACCACTGACAGGCAAGTGTACCTATCGTACGTAGTAAAGCCTAATGAAGTCCGAGTATCGAACCCACGAGACACTAGCAACGCTAAACTAGACTCCGACTAAACTAAATACTTAATTGGTTTTTAATTTTGTGTTTTAAGGTTTTTTTAATAAACTAATAAAGCAAGAAAACAAGATAACAGGGCAAGCAAGCAAGAAGTGACAGGAAGCAGACAATAATGAGAAAGAACTACCCAGGCTTCGAATCCCTAGAATCATGCAATGCTACTCTGACAGTGACAATGGTTAAATATCCTACTCCCTCAATTGACCCCCCGCTAGAGATGTCCCAAATGAAGAAGCAAGACTAAATGTGAAGTGCTAGAACGAACCAGCTCGAGCTATCGATACCAAATCCTACGAAAATAGAATCCTTTTGACCTCAGAGACAGTTATGTTAAGAGAAGATCCCAAAATCGCAAAGCAACCCAACTTTGATAATTGAAATCCTAGGAAACCTTAATTACGATGCAATAAACGAGCCCGAGCTATCGGTCACCCACTCTACCCACCAATAATTAGCTAATAACCTAGCTCACCCTAATCGTCTTTCGAGTCACAAGATGAGGATGCAAGTTTTAATATAGTGGTTTCAATTATTAGTCAACTTGGTCAATTTCTCAACACAATATTCAACCCGAAAATCCTAAGATCAACGAATTAAATTAAATCCTAAGTCTAGGGGGAATTTCTTCGTGCCTAAACCGCTGAATTTATTGACTAATAAAATAACCAAAACATACCAACATGCAATATCAAGATCAATATCAAAGAAAAGTTATGTAAATCACATCAAATAACCATAATCATGTCACAAACGCATTACAATCCTCTAGTTCATCTCAACCTAGGTAGTTTAAAAGTTTAGCCAAGAATCATATTCACGAACAAGAAACGAGTCTCAAACGATAAGCAAATCATGTTTGTAATTTTGTAAAACACAAAGTCTAACAAAACTCAAAATAATAAATTGCAAACCAAACCCGTAGCTCGAATCGCGACTTGAACCCTCGAACCAATCCTTTTTCTCTATATGTCGCAGCCTATTCCTTCTGCCGTCTGTCGATGTTGCTGTGTCAAAAACTCCCCCTCCTCAAACAATAATTGCTTCTGTGCTTTATATATTTTTCCTTTTGTTCTTTTCTTGCTGCCGTCCACACTAATAAAAAAAAAATAACACTTGTGGCAATAGGTCTTGTATTTGGAGTCCTAGTGGGTCGCGACACATAGGCCCACTCGTTTATGGATGATCTAGCCCTTTCATCTAATCCAACACTTTTCTAATTCCTTTTCATGCAATGCTTGTGTGGGGCCGGACTCTTGGCTGCCAATTAAAACCAAAGAATGAATCATCTCAATAGCATAACATATGATTTGTGACCAATTAAAATGTAAGCATCAATTTTTACTTTCAAGTTTCAACTTACGTACTATCTTTCTTTCCTAACTTGTTTGCTTTTGTACTTTTATTATGGTTCATAACTACATGGACTTATTTAATGATATGATCGATTACATGAAGCTTGGTTTAGTCGATAGCATCACTTCATAATTTCTTTATTTTAATTATTTAATTAGAAACTCACAAAATATTTTATTCAAGTTTTGCTCCTTGTCTTAAATTTGGTAACAACACTCAACTTTAGCTCGGTTTTCACTAAAAATCATCAAACTTCAACCCCGAACCAACTACAAGTGGATTTTAATAAAAAAAACAACCCAAAAACTATTCAAAAGTGTAGGAAATATTTATATAAAATATGTATAATTTAGACCGCATCAAATATCCCCACACTTAAACCTTTTTCGTCCCTGAAAAAGAATCTATGCATACGGAATCAGAGATGGATAAATACTCGGGTCAAAAACTTATTTATACTTGTTAAGATCAAAACCTGTGATAGCCGCGATTGCAAATATGCTTGTCCCTTTAAACCCAAACTCAGTTCTAAGCCCCTTATCATGCAAATTTATTTCAAGTGCGGTCAATCTACCTAAGGTCTCACGCTAGAAGCTACGGTCCACCTAATCCCGCCTCAAGCTTATAGAACAAAAGGAACGATCACTGGACCAATTCCCAACCGTCTTATATCAAAACCAAAAGAATTTAAAATCATTTTTTTTCTTTTTTTTTCCAGCATTATTTTTTTTCTTTCTTTTAATTCTTTTTTTTTAATGAGTGTAGACGTTGCTTCCCTAACCCAGAGGCATTCCGGCTGTAGAGTCGCTATCCCCAACTCGGATTACTTAGGCTTCGGTACTTTTTATTTGCAAGTTCGATTTCACACATCCCAGAGGTATTCCGGCTGTAGAGTCGCTATCCCCAACCAAGATTACATAGGCCTGCGCTACTTTCATTCAGTTTCTAGCTCATTTTTTTCTATTTTTTTCTTTTTTTTAATGATTATAAATTCTAACGGTTTTAACTTATAACGGTGTTCCTTATACTCTTATTGACGGTTTCAATTTCCCATTTTTCCCAGATGAGTACCCACTAGTAGACCGACAATTAAGGTAATATTAAATCAAAGGGACCTAAAACCAAACCGGGCCTATTCACATATCCCAAACTAGACACAAGCTCGACTTAATTAATCTCATATTATCATTATTTGAACCCGAACAAAAACCCATCTTTTCTACCATTTTCCGTATTAATTTTGCAAACTTCTTAAACAAGGAACATTTTCTATCTTTTTCAATTTTTTTTCAAATTTTTTTTAATTTTTTTTTGTTTTTTTTTATTTTATTTTTATGACTCAAACTAACCTAAAAAACAGTTACCCATCCCCACACTTAAGATTTGCATTGTCCCCAATGCAGAGACGGAAACTAAAAATAAATAAGAAAGAAAAAAAAATACAGAGAGAGTTGGAAAAGACTTAGCTAGTTAGGACAAAAGTCAGTGCCAGCTGTACGGGGCTTGAATCCAACGAACGATCGTATAGCATTTCCTTCGCGATCGTTGCCTAGTCTGCCTGGGTTATACCAATAGGGCAGCTCCGAAATCACCCGAATGGAGATTGAGTACGGGTGGTACAATCCAAACCTGCACAATCACAACAAAACAAAACCCAAAGCAGTACCGTCTCTAAAAACTATTACTTAGACTCAAAGTACAAAAACTACGACTTAACATACAAACTCTACAAACATCCCCACACTTGAATTTAATCAGGAGGTTTCTCCTTTATCCAACCTCGGTCCAACCCGTGCAATTCCACACGTTCCTTATTATTAATTAAAATTTTAATAGTGGAATGTATAAACTTTTTAACATTTTCGAACGGATCAGGCCACCAATACTTAAACTTACCTGGACCAAACCTGATTCGTGGCATGTAATGAGAAGGATGGTGTTGTGCAAACTTCAGTTTCTCCCTTTTCTTCCTTCGGTACCATCCTCGAATCCTCAGACGGTGTTGATCCAAGCTCTTTCTCGCCCTCTCCCGTGTTCTTGATCGTGGTGGCAGTCCATCTTCTAACTTCTCCACGGGTCGGCTATCAAACTCCTCAGCCACTATCTCTTCTACGTTTGGTGTATATTTGATCTCCATGGTCGGCGTCTCTACAAGTAATGTCTCTAGATAGGCGAGATCGCCAACCGGGTCAAATTCTTCATCTTCAAGAGTTGGCAAACCTACTAGCTCATCACCAAACTCCTCCTCCCAAGATGGTATATGCTCTTTCTTCTCATCCTCCATCTTGTCAAGTGGCTCTTTTTCTACTTCTTCACCTTTTTCAATAGCGGTGTAGTCGAGCACCTCTAACTCTGCCTCTTCTACTACCCCCTCTTCATCACTCCAAAAGCCATCATCGATATTCCATGGCGTGGGACACCAATAGCTGGAATTAATGACTTGTTGAACCGGAGGTGGGACTTCAACGTCCATTATCGTCTCCGGTTCATGAGTGTGATCCTCATCTTCTTCATACACGGGCTCAAAATGTGAAACCTGCACAAAATCCTCCTCACAAGACAAAGGTAAATCTGATTCATGAAAATTATAATAATTAAAAGTAGAATCGTGATATTTACCTTGCAGTGGTCTCTCAATGCACATTTCTCCCCCTGGATCTAAAATTGTATAATCCATCTCACCATCAGCCGTTTGATATCCTAGATAATTTCCATTTATATCATACGTGTAACGGCCTTGGCTTTTCAAGCTCTGTGAACTTAACCTATCAAGTGCGGCTTGAATTCCCCTTTCTCTTTCTTCCTTAACAGCCTTAACCCAGTCACGGAAGCCCTCTGGTGTTCGTTCAGGTTGCCGATTCCAAGACTGATATGACTGTGGCTGCACAAGAGGGTTAACATCGAAATCTATGGAACACCCCGAATCATTTGGACAGTATTTGGTGTAATGGGGCCCTCCACATAAAAACACATGATAAATAATATATAAATATATAAAAAATTAACTAACAAAAATATATTTACAAAAAACGACTAGACACACTAACCTACGACTGAATATACAAAAAGACCAATTAAACAACTAAGATCAGTCAAAGCTAATAACGCAATCGCCTAAGTGTCCCCGGCAACGGCGCCAAAAACTTGATGTGCAAAATGTGGTCTATAAAAATACTAAACCTAATCTAGACACCCTAGTTTTAAATTTATAAACTAAGACTCTCTAAATGCTAGACCACTGACAGGCAAGTGTACCTATCGTACGTAGTAAAGCCTAATGAAGTCCGAGTATCGAACCCACGAGACACTAGCAACGCTAAACTAGACTCCGACTAAACTAAATACTTAATTGGTTTTTAATTTTGTGTTTTAAGGTTTTTTTTTAATAAACTAATAAAGCAAGAAAACAAGATAACAGGGCAAGCAAGCAAGAAGTGACAGGAAGCAGACAATAATGAGAAAGAACTACCCAGGCTTCGAATCCCTAGAATCATGCAATGCTACTCTGACAGTGACAATGGTTAAATATCCTACTCCCTCAATTGACCCCCCGCTAGAGATGTCCCAAATGAAGAAGCAAGACTAAATGTGAAGTGCTAGAACGAACCAGCTCGAGCTATCGATACCAAATCCTACGAAAATAGAATCCTTTTGACCTCAGAGACAGTTATGTTAAGAGAAGATCCCAAAATCGCAAAGCAACCCAACTTTGATAATTGAAATCCTAGGAAACCTTTATTACGATGCAATAAACGAGCCCGAGCTATCGGTTACCCAATCTACCCACCAATAATTAGCTAATAACCTAGCTCACCCTAATCGTCTTTCGAGTCACAAGATGAGGATGCAAGTTTTAATATAGTGGTTTCAATTATTAGTCAACTTGGTCAATTTCTCAACACAATATTCAACCCGAAAATCCTAAGATCAACGAATTAAATTAAATCCTAAGTCTAGGGGGAATTTCTTCGTGCCTAAACCGCTGAATTTATTGACTAATAAAATAACCAAAACATACCAACATGCAATATCAAGATCAATATCAAAGAAAAGTTATGTAAATCACATCAAATAACCATAATCATGTCACAAACGCATTACAATCCTCTAGTTCATCTCAACCTAGGTAGTTTAAAAGTTTAGCCAAGAATCATATTCACGAACAAGAAACGAGTCTCAAACGATAAGCAAATCATGTTTGTAATTTTGTAAAACACAAAGTCTAACAAAACTCAAAATAATAAATTGCAAACCAAACCCGTAGCTCGAATCGCGACTTGAACCCTCGAACCAATCCTTTTTCTCTATATGTCGCAGCCTATTCTGTCACACCCCGACCACGTAAAACATCAAATCGTGGCGGAAACATCGGGGAGTGTTGTAACAGAATTATTGTTCCACAACCAAGGTAATTAAAATATTATTTTATTCATCACCCGAGGGTGGAATTCATTGTTCAAACAAGAACCAACAAGCCACATTATCTTAAAACTACAGGAATAAAGAGCACATGACGAAATTAAACTATGTCTAGCTTCATTTTATAGTCACTAAGGCCCAAGTCCACCCTAGCGTGTCACGATCATCCTACGCATTTGCTCCTGAAACACATGTGAAAATAAAGTACGTCAGCATAAAAATGCTTGTGAGTAACATAGGTTTTTGTGAAAATAGGATTCATGACTTAGGTTTTAGAAAAGGGTTGTTTAACAAAGTCAGTCATGATCCTTGTAACATGTTTTGTTTTATAAATCATTTGAAAAGCGATGAATAAGTAGATGATATGTGAAAAAGTAATGTAAGGTTAAATGAATAACTAAGTAAAATGAGTTTGTATATATATATATATCGAACAGTGTTGTAAAACATTGTCTTGTAAAAAAAATAAATATATATATGTTAAGAAAAATGTATAAGTCCAAGTTAAATGACTTAAATAAACCACTCAATGAAAGTTGCCCATGTCTAAACCATTTGTCCAATGTTATTGTGAAAACCATGTCAAAATGTATATATCAATATCAACAATGTCTATGTCAAATATCAATTATGTAATGTATAATCAAAATGTCAAGGTATGGTTAGTGAAATATGTATCAACTAAACCATAGGCAAAAATGCACAAACAATGTGTTGAAGTAAAACATGGTTTAAATCAACGTTATGTTTTGTGGAAAATGCATGCTATAATGAATACAGACATTTATGCGGTATTGTAAAAATGCATACATCCAAGCCTTGCAACTGTGGTGATAAACCTTTAAACAAATTAAAGGTCTATCTGTCTAAATGTTTTAATCGAATTCGGTCATTCCTTCCAATCCAAACATACCCAGGATTTCAGGAACGGGAGTTGTCAATTCCTATGGTACCATTACCTACTAACGAGCGGCGTGATCAATGTTAATGAATGTATATTGTCCCACTTAAACAAACCAAATGTCATACCCAAAATGTAAGCATGAAAATGTCATGTAAAGCAAATGCACTAAGTATGATGAAACATACATAGCGTGAAAATGTCATGTAAAACGAATGCACTAAGTATGATGAACATACATAGCGTAAAAATGTCATGTAAAACAAATGCACTAAGTATGATGAACATACATAGCGTGAAAATGTCATTTAAAACAATGTACTAATGAACATAGCAAGTATACAATGCGAAAACATGAAAGCACGAAAGTAACAAGTAGGCACATGTGTTTCACCCCAAAATGTTTGAAAACAGTAAAAGAGGGGACTATGTACTCACTTGAGATTGCTTAGAAGTCGTAGAACAACCACCAAGCAATGCTAGAAGATCACGGAATCAAACGGCACCTATAAAGGCACCTATATTAATAAACGGACCTATCGGAGGATCGGGTAGTACGAGGGTTCGCAAACCAAATAAGTGTGGGAACTTATGTAATATGGTTTGACAAAGCCTACATACTAAAACGAAACTTATCCTAAGTGCTTTTGACCCGTTACGACCCGCTTAGGTAGCTTATGCTACTTTAACGCGTCGTTTGCGTAAAACGCGCTTGAAACGCCTAACTAGCCCTATGACAAGCAAGATATGCCTTAACACACTTAATATTGTTGCTAAATCAGTTTAGGTGTCAAAAATTATGTTACATAAGTTTAAAATGAATTTTAGTGTAAAAAGGGCATTTTGGTAATTTACCTAAGGCATAAGAACCACTTGTCATACAACTACTTAAATGGCGTGACCATAAGGTATAACCTTGAAAGGTTATTCCCTATACACTATGGTCACCTAATGTGTTTGGTCGGATCCTAATGATCGACCAAGTGGGTCGGGTTCGTAAGCATAAGCGATTGATTAGATCGCCTACCTTTTACGACCCTAAACAAGCACAGAACTAAAAGCGACGAGCTAAACATGCTAGAACATATTTAGAAAACAGGTTTGGTATTAAAACAAACGGTTTTAATACCCTAAAGTAGTTTGGTTACAAAATGCGCAAGAAAACGCATTTTGACCGAAACTACGACTCGTCACTAAGCCTAGATAACGTGGTAATCAGTAGGTATAGTCGCTAGGGACTATAACCAACGTGATTACGCTCACGTTATGAAGTTCAAACGAACTTCGCATTGACCATAAACTGGTCAATGCAGAAAGTCGAACAAAGTTTGACTTTCGGACTCGAAAAGCAATAAAAGAACGAAAGAATACTTACAACGGGTCCCCACAAGATTGAATTCCGAGTACTCTCAGGTATGAAGTGTCAAGCACCCCAACTTAGAGAGCAACCTCAGAATTCAAGTGTGAGGGAAATGGGCAAGACATGGAGGGGTATTTATAGGATTTGTAGAGCCGTTAAGATCGTTCCTCGCAAAGCGTGCTTCTATCTTGGCCATCCATGTGTACCCATAGTTTTTAAAAAACCATACGAGTCCATTGTTTCAGTCCCCTGATTCTAAAATACCATTTGCAATGGGTTTTTGAGTGCATAACAGCTGTTAGCAGCTGTTAAAACTGTTTTTGCAGTTCTGGGGACCTTACGCGCCCCGCGTAAGGATTACATGAATCCTTACGCGCCCCGCCTAAGGGCCACAGTTCAGAAATTGCAGTTTTAGTCCCTGCACTTCAGAAACATGCATTTTGGCCCATTTTTGGCACGTTTAAGCCCCGTTAACCTCATTTCAAGGCTCTAAGATGAAGTTAAAGTATAGGGGACTCAAAATATGCTAAAAAATATCTCGGATGTCGGTTCGTTTGGTCGTACGATCGCGATGTTCGCTTAATTACGACGGAATGCGCATAAGCGCGAAAAACGATCCAAATTGCGCGACGAATGGATTTTTCTCATGCCAAACACTAAAACATAATATTTTAATGCTTACATAAATTTTTGGATGTCTGGAAGTATTCAGAACGTAAGATATGCGCGAAAGTGCAAACTTATGCACTTTTTGACGCTTTTAGTCCCTTAATGGGCATAAAGTTTATTTTAGCACACCGAACACCTCAAAGCCTATTTCTAAGCTATGTAAAGGATATTTAAGGTGTGTTTAACTTATGACCATGTTCCGGAATGTCCGTTACAGTTCAGATTGGCATACTTTCGCAGTTTGTCAATTTTAGTCCCTGTAAGCGAATTAACTGAATTTTGCCATACCAAAGCCTTCAAAACTTATTTCTAAGTTATGTAAAGGTTATTTAAGGTATGTTAAGCATAAATTGATGTTCCGGAGTATTTGTCGCATTTAACTGATTACGCTTACGCACCAGTTTGCGCATAATTCTCCAGAAAGCGATATAGAGTTTGAAATCGAATAAAAGCCAAAACATGAAAAACATCAAACATGAATAAACAAACATTGGGATCAAATAACTTTATTTTATTGATAACCGAACTGTTTACAATGTCTACAAGCACAAATGTCACAGTCTCCCCTACTTGTGGGAATTTCGTCCCGAAATTCGTTTAGAGGAAACTCGTGGGAATAGATGTGGATACTTCGCCTTCATTTGATCTTCACGTTCCCAAGTAAACTCAGGTCCACGTTTAGATTCCCAGCGAACTTTAACCAACGGAATGCGCTTGCGTTTAAGCCATTTGACTTCACGGTCCATAATTTCCACAGGTTTCTCAACAAAATGTAGTGTTTTATCAACACGAATTTCGTCAAGTGGTATGTGGAGGTTCTCATCAGCTAAGCACCTTTTGAGGTTGGATACGTGAAAGGTTGGATGAACATTTCCAAGTTCAGGAGGCAATTGAAGTCTGTAGGCTACCTTACCGATTCTTTCGACGATCTGGAATGGTCCAACGTATCTAGGTGCAAGTTTTCCTTTCTTTCCAAATCTGATCACACCTTTCCAAGGTGAGACCTTAAGTAATACTCGATCACCGACTTGAAAATCCAAGGGCTTGCGTTTTAGGTCCGCGTAACTCTTTTGACGGCTTCGAGCTGCCTGTAAGTTATCACGAACTTTCTTAACCTTGTCAGTTGTCTCCAGATGAGGTCAGGTCCAGTAATCTGAGCCTCACCTATCTCATTCCAGCAGACTGGTGAACGACATTTTCGACCATAGAGAGCCTCGAAAGGAGCCATGTTGATGCTGGAGTGATAACTGTTGTTGTAGGAGAATTCAATCAATGGAAGATGTGAATCCCAACTACCACCGAAGTCGATCACACAAGCTCTAAGCATATCCTCCAAAGTCTGGATTGTTCTTTCAGTTTGGCCATCAGTTTGTGGATGATAGGCTGTGCTCAGATTGAGTTGGGTCCCCATAGCAGATTGCATGGTTCTCCAAAATCGAGAAGAGAAACGAGCATCCCTATCCGAAATAATGTTCAAAGGAACACCATGTCGAGATACAATTTCATCCACATAGATTTTGGCCAAATCTTCAGCAGAAAAATCCTCATGGATTGGCAAGAAATGCGCTGATTTAGTAAGACGGTCCACAATTACCCAGATGGCATCATGACCTTTCTTAGTGCGCGGAAGTTTAGTAATGAGATCCATAGCGATGTTTTCCCATTTCCAAACTGGAATCTCTGGTTGCTCCAAAAGACCATGAGGATGCTGGTGTTCAGCTTTAACCTTGAGACAAGTAAGGCACTTTGAAACGTACAAGGCAATGTCTTTCTTCATACCAGGCCACCAATACCGAGTACGAAGATCCTTATACATCTTGTCTGAGCCAGGATGGATAGAATAACGAGACTTATGGGCCTCATCCATAATCAAAGCACGAAGATCATCTTGGCTCGGGACCCACAAACGGTCCATGAGATAATACAATCCATCTTCTTTCAGGACAAGATCGGGCTTAATGTGATAGGGTAATTCCTTACCCATCAAATCTTGTGAAACACAAGCATGCTGAGCCTGAGAAATGCGGGCTTGAATATCGGATCGAGCTTGGATAGCAGATTGATCACGAATACAATGAAGCATAGTACGTTCCTTACGACTTAATGCGTCAGCCACGACATTCGCTTTACCAGGATGGTAGCGAATTTCGCAATCATAGTCGTTTAGGAGTTCGACCCAACGTCTTTGCCTCATGTTGAGTTCTTTCTGATTGAAGATGTGCTGGAGACTTTTGTGGTCAGTGAAAACCACGCATTTTGTACCGTACAAATAATGTCTCCATATTTTGAGAGCAAAGACAACTGCACCTAACTCAAGATCATGAGTGGTGTAGTTTCTCTCATGTACCTTCAATTGTCTAGATGCGTAGGCTATGACTTTGTAAAACCCGTGAGGATCACAATGATATCAATCTAAACCTTGTGAGAGCGCGGAAATCAAACACAAGGTGATTCAAGAATTAATATTAAGATCAAATAACAAACAATAAAGATAAATCAAACCGAAACTTGCATTCAACTTGAACGATGACTGATACAAGATCGGATGGAACTCGGTTCCTATTGCTTGTGTCGCCCTTCCTTGTACTCGATATCAACAACCCTTAATCAATAGATTAAGGGTGTTTATATACTAAACATGTAGGCCGAAACCTAGGCCCAAGCGACTACTATTCTAGCCCAACCCACAAGCGTTTAACCCAAAACATAAACAAACTAATTACAAGATCAATCCCTAAACGTTGTTAACCTACATGAATAAACCTTCAGGTTCCAACAATCTCCCCCTAGGTTTATGCATGCAGGTTCTTCTGTCTTCAGCTGCTTTGATGACCACCACTCATATTATCCTTGTATCCGCCAAATCCCTGCTTATGAATATGCATAACAGAGGCCACAGCAGACGTCCACCCCTTAGCAATTTCCTCATACTTCTCAGTGGCTCTGATTTGGTTGCTCGCCAGTACTGCAAGATCTTCAGGAGCAAGATTCAATAAATCAATCTGATCTACCAAACAGTAGCTTTCATCTCCATCACAAACGATCACAGCTTGACCAAGACGTTCATTATATGCCCAAAAGTGCATTGTCTTCAGCGCCCCTTTCGGAATCTTTCTCACCAACGGAATAGTCTTTTCTTTGTCAGTAGCGGGCCAGTGCACTATCTTCATCCGCTTGTTGGTATATGGATCCCTGATCCCTTTCGCTGGTTTAACAGTAGTATCTGCTGTACGCATCGAGGGAAAACCTTTTGCAACTTCCCTTTTCAATCTCTCGAAGAATGCATGACCAGGACCATTAAGCTTATCATCCACATAAGGTTTATTCACCAGATCAGTCAAATCAACCTTAGTGAATGACTGAAATTGCCCTGAACGCTTGTACCATTCGACCGGTCCAACTTTTCTTTTAATCCACCATCTGTTACGATCATGATCGTAACCCCAGCTAACAACACCAGATCGATTCCCTTTCTTATCGTAGAGAGTTTCACCAACATCCATCAAATGATGTGTAGCATGTGCATCTTCATCATCAGGATTAGCATTTTTGTTCTTCAGGATCACAAACTCTCTTTTCTTCTTCAACCTCTCTGCTTTCGCTTTCTCTGCTTCTGGATCAGTAACCCTTTCAATGTATCTCTCCATAGCAGCAGCCTTTTCAGCATTATCTTTCTCAAAAGCTTTCTTTCTGTTCTCGACATCGGTGGGATCAGAAAACTCTTGACCAAATTTCTTTTCAAGCTTACCTCGCAGATCATAAACAATATTGAACAATAGACCAACATCTCCCTGCAGTTGCTCAATCTGTTGATCTTTCTTCACAATGTTGTCTTCAAGCTGTATGATCTTTGCATCTTTATGAATAGAATCTTGTTCGAGCACAACCAACCGTTTCTTCATTTCCCTCATACTTATAAACTCATCATCATCACTGGAATCACTGTCGAAAGGCATTCTAAGTGGTTCTACAGGTCGTTTTCCACTTGAACTGCCCGGTTCTTCATGAATAGTACCAGAAGGTCCAGCACTAACAGTTTCAGAGGGCCCAGCTTCAGTGCGAGCTTCAATATCAGGTACAACTTCAGTTTGAACTTCAACATTAGACACTGCTTCATTCTGAGCTTCAACATTTGCCATAACTGTATCATCACCTTGAGTTCCAGCATCAAACTCAAAGATGTTATCTGTAGAGGTAGTGGCAGTGGTGTCATCAACATTTCTTTCGAAATCAAAGTCATATAAACCTTCAGCATCATCAGCAACAGTTACAGATTGATCTTTGCTTTGTTCGATAAACATTCCGGGTCTCGGATCCCGTCTTTTCCTTTTTAGTGGAATAGCATCAGAATCCCTTGGGCTTTCTTCTGGCTCTTCAGTAGATACTGACAGATTGGGAGGAGGATTCCCCATCGTATCAGTCACTTTCTTTATTAACATCGCCAAACTCTCTGCAGAAATCACCGGATTAACTGTAGTAACAGCATCAGCATTAACTTCAGGAGGAAGTTCGATATCATCATCATCAGAATCACATGTAATCTCAACACCTTCATCGTCAGAGTTAATAGTGATACGCTCTGGCTCAGGCTCATTTTCATTTCCCCTCTGAATGTCATGTTCCTCAGCAACTATGGCACGTGCAGGTACAACTAGTGCCCTGACTGGATTCTCAACAGCATCTTCGGTCTCAGCAAACTGACCGAACTTTTCTAACTCAATCAAACCCTCAAACTTCTTTTCTGTTCCTTTCTTCGTTGTAAGGGCACCAAAGCAGGAAGGACCCATGGGCTTTAACTCCAGCGTGTTACCTGATCTCTTCAATTCAGGATATCGAGCATTTAGAATCATCTGCACGAATCTAGGATACATCAAAAACTTATCCTTTCGTAGCCCAATAGCATTCCTTTTCATTGCTTCTAGCACGTATCGTGAATAGTTGAACGGCTCATTTGTAATCACGCAAATCAATGCAGCCGTCTGAGTTGTATTTAGTTGATCAATTCCCCCTCGGTTCTCTGTCATGCACAACAGGAACATGTGCAATAATAAACGCCAATATGGATGAACAAACTTTTTAACCAAGGGAGGAAATCTTCCTTCATAGCTTAGTCGTGGCAAGATAGCTTCAATCGCTCCAGCAGCAAGCTCTATTGGATCTGTTTCCTGATCATTGAACTGCAATACATCCCTGATAACCTGCTCCGTCACAATGATCTTCGTCCCGTCGATCTCAGCAGCTATCGCTCCCTTTCCTTCAATAATTTCCACCTTTGCAGTCTTCCAAAAATCTCGTATAAGACTTTCATACACAACCGGATTGTCTCGAAGAGCGTGAACGATACGGCATGTATTTAAGCCTTTGATCAAAGACGTGAACAGCTGCTTGTGCTTTACAGGTGGAGGTGCCAAATACGCTACTTGATTGTGAGACGCAATAAACTTTAAATCCATTTTTCTGCAAATAACACAAATTTCATAAGTTTCCAACCTCAACAGTGATAAAAATTAAAATAAAACAACACTGTTACTGTTCACTCGTAACCATGAGTCGCAACCCAAGGTTTCGAGTCGAAACCATGAGTCGCAACCAGGATAACTGAGGTCGCAACCATGAGATTGCGAGTCGCAATCATGAGTCGCAACAAGCTAAATTGAGTCGCAACCATGAGTCGCAATCTCGAGGTTGCGAGTCGTAATCATTGGTTTCGAGTCCTGTTGTTCTTGATTTCGACTGGAATCTTCATCGGAAACTTCAAAAATTCATCGGAAAATTCATCGGAAACATCAAATCTTCATCGGAAACTTCATATTTTCGCCGGAATCCTGCAAAAACTTGAACAGTGACGTCACAATACCTGTTGATGATCTAACTTAATTGCGAGTCGCAACCGGATTTGAGTCAGAATCTTGATTGCGGCCGGAATGTTGAGAGAATTTTGAGAAAAGATTGCGAGTGAATGATAAACAATGACTCGTAATGACCTATTTATGTGTGCACTGTTTCTCATGGGCCCAAATCTGTTGGGCTTGGGCCTGATGGACTTGGGCTCAATAAATGTTTTTCGAAAATGCTTTAAACAAACCCAATTTAAAATCTGATTTTCAAATAATAACCTATTTTAACCCATTGAGCATAATTTTGCAAAATAAAACCTAAAACAAAAATAAATAATAAAATATTATTTACAAAAATAAATCAGGAAATTTGCATAGATGTTCAGGGATCAAATCACGGGGTTTCGGGCATGACTTCACTTATCAACACTGATCTACTTTAGAATGATCTAGACAACTGCCAATATGTTTGTCCTCTTAAACTCATCTCCCTAGACCTTTTCCATATAACTGCCTGTACTTCATTTTATCATGTTTTGATATTTTAATCATGAACACCCAAACAAATACTAGTCAAATCCCGGAAATATAAATAGCACACTCTATCATGCAAGTATCTTCCCTACCACATATTTCACAAGTCCAATCCAGATTTCTGAAATCTTAACTGGGAGTAGGTTGAGAAAAGAACAGAATAGATCTTTTGCAGAGATGATATAATATACAGATCAAATGAGTTTTTCTCAATTTGATATAGGTTTCTTGGGGTTTCTTTTGGGCACTAGAGGGCCTCTTTCGGGTTTATTAGATCTATAGCGCGACAACGTACAGCTAGGTCAGCATGTATCTGGATGCAGCAGAAGCTGTCGTTGCCTAGCACCTCCAGGTCAGCATGTATCTGGATGCAGCAGAGGAGGTACACGAGTTTTTCAGAGAAGATTTCAGAATCAGATCAAAATTGTGTGTATCGGGAAATCATACAGACATTCAAATAGACATGAGCTAATTCCAAGTGATTTTCTTTTCTGAGGTCATGTACTAATTTAGTTCTGACAGAAACAGCTAATGCTTTCAATCTAAAGGATAGAGCCTACCGACACATCATACTAGAGTCAAGCTATTTCGATACTGGTCTTACATGAGTCAGCCCTTGACCATAAAGTGAAAATTCATTTCATTTCCCAGTCTAGCCACACTTCCTTTTGAAACTCTTTTTGTATTTTTCGATTTTTTCAATGTTTTTGTATTTTTCGATTTTTTTAATGTTTTTGTATTTTTCGATTTTTCTCCCCCTAAATTTGGGCATAAATAAAAAACTACCTAAGAATAGAAAACTTTATGAACAAATTTACCTACGAAAAAACAAAAACATGCTCAATCAGTAAAACGGATCATTTTTAGAAAATCTACAAGCACCCTGAATTTCGAGCTGCTGACAGGTTTGGTGAACAAATCGGCAGCATTTGCATCTGTGTCAATTTGTTCAAGAGTAATTAGACCTCTGTCAAAGCAGTCTCGAATGAAATGAACTTTAATATCAATGTGCTTGGTTTTGGAGTGAAAAACAGGATTTCTAACAATTTGGATTGCAGCATCATTATCACAGTAAATAGTAGTGTTAAGATAAGTCAAACCATAATCCTGCAATTGATGTTGCATCCACACCACCTGAGAGCAAGAAGCAGAAGCAGCAACATACTCAGCTTCAGCTGTGGATATCGCCACTGTTTGTTGTTTCTTGCACTGCCAAGAAATGAGTCGATCACCCAAGAATTGACATCCCGCAGAAGTGGATTTCCTGTCACTGTCAGAACCTCCAAAATTGCTGTCAGAGAAAGCAAACAAGTCAAAATTGGAATCTTTCGGATACCACAGGCCAAACCGAGGTCGGCCTTTAAGATACCGAAAGATCCGTTTAACAGCAATAAGATGAGAAGTTTTAGGATTAGCCTGATAGCGTGCACAGTTGCAAACAGCAAACATGATGTCCGGACGGCTAGCTGTGAGATACATCAATGACCCGATCATGGACCGATATTGACGTTGATTTACAGATTCTCCTTCTTCATCTTCAGTCAACAATGGTCTCTCAGCCATAGGTGTCTCAGCAGGCTTTGCATCCGAGAACTTGAACTTTGCCAGCACATCATCCACATACTTCCCTTAATGAATCAGAATTCCTTGCGAACTCTGCTTGACTTGAAGGCCCAAAAATAAAGTCATCTCCCCCAAAGCACTCATTTCAAACTTTTTCTTCATCACTCTCTCGAATTCCTTGCATAGATCCTCGCTTGTGGATCCGAAAATAATATCATCAACGTAGATTTGAACCAAGATTTGATCACTGCCTACCCTCTTGATGAACAGAGTCTGGTCAATAGTGCCACGTGTATATCCATGAGCCAACAGATGTTCTGTTAGTGTGGCATACCAAGCTCGAGGAGCCTGGTGTAACCCATACAGTGCCTTGTCTAACTTGTAGGCATAATCAGGATGATCTGGATGCACGAATCCTGGCGGTTGCTCGACAAAAATTTCCTCCTTCACATCTCCATAGAGAAACGCGGTCTTGACATCCATCTGATAAACAGTGAATCCCATGTATGACGCGTACGCCAAAAAGATCCGGATAGCTTCAAGTCGTGCAACCGGAGCATATACTTCATCGTAATCCAGTCCTTCGATTTGCCTAAATCCCTGAACCACCAATCTTGCTTTGTTTCGAACAATGACACCTGCAGAATCCTGCTTGTTTCGAAATACCCATCTAGTTCCAAGCTTACGTTTTCCTTTTGGCAACTTGACAAGCTTCCATACTCCAAGTTTTTCAAACTGGTTCAGCTCTTCATGCATAGCATCTACCCAGCCAGGTTCCTGCAAAGCTATATCAATGGTTTTAGGTTCGATTTGAGAAAGATAACAGGAATATAAGCAAGTATTAATGATTCCCGATTGACTCCTGGTCAAAACTCCTGCATTTACAGGACCAATCACATTCTCGATTGGGTGATTGCGTTGAACGCCTGTTGGTATAGCCAAATCAGGTACAATCTCCTCTTCAGTGGTGGTGTGGCTACTCTCCCCCTCATCAGGTGCACTTGTAGTGTGAACTACAGGAGAAGTGACAGTACAATCCTCAGGAATTGGATCAGGAAACATTGCAGTGTCACTGGTTGATGCACCTTCAGGGGATTGATTGACCATCGGTGTCGGTGTAGGATGTTGCGTAAACACCATTCCCGGTGGATCAACAGTATGATGCTTCACATTTTCTTCCATCTGTGCTCCGTCCTCTGTATCTTCAAATGACAATGGTTGTTTTGGAACTGATTCACCTGCACCTGAAACATCACTTGACAGAATGTTAAATGATTTAAACAGAGCAGAATAATCATATAACCAGTCTGGACCGACTCTAGCGTCCGTAGCGTTCTCTTCAAGCCATTCGATGTTGCACGACTCAACGACTTTCCTAGTTACTTTGTTGTATACCCTATAAGCAGAGCCTTTAGCATATCCAACAAAGTAACATTCGTCACCTTTGACTTCAAACTTTCCATTTGAGTCCATTAGTAATAATACACATGGACAACCAAAAATAAGAAAGTGTGAAACCGAAGGTTTACGTCCTTCCAGAATCTCATAAGGGGTTTTCATGTGACGTTTATTAACTAAAGCATGATTCTGGATATAACAAGCCGTGCTAACAGCTTCGGCCCAAAAGAAGCTAGGAAGCTTTGAATCAGCCAACATGGTACGTGCTGCCTCAATTAAAGTACGATTCCTTCTTTCAGCCACTCCATTCTGTTGTGGAGTGCGAGGAGCACTGAACTGTCGATCAATTCCCTTTTCACTGCAGAACGTATCCAAAGTAACATTCTTGAATTCTGTCCCATTGTCTGATCGAATAACCTTCACCTTAGTACTCGCTTGATTTTCAGCCAATGTAATGAACTGTTTCACCAGTGCAGCAGTTTCGTTTTTGTGACTGAGAAAATACATCCAAGTGTAGCGAGAGTAATCATCGACGATTACTAGACAGTAAGCTTTCTTCCCGATACTCAGCACATTCACTGGACCAAAGAGATCCATGTGAAGTAGTTCGAGTATAGCTTTTGTCGAGGGTACTGGTTTAGTCTTGTGAGGTTTTCGATGAGCCTTCCCTTTCACACAAGCAACACACTTCTCCACTAACATGAAATCCTTAATCGGAAGATCTCGTACCAATTGACCTTTAGCCAGACGATTCAGGTTCTTCATATTCACGTGCCCAAGTCGACGATGCCACAAAAGACCATCATGCTCTGAAATCTTCGAGAATAAACAAGTGATCTCTTCACATGGTTTCTTATTCATATCAATGACGTATGCATTTCCTTTTCTTTCAGCAGTCATCAAGAACCAGTCTTCTGGAATAACAATCCCAGGCTTTAGAACATGACATCCTTTCTTCGTAAAATGAACTGAATTCCCTCTATCACAGATCTGCGAAATACTTAACAGATTGTGCTTCAGTTCTGGAACATAATTGACATTTTCAAAGCTGAGAACACCGTTTTGAACAGTTCCTTTCAAAGTGATTCTGCCAGATTCACCTCCCGCAAATGAGACATATCCACCATTAAATTCTTTAACATTCACAAGTTGGGATAAGTCTCCTGTCATGTGCCTGGAACAGCCACTATCCATGTACCAGAGGCGCACGGTAGTCCTCCACAGCTGTTCCTGCACGAGTAGCGGGATTAGTTAGATTTAGGAACCCAGCCCATAGTGGATCTGGGTTTTCCTTGAGCATCGAAATATGTTACTCTCTGCCACACTAAATTTTCTTTGTTTAGAAATTTTGAAACATTTCTGTTTGCGGCCTTTTGATGATATGACTTCATTGGATTGGATTGCATGCCATTGACCTTAGGTTTCCAAAACTGTCTTGACCAGTTAGAATTTAAACTTGCAAATGCGTTACCAAAAGAATTACTCCGATTACGCTGAAAATTTGTTTGTCGATTCTGATTATGGCGTTTGGCTGCATTCCAATCCTGATCAGAAGGTCTAGTCTTATGATGATCGTTGTTCTTCATTGTCTTAGTCCGTGCAGACTTCATGGACTCCGAACTTTTAGATCGATCAGACGTGACTTTCTGATTTCGCCCTGATGGTTTCTTGTTTGGTGTCCTTGGGAGTTTACCACAATTTCTGGCAATGTGACCGGCAATGCCACAGTTAAAACAAGTTTGACGTTTCACATTTTGAACATTTTTGACATTAGGACTCTGTTTGTTCGATTTGGTGTGATTCAACGTTTGAGTTTTCTGACCATGTTTGACTTGTGGTTTTTCTTTCAACGAATTTCCTTTTGATGATTTTCCCCTTTTACCAACGCCCTTTTCTTTTTCACTTAATCTTGATTCCGAATTTGAACATGCATGAGTTTCATCCAAATGCGTTTTATCAACACATTTCTCATCTGAAGCTGATTCAGGTTCACTTTCAGAACAAGAAGAAGTTTCAACAATATGCTCTTCCTCAATGCATTTATCGGGTGAAACTGATTCAGGTTCACTTTCTGATCCTGAGGAAGTTTCATCAACATGCATTTCCTCAGAGCATTTATCTTGTGACACAGACTCTGATTCATTGATTAACACAGTTTCCAATGGGGTCCCACTAGATTCAACATTAGGGACACCCACTGAGACAGATTCAGAAGAAGAATCAGGATACACTTGATTTTCTTGAGAAGTAGTTTCAGTGGTTTCACTGAATGCATCCTTAGGGACCGCACCTGTAACATTATCACAAGCTGAAACATTTGATATGTTAGCATCACAAGCATTAGCTGAAAAACAATCATCACCACACGTATTGTTCAAATCATCCACACAAACATTATCAGTTTTGCCCAAAACAACAGGCTCACAAGACGAAACAAACGCAGAAAATGACGCAAACAAAGAACTAGTAAAAGCAATGTCAGACTCAGTTGGTTCAGAATAATGTTCAAAATAAGGTTCAGAAACGTTTGAAATAATAACTGGTTCACTCCCATGAACATCATCACATCTTACTTCAGAGCTATCATCTGCACATGACAACGAGATGTTAGGATCAATTGTGCCTTTAGGAACAAACTTTAAAGGCGAGGACTTTTGTGGCTCAACAGGTTTGTTGTGAACAGACGATTTACTAGATGAGCCATAAGTCATTTTGCTTTCGTTTAAGATCTCCTCCTCAGACATTGGCAAATAAGTGTAATTGTTATTGTATGGAGGAGGAGTCTGATTGTACCCCAATCCCGACCCTTTCTTTTTGGAGTAAGCCAATTGTTGATCACACAGATTTTTTACCAATTTACTGGAGGAATCGAATTTCTTGATGTTTAATTGATTAATTTGGTATTTATCTCTTACATTCTCCAGTTCCTTAGTTACTTCACATAATTTTTCTTTGACTATCATGATTTGGGCTTTAGCTACACTGACATCGTCCTTTAGTTGAACGATGTCCTTACGCTGAGCTTCGATTTTCTCTTTGAAAAGTTTTTCATTTTTCGTTAAAGTGAAATTTTTCCTTTTAATTTCATTGTAATCTTCGATTAGCTCAGCGTTGTGTATTCTATAAGCCTCAACACGTTCCCTACATTCAGGAGTGCAGAAAACTGAAATTACCTCTTCTTTGGTGAGACCTTTGACAGGTGCTGACAGGATTTGAGTCATGAAAGCGAAATCGTCAGCAGCAGTCTCTTCCTGTGCCTCGGGGTCAAGCTCGCTTGAGGTCATGAAAGCAATGTTAGAAGTTGCAGCTTGATTATCTGGAGCTGATATGTTCAGACGCTCAATCTCAGAAGACTAGTCAAAGTTTGGCTGCACCACCAGCGCTTGTGCTAATCCCTGCGGCTGTGGACTTCCAGAAGCAGCTGCATCTGCTACACTTGTAGTGGACACAAGAGCCCTTTCTCGATTAGGAGTAGCTGGTTGAGCAGGAGTTGCAGGAGTCTGATCTCTGTTCACAAGTGGCTTCGGGCAGTTTCGAGCATAGTGTCCTTCCTCATGACAGTTGAAACAACGAAGATTGAAAGGTACTTTAGAAGCTCCATTCCAAGCGTTACCCCACCTGTTTCTACCCGTTCTCTTCACAAACTTTTGAGCTCTGAATGCCGCCATTGCCATTTGCCAGGTGATATCCATTTCCTCAACATCATCTGGATGAATCTGCGACAAATCATCTTGACTCCACTTTGGTGGATCAATCTTCCCTGCAATAAAAGCATTCAAACAGTTGATTACAGAAGCTGCTAAGTCTAGCTTTTCCTTTGACTGACTTGTGAAGAATGCCATCATCTCATTGTTCGTAGAGTGAGCGGAAGCAGGGGCAGCAGCAGATGCCTTTCCAACATTTTGAACTGAAGCTGGAGAAGCTGGAGAGACGATTTGATTTGAGGATCCAGATTGAGAGACAGAGGAAGTATTGCGAAACATCTGAAAACCTCCTTGTGATAGAAGAGCTGTGTTGCTGTCGCTAGATGTGGTGGGAGCAATTGAGAAACCAGCAGCCAGCATGCTATTCTTGTAGTTAGTCTCTCTCTGCTTATCATCCAATTCACAAGCTTTGATGTGTGAAATCATTTCTGACAATGTACATCTTGCAAGATCTTTGGTTTTCTTAATCATGGCCACATGATGATCCCAACTCTTGGGCAGTGCATTTAGGAGTTGTCTGTTGGTGGATGCGTTTGAGGTGTGAATTTCTTCCATTTGCATTTGAGTCACCAGTTTGACAAACCTTTGAATCTGATTATCCACCGTCTCACCATAAATATGGTTGAAGTTGTTGAAGTTTTGTTGCAACAAGTTCCTTCGACTTTCTTTCATGTCTTCATTCCCTTCATACACTTCGACCAGAGAATCCCACAATTCCTTGGCAGACTTGCAGGTGCGAAAACCCATGGCAATATTAGGACCCAAACCCATGGTCAAGTAAGAGAAAGCTCGATCATCTTCTTCAACAATAAGCACGTCATCTTCAGTGTATAGTTCTCGAGGCTTCTTTATTTTAACATCAGGTTCTGTAGGGCTCTCCATCATAATTTCCCTAGGTCCCCTCAAGATACTGCGCCATAGTTTGTAATCCTTAACCTTAAGATGCTGTTCAAAGCGCCATTTCCACTCGGGAAAGTCATTGGCATCAGTTAGCCTAGGAATGCGTGATGTGGTTCCAAGCTTTGAATCCAGTTCTTGTTGCTGAGTTAGGGCAGACAATTCACTGTTGGTGGTAGACATTGTTAATTAATCAGTTAATTAATTAATTAATTTTATTTAGTCCAAGGTCAACAGTCCAAATGTCCGTCACAATTTGTCGTTGCGAGTCGAAATGGGGTTGCGAGTCAACTTTGCGAGTCGTAATGAAGATGGTTGCGAGTCAAATTTAACTATGGATGCGAGTCGTAACCGAAATGGTTGCGAGTCGTAACTAGACGAAATGAGTCGAAACCACGGTTGCGAGTGAAGAACAAACAGCCGGTTGCGAGTCGTAACTGGGCAGGATGAACCGAAACCAAGACTGATTGCGAGTCGTAACTGGGCAGGATGAACCGAAACCAAGACTGATTGCGAGTCGTAACTGGGCAGGATGAACCGAAACCGACAACTGTTGCGAGTCGTAACTGAAACGTGATGAACCGCAACTAAGAGATTGCGAGTCGTAACCTGCAAAACAAAAGTGATAAGAACTGTTTACTCGCAATCCCGACTTTTCAGCAATTTCCAAAATTCAAAGATATTGTAATCTTTGAATCTGTTGCACCGAAATCCCGAAAAATCAGCAAACACCAATGCTGAAATCAACAGAACCAAAATCAGTGATTTTTCAATGAATTTTTTTTTTAAGAACAGTCGATGAACAGATCTGCAAACACACTTCAACAAACCGGATCAGTAATATATGAAACTTCTTGAATCCGATTGATATCAAAACCGAGCCCTTGAATGGCTTCAATGGCTCTGATACCAATTGTAAAACCCGTGAGGATCACAATGATATCAATCTAAACCTTGTGAGAGCGCGGAAATCAAACACAAGGTGATTCAAGAATTAATATTAAGATCAAATAACAAACAATAAAGATAAATCAAACCGAAACTTGCATTCAACTTGAACGATGACTGATACAAGATCGGATGGAACTCGGTTCCTATTGCTTGTGTCGCCCTTCCTTGTACTCGATATCAACAACCCTTAATCAATAGATTAAGGGTGTTTATATACTAAACATGTAGGCCGAAACCTAGGCCCAAGCGACTACTATTCTAGCCCAACCCACAAGCGTTTAACCCAAAACATAAACAAACTAATTACAAGATCAATCCCTAAACGTTGTTAACCTACATGAATAAACCTTCAGGTTCCAACAGACTTTGTTCCTTTGCATCAGAACACAGCCAAGACCCAATTTCGATGCATCACAGTAGACAACAAAATCATCGTTGCCCTCAGGCAAAGTCAGAATAGGTGCATCACAAAGCTTCTGCTTCAAGGTCTGAAACGCTTCTTCTTGCTTATAACCCCATTCAAAGGGTTTGTTCTTCTGAGTTAGAGCAGTTAGGGGAACTGCAATCTTCGAGAAGTTTTCAATGAAGCGGCGGTAATAACCCGCAAGACCAAGAAAAGAACGAACCTCAGTAGGAGTAGTTGGTGTATCCCAATCCTTAATCGCACTGATCTTGGAGGGATCTACATGTATACCTTGTTCGTTGACAATATGTCCCAAAAATTGAACTTCCTTAAGCCAAAATTCGCACTTGGAGAATTTGGCAAAAAGTTGTTCTTTCTTTAGGAGTTCCAGAGTAAGACGAAGATGATGCTCATGATCAGCTCGCGTCTTAGAATAAATCAAGATATCATCAATGAAAACGATGATGAACTTATCTAAATAAGGCTTGCAGACCCTATTCATCAAGTCCATGAAAACAGCAGGAGCATTGGTCAAACCGAATGGCATGACTGTGAACTCATAATGCCCGTATCGAGTGCGGAATGCTGTTTTGGGAATATCCTCTTCATGCACACGAAGTTGATGATACCCAGAACGAAGATCAATCTTCGAAAAGCAAGTAGCACCCTGTAACTGGTCAAAGAGATCATCAATGCGAGGCAGGGGATATCGATTCTTGATGGTAAGCTTATTCAGCTCACGATAATCGATACACATTCTGAAAGATCCATCCTTCTTCTTGACAAAAAGAACGGGAGCACCCCAAGGAGAAAAGCTAGGACGGATAAAACCTTTGTCAGAAAGCTCTTGAAGTTGCTTAGATAGCTCTTGCATCTCAGACGGTGCAAGGCGATACGGAGCTCTAGCAATAGGATTTGCACCAGGTACGAGATCGATATGGAACTCGACTTGGCGTGCTGGGGGTAGACCAGGTAATTCTTCAGGAAACAGCTCCGGATAATCCCGAACAACAGGGATATCTTGAATAGACTTACCTTGGTCTTTATCTGCCGTAACATGTGCCAAGAAGGCCACATAGTTCTTTCGCAGATACTTCCGAGCTTGAGAACAAGACATAAGCTTGAGGCTACTAACAGGTTTGTTACCACGAACCTGAAGGATCTCACCTGACGGGAGCGGCACACGAACGATCTTCTCAAAACAAACCACCTATGCGCGATACTTGGCTAACCAATCCATACCCACAATAATGTCGAAACTCCCAAGACGCATAGGCGTGAGGTCAATAGGAAAAAGATGGTTGCTAAGGTTTAATTGGCAGTTGCGAAGAATGGAATTAAGAACAATGGGTTCACCATTCGCAACTTCAACAGTCAAAGGTTTACCTAGTTTTGTTCTAGACACGCGAAGCAATGGTTCGAAAGATAAAGACACAAAACTTTTATCGGCCCCTGAATCAAAAAGAACAGACGCAGGTTGATTATTAACTAAGAACGTACCGTTCACCACCTCGTTGTCTGCCTGCGCCTCAACAGCATTCATATTGAAAGCTCGTCCACGAGCCTGAGCCTGAACTGGATTTGCATTAACCAGCCTTGGACACTGGTTTCGATAATGAGTCAGGTCTCCGCAATTAAAGCATGAGCCGGGAGGGTAGTGAGGTCGTGCAGCTTGCTGTTGAACAGGTGGTTGAGCTACCTGATTTCGAGCAAAACGACAAACTTCTGCAAGATGACCCGACTTCCCACAGTTGGTACAGAAGCGACACGGGAGTTGTTGCTGATGATGACTATTGCACCTATTGCACAAAGGTGCATTCCCTTCATACCGCTTCTTCGCGGGAGGCTGCGCTGGCTGATTGGGAGCTGCCTGGTTCTGTTGGGCAGTGATGGCAAAATTTTGGGAAGCCTTTCGCTTCCTAGAGCCCCTTGATGAGCCAGAATCCTTCCCTTTCTTACCTTTCTTGCTATCCCCTTTGTCAGAATCCTGCTTCTTACCCTTGTCACCCTTCCTATGCAATTTACCCTTTCTGACCTGCGATTCTGTCAATGTCGCAGCTAACTCAATGGCCTGACGGACAGTGGTAGGTTTACTACCAGTAACGATGTCTTGCACTGAGTCAGGTAGACCATCGATGTATCTCTCGATAGCCTTGTCAAGTGGGGTGACCATTGTTGGGCATAGAAAACTCAACTCTTCATATCTATCAGTATACGCCCGGTGCTCACCACTAACCTGTTTCAGATCGTCAAACTCCCTTTCCAACTTTCGCAATTCATGACGAGGACAGAACTCACTCATCATGAGAGTCCTTAACTCAGCCCACGTTTGTGCCAAAGCGACTTCAGCACCACGATCTCTCATAACCCCGTTCCACCACGTCAACGCCCTCTTTTGAAAGACACTTGAAGCAAACTCGACCTTGCGATTATCAGGACACTGAACATGACGAAAAGTATTCTCCATGCTCTCAAACCATTGAAGAAGCCCAGTTGCTCCTTCGGTACCACTGAACTTGAGTGGTTTAGCCGAATTGAAACTCTTAAAGTTACAAGGAGCGTTCTGATTGACGTTTGCTTGGTTAAACTGAGCAATAAGATTCGGGAACGCCGCAGCCATATGCTGTGCGATGATTTCCGCCAGTTCGGCATTGGGTAGCTGATTTTCGCGTCGAGGAGGCATGCTAAAAAGAGGAAAAACACGAGAGGAATGAGTGAGAAGATTAGATGAAAAGAACGAGATGAAACAAAATCAACAAAGCAAGGATGGTGGTCATTCGTCTGTATCACAAAGCAAACAAATGACGCACAGTGACTAATCAAAGTAAATGGGTCCATAAACAATGCTTAACGAAGACATGCTCGCCTATAAGTGAACACTCACCCCAAGAGTTCCCAGGTAAGAGTGACTGGTCCGATTATGTGGATTTGTACGAACACTCTAGCCTTAGACAGAAAACTCAGGGTACAGGCATTCACCCTTCCAGTTTGCACGTGTTCACATCATTTAGACCCAAACTTTGACGAGATTTTGAAAACTCGAAAGGCACAAGGCAAAAAGAATCATTAAAGCAAATGATAGATTTCCAAAATCAATTTGAAAAGTCAAAAGGGTTCGAAACAATAAAATAAATTATTTGAAAAAAATAGAGAATTGTTTTTCAAAAATCGTTTTAGAAAACTGGGTTCTTGTTTTGGTGATCACCTAAGGATAGGTGAAGTGCATGTTTTAAAATCTAAACACAAGACAACTTGTGTTGGGGTCCTAGAAAGGTTATAGTCTAGGTCAAAGCATTACTAATAACCTAATTCCCTATAACCATTGGCTCTGATACCAACTCTTCTGTCACACCCCGACCACGTAAAACATCAAATCGTGGCGGAAACATCGGGGAGTGTTGTAACAGAATTATTGTTCCACAACCAAGGTAATTAAAATATTATTTTATTCATCACCCGAGGGTGGAATTCATTGTTCAAACAAGAACCAACAAGCCACATTATCTTAAAACTACAGGAATAAAGAGCACATGACGAAATTAAACTATGTCTAGCTTCATTTTATAGTCACTAAGGCCCAAGTCCACCCTAGCGTGTCACGATCATCCTACGCATTTGCTCCTGAAACACATGTGAAAATAAAGTACGTCAGCATAAAAATGCCTGTGAGTAACATAGGTTTTTGTGAAAATAGGATTCATGACTTAGGTTTTAGAAAAGGGTTGTTTAACAAAGTCAGTCATGATCCTTGTAACATGTTTTGTTTTATAAATCATTTGAAAAGCGATGAATAAGTAGATGATATGTGAAAAAGTAATGTAAGGTTAAATGAATAACTAAGTAAAATGAGTTTGTATATATATATATATATCGAACAGTGTTGTAAAACATTGTCTTGTAAAAAAAAAAAATATGTTAAGAAAAATGTATAAGTCCAAGTTAAATGACTTAAATAAACCACTCAATGAAAGTTGCCCATGTCTAAACCATTTGTCCAATGTTATTGTGAAAACCATGTCAAAATGTATATATCAATATCAACAATGTCTATGTCAAATATCAATTATGTAATGTATAATCAAAATGGAAAGGTATGGTTAGTGAAATATGTATCAACTAAACCATAGGCAAAAATGCACAAAACAATGTGTTGAAGTAAAACATGGTTTAAATCAACGTTATGTTTTGTGGAAAATGCATGCTATAATGAATACAGACATTTATGCGGTATTGTAAAAATGCATACATCCAAGCCTTGCAACTGTGGTGATAAACCTTTAAACAAATTAAAGGTCTATCTGTCTAAATGTTTTAATCGAATTCGGTCATTCCTTCCAATCCAAACATACCCAGGATTTCAGGAACGGGAGTTGTCAATTCCTATGGTACCATTACCTACTAACGAGCGGCGTGATCAATGTTAATGAATGTATATTGTCCCACTTAAACAAACCAAATGTCATACCCAAAATGTAAGCATGAAAATGTCATGTAAAGCAAATGCACTAAGTATGATGAAACATACATAGCGTGAAAATGTCATGTAAAACGAATGCACTAAGTATGATGAACATACATAGCGTAAAAATGTCATGTAAAACAAATGCACTAAGTATGATGAACATACATAGCGTGAAAATGTCATGTAAAACAATGTACTAATGAACATAGCAAGTATACAATGCGAAAACATGAAAGCACGAAAGTAACAAGTAGGCACATGTGTTTCACCCCAAAATGTTTGAAAACAGTAAAAGAGGGGACTATGTACTCACTTGAGATTGCTTAGAAGTCGTAGAACAACCACCAAGCAATGCTAGAAGATCACGGAATCAAACGGCACCTATAAAGGCACCTATATTAATAAACGGACCTATCGGAGGATCGGGTAGTACGAGGGTTCGCAAACCAAATAAGTGTGGGAACTTATGTAATATGGTTTGACAAAGCCTACATACTAAAACGAAACTTATCCTAAGTGCTTTTGACCCGTTACGACCCGCTTAGGTAGCTTATGCTACTTTAACGCGTCGTTTGCGTAAAACGCGCCTGAAACGCCTAACTAGCCCTATGACAAGCAAGATATGCCTTAACACACTTAATATTGTTGCTAAATCAGTTTAGGTGTCAAAAATTATGTTACATAAGTTTAAAATGAATTTTAGTGTAAAAAGGGCATTTTGGTAATTTACCTAAGGCATAAGAACCACTTGTCATACAACTACTTAAATGGCGTGACCATAAGGTATAACCTTGAAAGGTTATTCCCTATACACTATGGTCACCTAATGTGTTTGGTCGGATCCTAATGATCGACCAAGTGGGTCGGGTTCGTAAGCATAAGCGATTGATTAGATCGCCTACCTTTTACGACCCTAAACAAGCACAAAACTAAAAGCGACGAGCTAAACATGCTAGAACATGTTTAGAAAACAGGTTTGGTATTAAAACAAACGGTTTTAATACCCTAAAGTAGTTTGGTTACAAAATGCGCAAGAAAACGCATTTTGACCGAAACTACGACTCGTCACTAAGCCTAGATAACGTGGTAATCAGTAGGTATAGTCGCTAGGGACTATAACCAACGTGATTACGCTCACGTTATGAAGTTCAAACGAACTTCGCATTAACCATAAACTGGTCAATGCAGAAAGTCGAACAAAGTTTGACTTTCGGACTCGAAAAGCAATAAAAGAACGAAAGAATACTTACAACGGGTCCCCGCAAGATTGAATTCCGAGTACTCTCAGGTATGAAGTGTCAAGCACCCCAACTTAGAGAGCAACCTCAGAATTCAAGTGTGAGGGAAATGGGCAAGACATGGAGGGGTATTTATAGGATTTGTAGAGCCGCTAAGATCGTTCCTCGCAAAGCGTGCTTCGATCTTGGCCATCCATGTGTACCCATAGTTTTTAAAAAACCATATGAGTCCATTGTTTCAATCCCCTGATTCTAAAATACCATTTGCAATGGGTTTTTGAGTGCATAACAGCTGTTAGCAGCTGTTAAAACTGTTTTTGCAGTTCTGGGGACCTTACGCGCCCCGCGTAAGGATTACATGAATCCTTACGCGCCCCGCCTAAGGGCCACAGTTCAGAAATTGCAGTTTTAGTCCCTGCACTTCAGAAACATGCATTTTGGCCCATTTTTGGCACGTTTAAGCCCCGTTAACCTCATTTCAAGGCTCTAAGATGAAGTTAAAGTATAGGGGACTCAAAATATGCTAAAAAATATCTCGGATGTCGGTTCGTTTGGTCGTACGATCGCGATGTTCGCTTAATTACGACGGAATGCGCATAAGCGCGAAAAACGATCCAAATTGCGCGACGAATGGATTTTTCTCATGCCAAACACTAAAACATAATATTTTAATGCTTACATAAATTTTTGGATGTCCGGAAGTATTCAGAACGTAAGATATGCGCGAAAGTGCAAACTTATGCACTTTTTGACGCTTTTAGTCCCTTAATGGGCATAAAGTTTATTTTAGCACACCGAACACCTCAAAGCCTATTTCTAAGCTATGTAAAGGATATTTAATGTGTGTTTAACTTATGACCATGTTCCGGAATGTCCGTTACAGTTCAGATTGGCATACTTTCGCAGTTTGTCAATTTTAGTCCCTGTAAGCGAATTAACTGAATTTTGCCATACCAAAGCCTTCAAAACTTATTTCTAAGTTATGTAAAGGTTATTTAAGGTATGTTAAGCATAAATTGATGTTCCGGAGTATTTGTCGCATTTAACTGATTACGCTTACGCACCAGTTTGCGCATAATTCTCCAGAAAGCGATATAGAGTTTGAAATCGAATAAAAGCCAAAACATGAAAAACATCAAACATGAATAAACAAACATTGGGATCAAATAACTTTATTTTATTGATAACCGAACTGTTTACAATGTCTACAAGCACAAATGTCACATATTCCTTCTGACGTCTGTCGATGTTGCTGTGTCAAAAACTCCCCCTCCTCAAACAATAATTGCTTCTGTGCTTTATATATTTTTCCTTTTGTTCTTTGCTTGCTGCCGTCCACACTAATAAAAAAAATAACACTTGTGGCAATAGGTCTTGTATTTGGAGTCCTAGTGGGTCGCGACACATAGGCCCACTCGTTTATGGATGATCTAGCCCTTTCATCTAATCCAACACTTTTCTAATTCCTTTTCATGCAATGCTTGTGTGGGGCCGGACTCTTGGCTGCCAATTAAAACCAAAGAATGAATCATCTCAATAGCATAACATATGATTTGTGACCAATTAAAATGTAAGCATCAATTTTTACTTTCAAGTTTCAACTTACGTACTATCTTTCTTTTCTAACTTGTTTGCTTTTGTACTTTTATTATGGTTCATAACTACATGGACTTATTTAATGATATGATCGATTACATGAAGCTTGGTTTAGTCGATAGCATCACTTCATAATTTCTTTATTTTAATTATTTAATTAGAAACTCACAAAATATTTTATTCAAGTTTTGCTCCTTGTCTTAAATTTGGTAACAACACTCAACTTTAGCTCGGTTTTCACTAAAAATCATCAAACTTCAACCCCGAACCAACTACAAGTGGATTTTAATAAAAAAAACAACCCAAAAACTATTCAAAAGTGTAGGAAATATTTATATAAAATATGTATAATTTAGACCGCATCAAGACGGTTCACATAGTCAAATGGTCACAACGGTTCAAAATGTAGCATAATGTGTTCATATGTTGGATGAGCATATGCAACGGAAATGCAATGTAAAACAATGTACTAAGTACGCACACAATGGGCATACATAGCATGTAATGTAAAGCAATGTACTAAGTACGCACACAATGGGCATACATAGCATCTAATGTAATGTAGAGCAATGTACTAAGTACGCACACAATGGGCACACATAGCATGAACACAATGAAATCATGTACTATATATGTACTATCGAATCATAGCAAGTATATGATGTGAAAACCGAAAAGCATGAAAGTAACAAGTAGGCACACGTGTTTCACCCCAAAACAGTTTAGAAAACAGTAAAAGAGGGGTTCAATGTACTCACCTGAGATTGCTTTGAAGTTCTTGTATAATAACCAACCAATGCTAGAGATCACGGAATATCAAATGGCACCTAATAGGTAGCTATGTTAATATACCGGACCTAAATCGGAAGGATCGGATAGTATGCGGGTTCGTAAACCAAACGAGTATGGAGACTCGTGTAATATGGTTTAACAAAGCCTACATACTAAAATGAAACCTAACCTACGTGCTTGCGACCCATTACGACCCGTTTAGGTAGCTTATGCTACCTTAACGCGTCGTTCGCGTAGAACGCGTTTGGAACGCCTAACATCGTGACCGCAAGGCATAACCTCGGAAGGTTATAGCTATGGTCACCTAACGTGTTTGGTCGGATCCTAATGATCGACCAAATGGGTCGGGTTCGAAAGTATAAGCGATGGTTTAGATCGCTTACCTTACGACCCTATATATGCACTAAACTAAAAGTGACGAGCTAAGCATGTTTGAACATGCTTAACTAAGTTTAGAAAACAGGTTTGGCATCAAAACAAATGGCTTTGATGCTCACGAGTAGTTTGGTTACAAAATATGCAAGAATGCACATTTTGGCCAAAACTACGACTCGTCACTGAGCCTAGATAACGTGGTGATCAGTAGGTATAGTCGCCATGGACTATAACCATCGTGATCACGCTCACGTTATGAAGTTCCAAGAACTTCGTGTTGACCATAGGCTGGTCAACGTAGAAAGTCAACAAAACGTCGACTTTCGGACTCGAAAAGCGAATAAAAGAACGAAAGAACACTTACGAAGGGTCCCCGCAAGCTAATCTATATCAAAGAGCTCAGGTATGAAGCAATGGCATCAACTTAGAGCATTTTGATCAGATTGTGTGGGTTTACTCAAAAAGGGGGGGGTATTTATAGGAAAAGTAAAGCCGTTAGGATCGTTTCTTGAATTTCGTTCCACGATCCAAGCCTTACACTTGTCCATATGTTGTGGTGACTCAAAATGGCCCTTGGCTGCTGAAATGGTGAAAGGGCATTGCCCTTTGGTGGGTTTGAAAGGCCAAGATGCAAGAAAAAACAAAAATTGTGTTACTCAAAGGGCCATGCGGCCTGCATCAGGATCTCACAAAATTCAGGCGGACCGCCTGAGGGTCCAGATCAGACAAAAAGTTTCAAAATTGGCAGTTTCAGTCCCTGTTGTGTTTTAAGGCCATTTCCGACATGTTTAAGGCCCGTTAAGCCAACTTTAAGGCCCTAAAATGATGCCAAAACATTGTGGACATGAAACATGCTCAAAAATGTTCCGAATGTTGGTTCGTTTGGCCGTACGATCGCGATGTTCGCTTAATTACGACGGAATGCGCATAAGCGCGAAAGACGATCCAAATGAAGCGACGAATGGATTTTTCTCATGCCAAACACCAAGGAATAATATAAGGATGCTTACATAAATTTTTGGATGTCCGGATGTATTCAGAACGTAAGTTATGCGCGAAAGTGCAAACTTGTGCACTTTTTGACACTTTTAGTCCCTAAATGACCCAAAAGTTTATTTTAGCATACCAAACCCCTCAAAGCCTATTTCTAAGCTATGTAAAGGATATTTATGGTATGTTTAACTTATGGACATGTTCCAGAATGTTCGTTACAGTTCAAATTGGCATACTTTCGCAGTTTGTCAAGTTTAGTCCCTGTAAGCGAATTAACTTGTTTTTGCCATACTAAAGCCTTCAAAACTTATTTCTAAGTTATGTAAAGGTTATTTAAGGTATGTTGAGTATATGTTGATGTTCCGGAGTATTTGTCGCATTAAACTTAGTACGTTTACGCATCAGTTTGCGTATAATTCTCCAGAAAGCGTTGTAGAGTTTGAAATTGAACAAAAATTGATATGTGCAAAAGATACACATATTTATACAAGATCCCAAGTATGAAATACAATATTTCATTGGCTTGGTATTTGTTTGATGGTCGCGGTGACACAGGTGTCACAGTCTCCCCTACTTTAGGAAATTTCGTCCCGAAATTTATTTGTAGGAGTCTATTTGTGACTTTGCCAAATACCCACCAGCGATATGCAAGGCAATATCCTGTCATTCCCTTAACGGTCATTCTTCAGAAACGAAAATGAACAGACGGAGTCATTTTCCTCAACGAATATTCTTCAGAAATGGAAATGACGGAATAAGCAAACGGGTGTTCATTTCCTCAACGGGCAAATCCTCAGAAACGAAAAATGAACAGACGGAGTCATTTTCAATGGTTGCTTCATCAGAAATGGTAATGAAGGATTACACAACGGACATTGATTTCCCCAACAGATAAATCGTCAGAAACGAAAATGAGCTAACAGAGTCATCTTCAACGGGTGCTTCATCAGAGTTGGAAATGGAGGATTACACAACGGATATTGATTTTCCCCAACGGATAAATCGTCAGAAACGAAAATGAGCTAACGGGGTCATCTTCAACGGTTGCTTCATCAGCGTTGGAAATGAAGGATTACACAATGGATATTCATTTCCCCAACGGATAAATCGTCAGAAACAAAAATGAGCTAACGGAGTCATCTTCAACGGTTGCTTCATCAGAGTTGGAAATGAAGGATTACACAACGGGTATTCATTTCCCCAACGGATAAATCGTTAGAAACGAAAATGAGCTAACGGGGTCATCTTCAACGGTTGCTTCATCAGCGTTGGAAATGAAGGATTACACAACGGATATTCATTTCCCCAACGGATAAATCGTCAGAAACGAAAATGAGCTAACGGAGTCATCTTCAACGGTTGCTTCATCAGAGTTGGAAATGAAGGATTACACAACGGATATTCATTTCCCCAACGGATAAATCGTTAGAAACGAAAATGAGCTAACGGAGTCATCTTTAACGGTTGCTTCATCAGAGTTGGAATTGAAGGATTACACAATGGATATTCATTTCCCCAACGGATAAATCGTCAGAAACGAAAATGAGCTAACGGAGTCATCTTCAACGGTTGCTTCATCAGAGTTGAAAATGAAGGATTACACAATGGATATTCATTTCCCCAACGGATAAATCGTCCGAAACGAAAATGAGCTAACGGATTCATCT
The DNA here is from genome assembly GCF_002127325.2 of Helianthus annuus. Taxonomy (NCBI): domain Eukaryota; kingdom Viridiplantae; phylum Streptophyta; class Magnoliopsida; order Asterales; family Asteraceae; genus Helianthus; species Helianthus annuus. The sequence goes on along the minus strand of NC_035434.2, from coordinate 159,046,683 downwards.
TCAACAGTTGCTTCATCAGAGTTGGAAATGAAGGATTACACAACGGATATTCATTTCCTCAATGGGTAAGTCTTCAGAAACGAAAATGAACTAACGGAGTCATTTTCAACGGTTGCTTCCTCAGAGTTGGAAATGAATGATTACACAACGGATATTCATTTCCTCGACGGGTAAGTCTTCAGAAACGAAAATGAACTAACAGAGTCATTTTCAACGGTTGCTTCATCAGAAATGAAAATGAATAGGGTTAACTCTAAACACATGACAGAACTTGCTGTGATTTATGTGCACTAAATTCCATAATTATGTATGCATCCATAATTACGTAATCCCTTGCACAGTCCGCACAGTTTGTTTTGTAATGTTTTGGGGAAGGATATCCAACTTGTGATGAGGGTGACTAGACTTCCATCTGGTCCTTTTAAGTAGATCGACAGGGGATCTTCTTAGTTAGGCCACCAAAGAGTCCTTTCAGCCATATCATCACATGACATCCCTAACCAGAGTTTTGGGTCAATCTGCTTAACTAGACCACTCAAGGGGTTTAATCATGAAGTAGTACTTTATAATCTGAGGAACTTAACAATAAAACAGAAGTCCATTGAGGATTTTAAGTAATACCTTTGGGTATCCTACTATGAATATCTTGTACAAGGATATGTAAAATTCTACGAAGATTGGGATAACATAATTTGGATCACACAACAACAAATAAGGGAACACATAAGCACATAGTCACATAATTGTTTAACTTGATTATAATTTGTTATTAACTTGTTATTGATTGAATACGGATATGGAAACCAATCGACGGGTCTCAATGTTCACTGGAATCTATCTGAGAAGATAGAAAGATCTCCCAAAATTTGATTTTTGATTATAAGGTATCACCACATTCGAATTAAGGTTTACAACAGTTAAAGACTTACGGGAAATCCTTAGGTACCCTATTACGGATTTATAGTGGTACTTTGGGTATTCGTCTTGTGTTGTAACCTACGCTTTGTACTTCGTTTCCTTAGAATAAACGGGTACTTAGGAATTTCATGGAAGACGCAAGCGATTATAGAATGGGAGAATATTGGGGGTAGTTTGTTCCTCAAGGAATACGGTTCTTTGGTTGACGGTATTGTAAGGGATATGTCGTTTATACATGCAACCATAGAAATACATTGCAATTTAAATAAAAGATTTATTTATAAACAACGATGACAACTGTTTCTTGGATCTTGACCACAAAAGAAACTAATACAAAAAACATGATTATTTCTAAACGATGTTGTCTTCTAGCCAATCGGATACTCATCCCTGTGCTGGATTTGCATTAGCAAGCTTTGGGCAATTTCTTCGGAAATGACCCATCTCGCCACAGTTGAAACAAGAGCCTGGTAGAAAACGACCTTGAGCAGGATTGTTGCCAGCTTGGTTTGGTGCAGCTGCAGCTGGGCAGACTCTTGCTGTGTGGCCTATAAGTCCACAAGTTTGGCATTTGCGGCATTGTACATTGGCGTGATGGTGGAGGCCACATTGGTTGCACAAAGGTGCAGTTCCATTGTATGGTTTTCTAGCAGGGGGTTGAGCTGGTTCGTTGGGGACGGCTTGACCATTGTGACTGACCACGGCGAAGTTCTGAGAAGCCTTTCGCTTCTTTGACTTCTTAGAGGATTCAGTCTGTTCATCCATGGTCTTTGATTCTTCGATTGGGTTCGATTCCCCGACCGGTTTCTTGTCACTTTTTCGGAAAAGTTTACCTTTCCTGATCTTTGATTCAGTCAAGGTTGCAGATAGCTCAATGGCCTGCCTAACTGTAGTAGGGTTGCTACCAGTCACAATGTCTTGTATTGAGTCAGGGAGGCCATCAATGTACTTTTTGATTGCCTTATCCAAAGGTGTAACCATATCCGGGCATAACAAACTTAACTCCTCATAACGGTCCGTGTAGGCTCGATGCTCACCGCTAACTTGCTTAAGATTGTCGAACTCCGTTTCCAAAGCCCTGATCTCGTGACGAGGACAGAATTCCTTCATCATCAGAGCTCGAAGCTCTTGCCATGTTTGAGCCAGTGCCACATCAGCACCCCTATCTCTCATCACACCATTCCACCATGTCAAGGCTCGTTTCTCAAAGACGCTAGACGCGAATTCTACCTTTCGCTCGCTTGGACATTGAACATGTCTGAAGGTGTTCTCTAAACTCTCGAACCATTGCAGAAGTGCAGTCGCTCCTTGAGACCCAGAAAACTTTGATGGCTTAGCTGAGTTGAACGTCTTGAAGTTGCAGGGGGCATTATTGTTGTTGTTGGCTTGGTTCCATTGAGCAAAGAGGTTTGGAAATTGAGCAGCCATTTGCTGTGCAATGATCTCTGCCATTTCTGCAGTCGCTATCTGGTTTTCGCGTCGAGGATGCATTCTAAATGAGAGACAAGAAAGAAAACAAATGAAATGGCATTGGGTAAGAATAGGATGTTACAATTACCAGCCATAATCATGGTTGATGGTCATTTGTTTGAATCCACGAAGCAAACAAACAACACCAAGACTGAATCAAAGCAAATAGATCCTCATAGTGTACCGTGAAGACATGCTCGCCTATAAGTGGACACTCACCCCAAGAGTTCCCAGGTAAGAGTGACTGGTCCGATTATGTGGATTTGTACGAACACTCTAACCTTAGACAGAAAACCCAGGGTACAGGCATCCACTCTTCCAGTTTGCACGGGTTCACACTATTTAGGACCCAAAACTTTGACGAGAGTTTTGAAAATTCAACGGGGTTCAAAACCTTATAACAGAGGGTTCAAAACCTTACAATAGAGGGTTCAAAACCTAGTAATCAATCATCCTAGAACAGATGATTAGTTTTCAAAGCGGTTTTGAAATTTATATTCTTGTTGTGGTCGTCGCCTAAGGATAGGCGACGGTATTGTTTTATGAATAAACGCAAGTAAACTCGCGTCAGGGTCCTAGGAAGGTTATAGACTAGGTCAAAGAATTACTAATAACCTAATTCCCTATAACCATTGGCTCTGATACCAACTTTTCTGTCACACCCCGACCACGTAGAACATACAAAACGTGGCGGAAACATCGGGGAGTGTTGTAACAGAATCAGTTGTTTCAAATCCATGGCAATTGAAGTTTCATTTTATTAATCAAACATGAGTGTTTACATTGTTTAAACAAGAACCAAAGAGTGCATAACATAAATTAACTAGTTCTTGTCTCGTTTTAAGTCACTAGGGCACAGGTCCGCCTAAGTTAGTCTTGATAAGTACTACGCATCGTCTCCTGAAAACACATGTGAAAATAGGTACGTCAGCATAAAAATGCCTGTGAGATACATTGGTTTTGTGAAAACGGAATTCATGACTTATGTTTGAGAAAAATGTTTAGTCATGAACCTCGTGTTTTGCTTTGTCTTGTAAATCATTTGAAAAACGGTAAGATCAAATGATATGTATAAATAAGAGAACACTGTATGGTTAAACGGATAACCATATAAAATGAGTTTGTATAAGATAAGTCGTTTGTAAAACAATGTCTCGTGAAAAAGTGTGTTATTTGTATAAAATGTCACATGTCTCAAATGAAAATGATTTAAATAACGCTACGATATGTAATACCATACAAACACTTATATATAGGAAGTACCAGCGGCGTATCCACCATGCTTGTATCATATTACACACGCCTCGTTACTTAATCACTTACTCAAACCAAACCATCGAGATGAAGTGTTTAACAATTGTGGAAATGTTCATGTATAGTCAAATGTCTATTGTCAAATGTAAATCATGTCAACGGATACAACTGGTTCACACGGTTCGATGGTTACAAACGGTTCATATAATCAAACGGGTTTAGACGGTTCACATAGTCAAATGGTCACAACGGTTCAAAATGTAGCATAATGTGTTCATATGCTGGATGAGCATATGCAACGGAAATGAAATGTAAAACAATGTACTAAGTACGCACACAATGGGCATACATAGCATGTAATGTAAAGCTATGTACTAAGTACGCACACATTGGGCATACATAGCATGTAATGTAATGTAGAGCAATGTACTAAGTACGCACACAATGGGCATACATAGCATGAACACAATGAAATCATGTACTATATATGTACTATCGAATCATAGCAAGTATTTGATGTGAAAACCGAAAAGCATGAAAGTAACAAGTAGGCACACGTGTTTCACCCCAAAACAGTTTAGAAACAGTAAAAGAGGGGTTCAATGTACTCACCTGAGATTGCTTTGAAGTTCTTGTATAATAACCAACCAATGCTAGAGATCACGGAATATCAAATGGCACCTAATAGGTAGCTATGTTAATATACCGGACCTAAATCGGAAGGATCGGATAGTATGCGGGTTCGTAAACCAAACGAGTATGGAGACTCGTGTAATATGGTTTAACAAAGCCTACATACTAAAATGAAACCTAACCTACGTGCTTCGACCCATTACGACCCGTTTAGGTAGCTTATGCTACCTTAACGCGTCGTTCGCGTAGAACGCGTTTGGAACGCCTAACATCGTGACCACAAGGCATAACCTCGGAAGGTTATAGCTATGGTCACCTAATGTGTTTGGTCGGATCCTAATGATCGACCAAATGGGTCGGGTTCGAAAGTATAAGCGATGGTTTAGATTGCTTACCTTACGACCCTATATATGCACTAAACTAAAAGTGACGAGCTAAGCATGTTTGAACATGCTTAACTAAGTTTAGAAAACAGGTTTGGCATCAAAATAACGGCTTTGATGCTCACGAGTAGTTTGGTTACAAAATATGCAAGAATGCACATTTTGGCCGAAACTACGACTCGTCACTGTGCCTAGATAACGTGGTGATCAGTAGGTAATGTCGCCATGGACTATAACCATCGTGATCACGCTCACGTTATGAAGTTCCAAGAACTTTGTGTTGACCATAGGCTGGTCAACGCAGAAAGTAAACAAAATGTCGACTTTCGGACTCGAAAAGCGAATAAAAGAACGAAAGAACACTTACGAAGGGTCCCCGCAAGCTAATCTTGATCAAAGAGCTCAGGTATGAAGCAATGGCATCAACTTAGAGCATTTTGATCAGATTGTGTGGGTTTTACTCAAAAGGGGGGGTATTTATAGGAAAAGTAAAGCCGTTAGGATCGTTTCTTGAATTTCGTGCCACGATCCAAGCCTTACACTTGTCCAAATGTTGTGGTGACTCAAAATGGCCCTTGGCTGCTGAAATGGTGAAAGGGCATTGCCCTTTGGTGGGTTTGAAAGGCCAAAATGCAAGAAAAAAACAAAAATTGTGTTACTGAAAGGGCCATGCGGCCCGCATCAGGATCTCACAAAACTCAGGCGGGCCGCCTGAGGGTCCAGATCAGACAAAAAGTTTCAAAATTGGCAGTTTCAGTCCCTGTTGTGTTTTAAGGCCATTTCCGACATGTTTAAGGCCCGTTAAGCCAACTTTAAGGCCCTAAAATGATGCCTAAACATTGTGGACATGAAACATGCTCAAAAATGTTCCAGATGTTGGTTTGTTTGGCCGTAATCGCGATGTTCGCTTAATTACGACGGAATGCGCATAAGCGCGAAAGACGATCCAAATGACGCGACGAATGGATTTTTCTCCTGCCAAACACCAAGGCATAATATAAGGATGCTTACATAAATTTTTGGATGTCCGGATGTATTCAGAACGTAAGTTATGCGCGAAAGTGCAAACTTGTGCACTTTTTGACACTTTTAGTCCCTGAATGACCCAAAAGTTTATTTTAGCATACCAAACCCCTCAAAGCCTATTTCTAAGCTATGTAAAGGATATTTATGGTATGTTTAACTTATGGACGTGTTCCGGAATGTTCGTTATAGTTCAAATTGGCAGACTTTCGCAGTTTGTCAAGTTTAGTCCCTGTAAGCGAATTAACTTGTTTTTGCCATACTAAAGCCTTCAAAACTTATTTCTAAGTTATGTAAAGGTTATTTAAGGTATTTTGAGTATATGTTGATGTTCCGGAGTATTTTTCGCATTAAACTGAGTACGTTTACGCATCAGTTTGCGTATAATTCTCCAGAAAGTGTTGTAGAGTTTGAAATTGAACAAAAATTGATATGTGCAAAAGATACATATATTTATACAAGATCCCAAGTATGAAATACAATATTTCATTGGCTTGGTATTTGTTTGATGGTCGCGGTGACACAGGTGTCACATTGTTTATCTCCCCATTCGTACTTCTTATCCTTTTGAGTAAGGGAGGTCAACGGTTGAGCTATCTTGCATAAATCCTCTATGAATCTGCGATAATACCCTGCTAAACCCAAAAACTATTAGATCTCGGTCAGCGTCTTCGGAGTTTCCTAGTTCTTGATTGCCTCGATCTTGGTGGGATCCACATGAATACCATTATCATTTACCACATGACCGAGGAACTGTACTTCGCGTATCCAAAACTCGCACTTAGAGAACTTAGCATAGAGCTTCTCCTTCTTTAGCAGTTCTAGGATGGCTCTGAGGTGTTGCTCATAGTCTTCCTTCGTCCGCGAATAAATCAAAATATCATCGATAAATACGATCACGAATTTATCGAGATATGGCTTGCAAACCCGATTCATCAAATCCATAAATATTGCTGGTGCATTTATCAACCCAAACGGCATCACTATAAACTCGTAATGTCCATAACGAGTTCTGAAGGCATTCTTCGGTATACTTTCTTCTTGAATCCGCAGCTGGTGATAACCTGATCGAAGATCAATCTTGGAATAGTAACTTGATCCCTGAAGTTGGTCGAATAGATCATCAATCCTCAGCAAGGGATACTGATTCTTGATGGTTAACTTGTTCAGCTCCCGGTAGTCGATGCACATTCGAAAACTACTATCCTTCTTCTTGGCGAATAGCACTGGAGCTCCCCAAGGCGAGAAGCTCGGCCTTATAAATCCTTTGTCCAACAACTCCTGAAGCTGCGTCGATAACTCTTGCATCTATGAAGGCGCAAGTCGATAAGGTGCCTTGGCTACAGGTGCGGCGCCTGGAACCAAGTCAATGTGGAACTCGACTTGTCGATGAGGAGGTAGTCCTGGCAAATCTTCGGGGAAGACTTCAGGATATTCCCTTACCACAGGGATATCTTCTAGCTTTGGCTCTTCAGCTTCCTTATCCACAACGTGAGCCAACAAGGCAACACATCCTTTACGTAAAAACTTCTTTTCTTTCAAGCAACTAATAATCCGTAGAGGCGTATCATGCTTCTCCCCATGGACCACGATCGTCTCTTCATCCGCCATCGGGATGCGGATAATCTTCTCATGGCATACAATCTCAGCATGGTTGCTAGACAACCAGTCCATCCCAACAACAACGTCGAAGCTTCCCAATTCAACTAGCAGAAGATCTATCGAAAACTCTTGCTCTCCAAGCTTTATAACGCAGCCTCTAATCACTTCATTGGCTTCTACTAGCTACCCATTAGCTAGTTCTATCGAGTACGGGATGTCTAACTTACTTGCTACTGAACCAAGTATATTCTTAAACTCTAGAGATACGAAGCTATAATCGGCACCAGTATCAAATAGCACAGATGCAAAATGTTGATTAATAGGGAACGTACCAGTAACCACGTTCGGATCCCGGTGTGCTTCCATGGCTCCAATGTTAAAAAATTTTCCACGAGCTTGGTTATTCTTTGGGCAATCCCGCTTAAAATGCCCTATTTCACCGCAACCATAACAGCCTTCGCCACGTTCATTCCCATTACCACCTTGGTTATTGTTATTATTCTCCTCGCGGTTTCCATTTACGGCCTGGTTTCCATTTCCATTCCTGTTTCCATTTCCTCCCTAATTGTTGTTTCCTCCCTGATTTCTGTTCCCATAACCATTTCCACCACGATTACCATTACCATTTCCATTACCACTTCCTCCTTGCCCACCATTTCCACGACCAGCTCCAAACCAACACGTTTCCTTAGAATGACCATTTCTTCCACAGTTACCACACTTCCCAAAACTACACTGACCAGCATGATGAAACTGACATACATCACATTTTGGTAGAGTACCCATGTACCCTTTTCCTTTGTTTTCAGCACCTGCAGCGCCAGTCTATGCCTCAGCTGGCGGATTAGCGTCTCTGCTGTCACACCCCAACCAATGGCGGAAACATCGGGATGAGACAAAGTGTGAAGATTGCTCGAGACATCATAACGCTAGTAATTGTGACAAGTATTTAAATAATCCGGTTTCATTTCATGAGATGAATTGTCAACATTACAAGAAATTCAAATACAACAAGTTTAACAAAAATAACATAACAACATGACAAAATTGATACAATATATTAAACCCTAATGTCTATATGTGTATCTAGGCATCAACGCTACTTCTTTTCTTAGCATCATCCTCATCAACCTGTAACATGTTTAAAATAATTCAATGCAAAAGCAAAGGCGAGTATACAAGTTTGATACATACATAGCAAAAGATAAGCTTTAAACAATTCCTCATAGCAAGCATGTGATTCAAGATAAACATTTAAATATGGCATGTGTCTAACATATCAAACCAAGGAAACGCAATATGCTCATGACATTACCGATGATAAAGGGCGGGTCGTTAATCCTATAGCGCTACATATGTCACGGTTTGGCTCGTACGAAGTTAATGATAAATTCAACACATAAGTTTCACCCAAGTTTAAAGTATCAAGCCATCACGTATACAAGCATGTTATAGGAATGTTCATGTGTTTAAGCAAAATGTTCATGTGTAAGTTTGTTGATAGATAAACATGCTACACCCCAAAAGTGATAAAAGTAAAAGGGGGAATACAAGTATACTCACGGTGATTGAAAGCTTTTCCTACTTGAATTCCCGCGAGTGAGTTGGTGGATGGATTAGTTGGAGCACCTTGTCCTTCTACACGAGGCAAACAAGGTTTGTGAGATTGGCGTTTACGGAAGATTATAGATTTGGAGTTTAGAATGTATAGAAAATAACATAAGTAAAAATAATCATCTTGTACACATAACCCTTGTTCTTGACACTATTAGAACTCAAGAGAGTTGGTATGATTTCATGGATTCAAAGGTCCATTAGAGTCGTAACAAGAGCATGTCATAGATGATGTAACATGTTCTTGACAAGTAACTATTAAGTTACCATCAAGTTTAGTTACTTAGGTATGTAGGTATGTATATAGAATAGCTTAGATATTATATTGGTTACAAGTCTTATGATTCAAGCATGAGGTAGGAGATTAATGTCTCCATTTAGGCACCTCTTGGTGACATAGAGTTCATACATGAGGTAGGAAGAACAAGCTTCCATTTAGGCACCTCTATTGTTCACCACTACACTTGTTGTTATAAACAACAAGGAGGGTCATGAACATACAAGTATTATGGTATTAACAACAACTAATCTATAGCAAAACATCAAGTAATGAGTGGATTCTTATGAAGGATAGCCCAAGCTAGTCCAACCATCACACATTCATCAAGCTTCATACTTGAACACTAATTGTGGGTAAAACCCTAACTAAAACAGAAAGTTTATGAGGTTTTAACCTCTGATTTAGATGTCTCAACCATGTTTTTAAGCTTAACCAACCATAAGAGGGGTTGTAAGCATTAGGACATTGGTTTGAGTTGTGTTAAACACAAGTTGGATGAAGTTTAAATAAGTTTGTAACAAAACAGAAAGTTTTTGGTCAATTTCAGAGCATTTCCAGGTCTGATTTCTCCAGGGAGAAGTCAAGGAATCAAACTCCATGATTAACCAAGCAAATAGGAAGAAGAATCAAGTGTTTTCATCAAGAAATGAGCAAGTTATACCAAGTTTAGTGTAAAGGTATGAATCTGTCCGAAAATGCAGATTCTTGCTTGAATTTGGGAGTGTTTTGGTGAGATTTGAGAGTGGTGAAAGTGTCCAAGTGCTTGGGGAAGCTTGGGTACTTATAGGGAGGTGATTAGGGTTGATTAGAGGTGTTTACTAGAGCCAAAACTCGGTTTAAACTTGGAATCCCGCTCAACAATGGTGCTGGTCGCGACTGTTGGAGCTTCTGCCGACCAGGGACCTCACGCGGCCCGCCTGAGGTTTCAGGTTAAGTCCACGCGGGCTGCGAGCCACTTGCGGTTCTGGATAAGTTTCATTTTGTTATAATTTTGGCCCCTAGAGTTGTATGGTTGATGTTTTAAAGTGTTTTAGGGACCACATTTGCCACAATGGCATAGATTAAGATATGATTATGCATGAGGAGTATAAACCAAGTATAATCGAGCGTATAAGTATCAATTCAAGTGTCGTTCTTGTTCCAAACACGTTCAAAGCATAAGTTTAGTTTGAACACAAGTTTCACACATAGATTCCAAGTATAATGATTAATCATCGATTGATGCACGAAGTTGAACATACGAGCATAATTAGTGTGCATACAACATATATGTAACAAAATACCAGTTTCATTAATGTTCCAAGTCTCGATTTGATAAAGATTACAAAGAAAGGAAATGATTACAAGAATACAAGGTTTCCAAAAATAGAATTATGAACAAAACTTCCTATAATTGGAAAGTACAAAATAGTCGGGCGTTACATCTGCCCTTGTTGGCAAGGTTGTTGTTCGCCCGAGTACCTTTCTTGAAGTTTGAGAACTTTCTCTTGTTTTCTCCAGACGACCCACATGAGTCTCTTTCTTCTTTGTCTCAGAAATCGAGAACTTTCCCAATCTAATGGCTTCCTCTGTCAATGCCACACTCAAGTTGATTGCCTCAGTAATTGTTGGTGGCTTGGAACCAGTCACCATGCTCAGAATCTGTGGTGCCAAACCCCAGATGAAACGTTCTATCCTCTTAAACTCCGGTTCTACCAAGTAAGGAACAACATGTGACAAGTCATGAAATCTCTGTACATACTCAGCTACTTTAGGACCTTCCATTTTGAGATTCCAGAATTCTGTTTCCAACTTCTGGATTTCGGCTTGGGAACAATACTTCTTTCGCATCAGTTCTTTCAATTCATCCCATGACAATGCATATGCAGCAGCCTTACCCAAAGTCTGAACCTGAAGGTTCCACCATGACAGAGCCCCATCTAGAAACAATCCAGAAATGTACGTGACCTGATGCTCTGGAGCACATTTACTCATCCGTAGAACAGAATCCGTCTTCTCAACCCATCTTACAAAAGCTACGGCACCCCCGGTGCCATCGAAATTCAGAGGCTTGCAGTCCAAAAACTGCTTATAGGTACAGCTTGTACACAAGCAACATCATTTACAGAAAGCATTAGCAAAGCAAACTTGGAAATATCCAAACGTATTGTAATGTGTCTTAGGTGATTTAAACATTACCGTTAGGTGGGTTATTCCCTGAGGTTCCTCCGCTGTGTTCGGAGCGAAGGGCCTCATGATGTGCGATGGCCTGTGAGATGCGCTCTTGTAATTCTGCCTCGGTCGTGGGTAGTTGATTGTTCCTTCGAGGAGGCACTCTCCTTCTAATAAGAAGATTTAATAAGTCAGGTCTTATTCATTAAGTACATAAGTAATTGTCTAGAGGTTGTATGTATGTATGTATATATATATATATATATATATATATAGACAATCATCATATCATACAATCATGCAACACCACAATCATAGCATAAATTTGTAACCAACAATGTGTTTAGTGAGAACATGATGATTGAGCTTTCATTAATTACCGACCACAGTTACATTGTTTACAAGTGTATCACATCAAAAGGGATACATGGTCACACTACCCTCATCCAATAAGTCTGTCAATATACAAAAATCACATGGTCAAAAGGTGGTCTTCAAAAGTCTTCACAATCTCGGCTCAATATTTGTAACACCCCAATCGCGTAATATAACAACACACAGCGGAAATATCGGGGAGTCACGTTACAAATTGCTCACAACTACTGGTACTAAACTGTTTCAATATCATTAACATCATTTTATAAACAAAGAATACATGAAATTGTTCTTTTGTTTTAGAAGTCTAAGACCCGAATGCAGTCCTATGCGTTGCAAGCTTGAAATAAAACCCAAGATTTCAATGAAAAACGTTTGAGGAAAACTTTTGAGAAATCTTTTGATACAAATCGTTTGAGAGAAAACATGTTGTGAAATACTTTGACAAAAACGTTTGAGAAAAAAATTTGAAAAATATTTTAATGAAAAGGTTTTGAGAAAAACAAGTTGAGGAATACCTTAAGGAATAAAGCTTAAGGGTTCTAGGATAAATCATCTAAGGTTAGATGATTCGTAATTCATAGAGCAGTTGTGGCACGAATAAGGATGAGGATTAGGAAAGAATTCCTAAGTCTACTCATGTTTGGGTCCTAGGAAGGTTATAGACTAGGTTCAAGGCATGCTAATAACCTAATTCCCTATAACCATCGCTCTGATACCAATCTGTAACTCCCCAATTGCGTAATATAACAACACGCGACGGAAATATCGGGGAGTCACGTTACAAATTGCTCACAACCACTGGTACTAAACCGTTTCAATATCATTAACATTGTTTTACAAACAAAGAATTCATGAAATTGTTCTTTTGTTTCGAAGTCTAAGGCCCGAATACAGTCCTATGCGTTGCAAGCTTGAAATAATCGAAAACCTGAAACATATGCGAAAACAGTCAGCATGTCGGCGAATACATAGAAAACATTTGGTATTGAAATATTTTAACAACTACGAGAACTGTTAATTGAAAATAAATTTTAAAGCCAAGAAATGGCAAAAATTTAGTATTATATTACAAAATCTTAATTGTGAAAACTAGGGGTGAGCAAATTAACCACCATAACCGATAACCAAACCATAACCGACATAACCGAACCACTAATAACCGATAACCAATATAACCAATGGTTATGGTTATGAAACATTGTATAATCGCTCAATCGGTTATGGTTATGGTTATGAAGCAATGGTTAACCGATATAACCGAAACCGAACCGAACTTGTGATGTTAACTTTATATAATGGATTTGTGTTTTACAAAACCATACAGAGGGTTTTTACTAAGATAAAAGTATGTTAGTAACAAAATGATCTTGATGTAGATGCCATTTATTTTGATAAAGAACTAAGGTGTTATGGCCATAATTGTTTTTGATTGAGAATTACCTTATTAAAAAGAACCCTAAATCGGTAGTTTAACAAAAAGTTTAGTCTCTGTTATCTTATAAAATAGGCTCAAGCTAAGTTCAAATCGTGCGCAACCCTATTTATTTCAAACCTTGCTTGGTTACTTAACCGAAATTAACAAACACCGAACCATAACCGACTTCATAACCGATTAACCGTAACCGAAGTTTGGTTATGGTTATGGTTACCAAAACTCCATAACCGAACTAGCGGTTATGGTTATGGTTAATAGTAAAAACCAAACCAAACCGACCCATCCACACCCCTAGTGAAAACTTGTGACAAAATAGGTTTGTATATGGCAATATAATTATTACTAAGTCATTTTATACCTTATATTGTAATCTTGATTAAACCATTGTAAAAACATGTTAATGTGTTATCAGGAATCCAATCAAGGATTAATAATATCTGTTTTGAAATAAATCAAAACATCTGAAAGTATTATATAAGTCAAATCAATGAGACATGATAATACTTCAGATATCTTTCTAAGAATCTAACATATAAAAATATGGGAGATTCTACAAAGATTTTGATAATCAAACATTGAAACAATTGTACACAAAATCCTAAAGTGATCTAGATAACACTACAAGAATAATAAAATAAGAACACTTATATATAGGAAGTACCAGCGGCGTATCCACCATGTTCTTATTTTATTACACCTGTTTCATTATCGAAATCACAACTACCTCATAAACACATAATCGGCAAATTGTTCCACCTTGTAACCATGTATTAAAGTACACAATGAATCCAAACAAGGGTTCCAATTTTAGTACTCTAATCATCCCAAATATGTCTAACTATGAAGATAGATAGATACTACAGGGATCAGGTTCTTATCACATTGTCAAATCTAACATGCATTAAAGTACATAATGAATCCAAACAAGGGCTCCAATATTAGTACTCTAAACATCCTACAAGAATCGATTTATGAAGATAGACAGATGCTATAAGGATTCTGGGTTCTGTTATATTGAATTATTGAATCAAAAACATATCCTAAATCCTAATGGTGATTTGGGAAAACGCCACGGAAGGTAATACAATAAGCACACTTATATATAGGAAGTACCAGCGGCGTATCCACCGTGTGCTTATTGTATTATCTAGTTCCGTTATCTAAATCACCAACTAACTACACAAAAACCAACCATCGAGTTGTAAAGTACTTCTTAAAAATCTCACTATGAAGATAGGAAGATCTACGATTGTACCTCAAATATCCTGCATGAATCTAACTATGAAGATAGGCAGATCACTTAAGGATAAAACATTGAGTTTGCATAATCGGAAATAAACACATAAAAGCAGTTAGTGAACACATATATGCCATACATTTTGAAAACAGGTCGATTGCACATAGGAATCACCCCCAAAACATTTGAAAACAGTAAAAGAGGGGAACTATGTACTCGCCTGGGGTTGCGTATAGTCCCGGTTCAAAGGGTACAACAAAGCTCAAAAGACCAAGAGTTCAAGTAGTGAAGCGGTTCCTAGGGTAACAGATACTATGTTAGGGAATCGACACCTAAATCGGAAGATCGGTAGAATGAGGTCTTGTAAACCAAATGAGTGTTGGAAATCATGTGATATGGTTTAACAAAGCCTACATTCTAAATTGAAACCTATCCTAAGTGCTTACGACCCATGAGTGTTGGAAATCATGTGATATGGTAGCTTACGCCACTTTAACGCGTCGTTCGCGCGAATGCGCGTTCGGGACGCCTAACTAGTCCTATGACAAGTATTATATGCCTTAACATATCTAATTATGTTATATAATCAGTTTAGATGTGAAAATATGTGTTACATATGCTTAAATTGAAATTATGCGAAAAAGGGCATTTTGGTCATTTTACCTAAGGCATATAACTACCTATCATACAACTAACTAAAAGAAGTGACCAAAAGGTATAACCTCGGATGGTTATTCCCTATACAACTATGGTCACATAATATGTTTGGTCGGATCCTAAAGATAGACCAAACGGGTCGGGTTCGAAAGTCTAAGCGGTTGTTTAGACCGCTTGAATTACGACTCTACATAAGCACTAAACCTAAAGTGATGAGCTAAACATGTTAAAACATGTTTAACGAGAATAGAAATCAGGTTTGATATCAAAACAAACGGTTTTGATACCCAATAATAGTTAGGTTGCGAAATACGCATAGACGCGTATTTTGACCGAAACTATGACTCGCCCCTACACCTAATCAACGTGGTAATCAGTAGGTATAGTCACACGGGACTACAACCATCGTTATTACGCTCACGTTGCGAAGTTCAAACGAAATTCGTGTTGACCATTGACTGGTCAAAGCAGAAAGTCAAACACTGTCTGACTTTCACGCTTAAAACATGTAAAAGAACGAAAGAATACTTACAAAGGGTCCAAGAATGGAAATCTAGATCCAACTTGCTCAGGTATGAGGTGCTAAGCCCCAACTTAGAGCAAATAGATCAGATGGTGTAAGTTGCAACAATGAAGAGCATGGGTATATATAGAATTTCTAGAACCGTTAAGATCATTCCTCGTAAACCGAGCTTCAATCCCAACCATACACTTGCACCCACTGAATTAGAATACTATGGGCATCCAAAACAAGCCCCTAGGAAGCTTAAAAACCATTTGCAAGTGTTGGAAACAGCTGGAAATGGCTGGAAACCATTTTTTCTGATCTGGGAGTTTTAGGCGGGCCGTGTAAACATAAGCTTAGGCTTACGCCCCAGGCCTAAAAATTTTGACAGAATTATAGTTTTAGTCCCTGCAGGCCTAAAACTTGGTTTTCTCTGCATTTTTGACACGCTTAAGCCCCCCATTAACCCTATTTCAAGGCTCTAAAATGAAGTTAAAGTATAGGGAACTTAAAATGTGCTCAAAAATAACTCGGATGTCGGTTCATTTGGTCGTACAGTTGCGTTGGTCGGTTAATTACGACGAAACACGAACGAACGCGAAAAACGATCCAAACTACGCGACGAATGTAATTTTATCATGCCAATCACTAAATTAAAATATTTTAATGATTACATAAATTTTTGGAAGTCCAGATATATTCAGAACGTCAGATATGCGCGAAAATACAAACTTATGCACTTTTTGACGCTTTTAGTCCCTATTGATC
The DNA here is from genome assembly GCF_002127325.2 of Helianthus annuus. NCBI lineage: Eukaryota > Viridiplantae > Streptophyta > Magnoliopsida > Asterales > Asteraceae > Helianthus > Helianthus annuus. The sequence continues at coordinate 159,030,375 of NC_035434.2, read as the reverse complement.
AAATAAGTTTATTTTTGTGCATTAAACACCTCAAAGCCTATTTCTAAGCTATGTAAAGGATATTTAAGGCATGTTTAACTTATAATCAAGTTCCGGAATGCGTGATACTATTTGAATCAGCAGACTTTCACTGTTTGACGCAAATAGTCCCTGCGTGTGAATAAACTTGTTTTTCACACACCAAAGCTTTCAAAACTTATTTCTAAGTTATATAAAAGTTATTTAAGGTATGTTAAGCCTATGTCACTGTTCCGGAGTGTTTTCCGTATTAAACTGATTACGTTTACGCATCAGTTCGCGTATAACTTTCCAGAGAGCGATTTAATGCTTGAAAATGAACTAGAATCAAAATGTGAAATTGTAAAAACCAAAATAAACAATTTTTTTGAGACCAAAACACATTGTTTCTTTGATAAAAGATAGTGTCCTACATTGTGTCTGTTTACAGAGCACGGGTGTCACAGTCTCCCCTACTTCAGGAAATCTCGTCCCGAAATTTATTCGAAGGAGACCGTAGAATGGAATTGAAACAACTAGTGGATAAGCTGTAACACCCCGAAAACGGGTTTGGTAATCAAACCCCGTTAATACTAAAGGACGGGTAAAGTACCATTAGTAATAAAATTTACCCGATGAATATTAAGAATTTTAATTAAATAAACCTAATATTTAATAAAAAGATAAATAAAGGTCTATGGATAAATAAATTTTATAAAAGGTCTGAGTTAATGGGACCTAAAATAAACTTAGTCATAAATATCCCCGAAACCCGCTAAGTTAACTAGAAATGTTTGGTTTAGTTAATAATAGGGAATGTGGGTTTAAAAATAAGAAGGTTGAGACTGATTTAATAAATAACTAAACATGAGGGGCTTATGTTGCTAAGTTTGAAACTTGATTTATTAAAAACAAAAATAAAAACACACCACACATAGTGTGTGCGTGTGTGTGTGTGTGTGATCGACCAGGAGCAACCTCCATGGAGCCAAGCCCTAAACACAACAAATTCTTCAAATTGGAGGGGCAATTGAAGGCCAAATTTGGAATTGAATACATAGAAACGATCACCAAGTCAAGGGGATCGTAAGGTATGTCGAATTTCTAACATTCATTAAGTTGTAAAAATTAGTTAACTTTGCATGATGCGATCTATGCATGAATCGTAAAGGCTATGGCCGAATTAATGAAGTATGATTGCTTAGGAACAAACCCTAAGTAGAAATTTGAAGTAAAATTTGCTATGATTTGAGTAATTTGATGATTTACCACTTTTAGACAAGTGGGTTTTGATTATGAAGTGAAGGTGATGTTATGTTAGTGCTAGAAATTATCATAAATGATAGTTGAAGTAAGAAACTTGAACAATTTGCAAATTGAGTATTTGATCATTCATGATAAAGGTTGAATTTTGATGATAATCTTAGGTTAAAATGACTAGTTATGAACTAGTTAGTGAATATGTGAAATTATGCACATTAGGTGTTTGTTAAAATGCCTAAATGAGAACTAAAGTATTGAATTTAGAGTGAAAACGCGTATTTGAATGATATGGCAATTACGCGTGATATGAAGTTATAAGAGTTCTAAATACTATGTTGATTTAGACTTAATGTAGTAAACATGTGATTGAAAGTAGTTAACTTTAGATAAGTTAAGTTAACTAATCATGAAGCCGAATAGTAGCTTCGGCATAGAAAATAAGTGAGGTGGAATAGTCGTGATTGTTAATGACTAATTTAACCGCCTTGTAAATGTTTGAAAATAGTTTGACGCGTAACAAGCTAGGTGAGAGCTTGGAGGGAGGAGTGGGTCAAACGGAGCAAGTACGGAAAGAAAAGTGTGGCGTGGATGCGAGGTAAGTGTAATTTAGACACTTATGTAGAATACCCGTTTGTTCGTTACATTGTAAACGTGATAATAATAATATTGGAAATATGGAAATTTGTCAAATATCGACTAATGTAAATCAAGGTTAAAAGGATACCCATGGCGTAAGCCGAATTGGGTTGAATTTGTAAGAAAAGAGTGTGAAAGAAAAAGGGGTGTGGTAATAAAATCCGGGATGGGATGGATGTATGAATTGGAGATCAAAAACGATGTTTTTGATTAAATAGATAATGTTGGGCATATACTCCAAACGGGTCGAATGGTGATGATAATACCATTTGACAATATCGAGTAATGTGGTTGTCAAGTCTTATGTTAACAGGACCAATTAGCAAATTGGATAATTACGTCACCATTGATGGTGTGATAATGAAAACGAGGTATAAATCGGGTCTACTTACTGGTCCGGTCCAGGTACGCATAATCATGTTGTAGTTAAGAATGCTATTTTGGTCGAATAATTTGAGAGAGAGTCCTTCGTCTTAAAAAGGACCAAAATCGACCAAAATGCCCTTATAGGCTAAGTCAAACAAACAACCCTTAAAGGTTGTTTGGAAGCGAATTTTATGATTAAATAAATACTTAGAATAAGTATAGAAGTTGAAAGATGAAATATGTTAGTCAAAAGGCGCTATTTTAGTTCTTGCCGTAAATTAATGAACCAAGAGGTAAAAATTTGGTTTATATTGATCACCACATTAAACTCACCTCAAATACAGTTGTGGTGGGAGATTTTAGGATAAGAAATGTGGTGATGGAACGTTAGAAACAATCGAAAGAGATTTTAGGTTCGAAAGTGCTTAAATACCCTTAACGGGTCAAAATAAGGATACAAGCGAAAACGGACTTAAATGGTGTAATAAACCTATGATTAGAACCTAATATAGTAGGTAGCATTAATTTGAAGAAGTGTATGAGATATAGGAATCAAATAAATACGTTTGTTAGATGAATTCATGAACTGGTCAAAAGTCGGTAAAAAGGGGTAATAAGATGGAGGATTTAATTACGGACGCATAGGAAAAAGAATCGCGTAAAACGGATCAATAACGAAGAAGTTATGGTCGTTTCCGTGAAATTGGGTTGAGCTGGGAACGTACAGCAACAGCTGAATAAAGATTCTGTGAAAACAGGGGCTAGGCGTCACGCGACGCCCCTTGGCGTCACGAGACGCCCCCTAACTCCGAAATTTTAATTTTTGTCATTGTTAGGCCCTGAAGTGTGAGACTGACGCATCAAATTAATCCAACGGGCTATGGTTACGAACTGGGCTTTACCGGGTTAGTTAGTATTAGGTTTTGGACCTTTACAGGTAACTTGGGCTAAGCTTTAGGCCATGTGGGCCAAGCAAGCCCAAGGGGAGCCCATATAGGGAAGTGGGCTTGACTTAGTATATAAACAAGTTTCTAACTTGTTTTAGGGTTTGAACCTCCTAGTTACAGAATTTCCAGAGAAACAAGAGTGGGAGGCGATTGGTAGTGGTGTAGGAACTTGTACCAGACGGTTTTGCTTGTTCAAGTAATAGAATCGTGTGCAAGTTTGAAAGTGATTCGGTATCGTGTTCTTCGTTTCCCTATTTTCGGTTCGTTGGTTATCGTTTAATTTCTTGAATCTCACCAAGTTTGGATTCCGCACAAACTTGGTGATTGTTTGATATCATTGAAAGATCCGGTTAACGGGACTTACAAGTGGTATCAGAGCTTTTAGAACCTATTTCTAGGCTCGGTTTGATATCAAATATTCAAGAATTCTCGTTGTTTTTGTTTTGGTGTTCATCGCGTTCTTCGTGTTCTTGGCAGCGTTCATCGAAATTTTTATAAAAATCATCACATTTTGGTGTTTTGATTTTGAAAAGGAGTTGTTAAAAGATTATACATAATCTTTTTATTTTTCTAAAAAAAATATTCTGTTTTTAAAAAATTCACAAAGTTTTCGGAAAGAAGTTGTAATTTCCATATTTTTATCTTTGTATTTGGCTGTCCAGAATTTGAGAAAAGTCAGTTACAAAAGATTTTGATTTACGAGTCATTTATCGCCGGTTTCGACTCCACTTTTCATGAGATATCACCACCACGAGTCGCAATCACATTCCAATCCAGTCGCAACCTTCAATTGGTTTCGAGCATCTTCTCTTGTCATTCAGTCGCAACCTGCAATCAACATCTCCGAGTCGTAACCGAAGCTTCTTCACCATCTGGTTGATCGTCATCATCTTCACCCAAAGAGTCAACCATCATCACAGCAACTCTTTTTCAGTCATCACGGCCAGTCGCAATCTCAATCAGTCGCAACCGAGATTACGACTTTTCACGGCCAGTCGCAACCAAGTTTCGACAAATCTTGTTTGTGTCGCAATCATCTCGTTACGAGTCGCAACCACCGTTCCGACTCGTCCGACTCGCAACTACGGTTACGAGTCGCAACCATCGAATCACCATCTCCGGTCGTCAATCTCCGGTATCGAGTTCCATCATCAACCTGCAACGGCTTCATCTCTCTTATTCCATCACAGTCATCATCGAAGTCCATCACGGTTATCACAGTCCCATCCAACGTTCAGCCCTTCCTTCATCTCCGATCACCTCCAGCGACAACCTCTTCACCATCAACCTTCATCTCCGGCCACTCATCAACAATTCATAACCATTCATCGGCTTATGTTTGTGAGCCGATCGTATCCGATCTTCTTTATCACCTCCATTATCTCCGAACATCCTCCGATCACTGTCACCGCTCCTCTCCGACAACACCATAACCAACCTCCGTATCAAACATCGTCCAACCGTTCACTGAGCCACACCATAACCAACAACCAACACCTTCGAAAAGTTCGAGTTTAGATCACAGATTACGACTGTGTATTCGTGTTCTAGTTCTCGTCTCTCGAATTCATTTTTGGGTTCTCGAGTTCTAGGAAGAAGCATTGAATTTTTTTTTGTGACACTCATTTGCTGTCGGTAAAAGAGGTTGATCTGTTTCGGTTTCGTTTTGTTTAACGAAGAAGAAGACAAGAAGTTACTTGATTTCTTTTTGTTTTTAATTTGTTAATCATTTGTTAATCATTAGCTCATCATTAGTTTAATTAGGTTTTTAAATAATATAATAATCATTAAGTCATAATTGCTTAATCATTGGTTTTATAATAATAATAATAATAATAATAATAATAATAATAATAATAATAATTAGTGTATCATAAAAAAAATTGATTAATTAAAAAAATAATAATAATAATAAAAATATAAAAAAAATAATAATAACAATAATAATAAATAAAAAAAAGGGGGTTTGTTTGTTCGGTTGTGATAACGGTTTTGACAGGTTTTTGAGGTGCGGTTTCAGAAAGCGGGTTCGATTGCGTGCAAAGTGTTTGATTTAGCGAGTACACGGGTTCTCGTTGGTTTGTGTTTTGAGGAGAAGATCAAAAGTGTCAACTACCCTCTGAAATTATGACATTCATCACTAAAGAAGACATACTTTCTGTCTTTTGCACTCCTGAGTGCCGAGGAAGGGTTGAGGCTTATAGGATACAAAACGCTGAGTTAATCGAAGACTATAATGAAATTAAACGGAAAAATTTCACTTTAACGAAAAACGAAAAACTTTTCAAAGAGAAAATCGAAGCTCAGCGTAAGGACATCGTTCAACTCAAGGACGATGTTAGTGTAGCTACGGCCCAACTCATCATAGTCAAAGAAAAACTGTGTGAGGTGACTAAAGAACTGGAGAATGTTAGGGATAAATACCAAATTAATCAGTTAAACATTAAAAAATTCGATTCCTCCAGTAAATTAGTCAAAAATCTGTGTGATCAACAATTAGCATATTCTAAAAAGAAAGGGTCGGGATTGGGTTATAATCAGACTCCTCCTCCGTACAATGATAATTACACTTATTTACCGATGACTGAGGAGGAGATGCTGAACGAAAGTAAAATGACTTATGGTTCGAAAAACAACAAATCGTCTGTTCATGACAGACAAGTAGAGAAACAAAAGTCTACTCCATTGAATTTTGTTCCCAAAGGCACAATTGATCCTAATGTTTCGTCTTCATGTGCAGGTGATAGCTCTGAAGTAAAGAGTGGTGATGTTCATGGGAGTGAACCGGTCATCAGTTCAAATGTTTCTGAACCATATTTTGAATCTTATTCTGAACCAACTGAGTCTGACATTGCTTTTACTCGTTCTTTGTTTGCGTCGTTTTCAGCTTATGTTTCGTCTTGTGAGCCTGTTGTTTGGGGCAAAACTGATGATGTTTGTGTTGATAATTTGAACAATAAGTGTGGTGATGTTCTTGGGAATGAACCAGATGCAAATTCAGATTTTTCTAAAAACTCAATAAATGAAACAGCTTCTGAATCTGTTTTTGGACCAAACTTTTTTACGTCGTTATTTGGTTCTTTTTCAATTGATAATAATTCTGATGTTTCCTGTTCAACAGCAACTGAAGCTGAACAAACAAATGAAAGTGAGAGTGAAGATCAACAATGTTCTGATTATTCTTCTGAAACTGTTTCTGTAAATGTCCCAGATAATGTATCATGTGGGACCACTGAAACACACTCTCAAACGGATCAGGAGATTTCTTTCAAAAACAAAGTTGCCAGTGAACCATTCTCGAACACAAATGGTTCATGTACTGATAACTCGTCAAATGATCCTGCTAAAGTTTCTGGTATTTCTTCCGACAAACCAGAACTCTCCGATTCTGTCAAAGCTGATGACATGAAGGATGAAGAGAAGACAGACGTGAAAAAGGCTCCAAATGCGCAAGCTGAACAGTCTGAACCTTCTGTTCGTGATGAAAAGGTTCAGATCAAGCAACAAGAGCCGAAGCGAGCAGGTAAAGGACGTAGAAAGAAGAAGCCTAAACATCAAAGACAAGCAGGCTCTCCACAGTTCTCAACGGGCAGCAATAGTCATCAAAAGGCCCGTGATGTGAAAAATGCCTTTGTTAAGCCAGTCAGTAATGGCAAATGTGATAAATATGCATTTGACTGTGCTAACAAAGCTTTCGGAAAGACTGATGAGATTTCTGAACAAGACTTGCAGTCTAAGCAAAGCAAGAAGAATCAAAAGGAATCTCCACCACAGAAGGCCCCTGCAAACGACAAGTATAGGCATCCAAATTCATCGTCGTCTGCAAGAAATGTGCAACAAAATCAAGCACAGAAAGGACCGGTTCGTCCTTCAGGGCCTGCAAGAGCTACACAACCTGATCAGAATGCCTTCTACGTGAAGAGACAGACATGTTTCAATTGCGGCATTGCTGGTCACATTGCTCGAAACTGCATACATCGTCCCTATGTACCCTATTATATGCAAAATCGGAGGGTTACACCAAAGGATAACTACCATTCTAAGCCGATGAAGGTATCTTCACCTAAGGCAATGAAGAATGTGAATCCCAAGGTTAAACCTTCTGATGGGGATTGGAACGCTGCTAAAAACAAACGCAAAGCTGTTCAGGAACAAAAATCTGTTTTCAAAACTCACAAACCTGAACCAGTTAAAGTTGCTCAACCGAAGGCAACAAACACGTTTGTTAAACCAAAACAGATTTGGAAACCCAAATTCAAAGCAGCAACGTCTCCAATCCTTGAAACAAAAGGGGACTTATGTTTGAAAGAAGTGTCTTACTTTGATGCTTCAGGAAATCCCAGGACCACGATGGCCTGGGTACCCATGTTTTACTAATCTCCTTACTTTTCAGGAACAACTAAGGAGGAGCTGTTGACAATCTCTGGAATGTTGATAGCGGTTGTTCCAGAGATAAAAACGGGTAACATTTCACTGTTGCAAAAAGTTCGAATTTTTTTTACAGATGATATGTTTCCTTTGGAGGAGATAAAAGAAGTAAGAAATGATCAGCAAAAGGTACCGTTTAAATTCAGTACTTTAATTTGAATTTGATTAGTCTTCAATCTGATGACAGAACGGTTAAACAAAAATTTTTTTCTCTTTTTTTTTTCTTAGTTTATAACTTTGTATATAGAGTGTCCTTTCTCTAGTAAATGGTAAATTTGCGCAAAAATCCAAGATTTATGCACAAATTTAGGGGGGGAGAGGAACATATAGATAGATATAGAGTTTAGGGGGAGAAAACTCAGAAATGAAAAATACAAAAAGAGTTTGATGTATATATATGTATTGCTTTAGGGGGAGAAAATTAGAAAAATGAAAAAGCCAAAAAGAAAAATTGCATGATATGGGAAGTGAAATAAATGTTCGTGTTAAAGGGTTTGACTAACACATGTAAGGTGCCATAGCTGAAATGACTAGGATCTACTGCGATATGTCGATAGGCTTGACGCTCAACATGATAAAAGATACTAAGTGATATAAACATAACGAACTATGTACCATGTGGGTAACATACCAATGGCGTATGATTTTATGGTCTTAAATCTTGCGTTGATTGATAGCCAACATCTGAGGTTTCGGGTCTTTATATTGTTGAATCATCCGGGATATCTTGGTTGTCCTTCTGCTTAGAACTAAAATTGTGCATGACCCCAGGAAATAAAATCACTTGGAATTAGCTCATTTCTATTTGAATGTCTGTATGTTTTCCCGATACACACAATTTTGATCTTATTCTGAAATCTTCTCTGAAAAAAGTCGTGTACCTCCTCTGCTGCATCCAGATACATGCTGACCTGGAGGTGCTAGGCAACGTCAGCTTCTGCTGCATCCAGATACATGCTGACCTAGCTGTACGTTGTCGCGCTGTAGATCTATACACCCGAAAGAGGCCCTCTAGTGCCCAAAAGAAACCCCAAGAAACCTATATCAAATTGAGAAAAACTCATTTGATCTGTATATTATATCATCTCTGCAAAAGATCTATTCTGTTCTCTTCTCAATCCACTCCCAGTTAAGATTTCAGAAATCTGGATTGGACTTGTGAAATATGTGGTAGGGAAGATACTTGCATGATAGAGTGTGTTGTTTATATTTCCGGGATTTGATTAGTATTTATTTGGGTGTTCATTGTTAAGAAATCAAAACATGATAAATCAGGTTGTATGCAGACTGAACAGTCAGGATATCTTAAAGGATGACATCAGTATACTCACTTGTTACGATGAATCGTTGTGCTTACCTTGATCGCGGGGGTATGCCTTGGAATGGGACACACGGGTATAATAGTATAATATTACCTTAAGCATATCACGAAGTTGAAAATTGAAAGTTGAGTCGTTAAAGTTTAAGTGGACAAACATATTGGCAATCGCATAGACCAGTTTGATTAGGCTCGTACTGAAAAGTGTTCCTTAGTCTGCCTGAGAACGAATTTTGATCCCATTTGCAATTGTAATTGTATATTATGGTAGTTGTTTATATTTTGAGTTTTTTTTATTTGTTTTAGTTTTGAAAATTAAAAAAAAAATTTAAAAAATAGAAAAATTCAAAAATCCAAAAAATAGTGTTTTATTTGCTTCTCTTAAAAATTAAATATGTAACCGTTCTTGAAGATTTGACTGATCATCAAAAGTTAAAAGAATTTAAATTGTGAAATTTCATGTACCTAGTGTTCATGTGGTACTCTCCCTGTTGCATAAGAAATATTTGCTTATAAGTTTGTGAGCATGTGCAGAACTTGATTTCAATCAAGAACAGGGGTTGATGAAGAAGGAGATACTGTTAGTTGCTGAAGAAGTCTGAAGCAGCACAACAACAAGATGTACCTGAGTCAGAAGAACCGGATACGAGACGCTGTCTGACAGTGAAAGTACATTTGAAGAAGTACCGTGAACCTGCTTGAAAGACAAAGACTGAAGAAGAAAAGAGTTGCTGAGAATCCTCCTCTCACATTCTTTTTGACAAGATTTTCAAGCAAATGCTAATCGAGATCCTGATATGAAGCTAACCACAGAATCTGAAGAAAGAGACCCAGTGCTGAGAGTTCAGAAGTCAAGAACTTCCAAAACATCTGCAGCATAGCATCAACCATAGATTTCGTTGAAGACGTTGCTGAATTCAAGTTATGAAGACAATTTGATGGCATCAGTCTAGGGGGAGATTGTTAGGCCCTGAAGTGTGAGACTGACGCATCAAATTAATCCAACGGGCTATGGTTACGAACTGGGCTTTACCGGGTTAGTTAGTATTAGGTTTTGGACCTTTACAGGTAACTTGGGCTAAGCTTTAGGCCATGTGGGCCAAGCAAGCCCAAGGGGAGCCCATATAGGGAAGTGGGCTTGATTTAGTATATAAACAAGTTTCTAACTTGTTTTAGGGTTTGAACCTCCTAGTTACAGAATTTCCAGAGAAACAAGAGTGGGAGGCGATTGGTAGTGGTGTAGGAACTTGTACCAGACGGTTTTGCTTGTTCAAGTAATAGAATCGTGTGCAAGTTTGAAAGTGATTCGGTATCGTGTTCTTCGTTTCCCTATTTTTGGTTCGTTGGTTATCGTTTAATTTCTTGAATCTCACCAAGTTTGGATTCCGCACAAACTTGGTGATTGTTTGATATCATTGAAAGATCCGGTTAACGGGACTTACAATCATTTTTAACCCCTGTACTTGTTTGAACTAAATATTTGACTATCAAAACTAACTTTTAAGTTAGTTTTGATCATAGGTGAATGCCAAGGGTGCACGGATGAAGATCAAGCGTCGAGCAAGAACCGAACACGATTACGAAATAAGCTTCCGCACTATGTATTGTTATTATGTTAAACGACGAATGTACATATGATATGTTATATACTTTTTAAATTGTAAAAAGTTTTAATAAACCCGAAACTTTTAATGCATATGTAATCTTATTACATGGCTGTTTTTCCTAAATGAGACGTTAAACCTTATTTTATAAGAGCGGGTGTTACATAAGCAGATTGCTAGATCCCAAAGATGCGGAGCATCATTTGGAAGGGAATTCAATATGTGATTTGGGATGTTCAAAGTGTCTCAAGGTATTCAATCCTTTGAAACTTGTGATAGTCGACTAGTGTTCAAAAATCATTAAGTATGGCACTATGTTATACTAAGCTCCTAGTGTAATTCCTAGCAAACAAAGAGGGTGTACATTCAAGCCCTACACGTACACGGTTTCTAACGTCCCACGAGGTACATCCAATGCACCATGAGCATCTCATGCATAGGAGACGGGTCAACATACCTATGGCATCAAGATCGTCACCTTTAACACCATAATATACTCCCGGTCGGCTCGATTTGAGTTAATGAATTTACTTGCTTATATCTATTGTAAATAACCACTCAAAATAACAAATAAACACATAATCACATAATGGTCCAAGATGACATAAAATCATCAAATGATCTCAGCAATGTTCTGAAGAATAACACAATAATAACACTTATATATAGGAAGTACCATCGGCGTATCCACCATGTTCTTATTGCACCATACTCCTCCCATTACCTTAATCATTCTAGATTTTATGCCGCCATACTTAACAAGGCTTACTATGATTCTCATGCGTCGAATCTCATAATTAAGTGTGCACCCATAATTACTCGTTTCGTCCCATGGTCCACATAGCTCCTCTTGTTAAGCGAGCGTAAACAAATAATAAGGTCAAACTATCGTCTAAATCAAATAAACATTGTTACAACATATCATCTGTCAAGTCGAATTGCATTTCATAATAGCAAAAATAGCACTACTTATTCTACATACGACAAATTGGGAGTAGGTATTTCATTCTAGTATGAATATTTATATATGTTTCATAATAACCAAACAGGTAGAATGCAACATATATTAATTATACATTATCACCATAATGTAACATATCAAGAAAATGTTCTCAAACCATGTGCAAGGCACACCAAGTTTAGCAAACTAAGTATGCTAAATCAACATACGGAGCAAATTATGTTTATAATCATGTACTATACACATTAGATAAACAAATCATGCATGTAATGTTATGATCATAAAACAGTATTAACTTGTTCATAGTACTCGTATTGATTGTGTTACCAAGTTTGTATGAATGCACCGTGTGACACCTGTGTCACCTCGAACACCAAACAAATGCCAAACCTATGAAACATTGTGTTTCATACTGGGGATTTGTATAAATATGTGTATCTTTCGCACATATCATTTCTCGTTCAATTCCAAGCTTTAAATCGCTTTCTGGAAGGTTATACGCGCACTGGTGCGTAAACGTAATCAGTTTAACGCAACAAACACTCTGGAATAGTGAAATAGGCTTAACATACCTTAAATGACCTTTACATAACTTAGAAATAAGTTTTGGAAGGTTTGGTAAGGCAAAAACAAGTTTATTCGATCGCAGGGACTATTTGCGTCAAACTGCGAAACTATACCGATTCATATGGTGTCAAACAGTCTGGAACTTGATCATAAGTTAAACATACCATATATAACCTAAACATGGCTTAGAAATAAGCTTTGATAGGTTCGGTGTGCGAAAACATGCTTATGTGATCTTACAGGGACTAAAAGTGTCAAAAACGGCGTAAGTTTGCATTTTCGCGCATATCTTACGTTCTGGACACATCTGGACATCCAAAATTTTTGTACACACTAAAATATTTTTACTTTAGTGATCGCCATGCAAAAATTCCATTCGTCGCTTAATTTGGGTCGATTTTGCGTTCGTTACGACTTCCGTCGTAATTAACCGAACAACGCGATCGTACGACCAAACGAACCGACATCCGAGATATTTTTGAGCATGTTTTGAGTCCCCTATGCTTTAACTTCATTTTAGAGCCTTGAAATGAGGTTAACGGGGTTTAAACGCATCGAAAAAGGCTTTAAACGCGTGCAGGGACCATTTCTGCCATTTTTGAAACTTTGCTGAATCAGACACGCCGTAGCGTAGCGCGAGCCCTATGGCCTATGCCGTCGCGCTACGCGAGTGCCTCATCTGGGCAGAATATGTGTTTTCAGCAACAGTTTGTAATTTCAGGGGCCAATCTTGCAATTTCTTTGTGTGGTAACCAAGTTACCACCTCTCCAAGGCTTTGCACCTGCTCCTAACACTTGTATGGATGAGATTCAATCCTTGTTGGCCACACAAACACATGTCTTGATCTTGTTCTTCATCAACAAGTATAAATAGCAAGCTAAACCTCCTCATTCTTTGCTCATTTCCTCTTATTCTCTTCTCTAACCTGCTTTGGGGAGCTTTCTCATCTGATTGGGAGCTTGTTTTCTTAGTAGAAAAGATAGCAAGGACTTTAGTGAGTCTTCTTTCATGCTTGTTCTTTATGTTTAAGCAGAAAGTCAAACAGTTTGACCAACAGTTTGACTTTCGGTTTTGACCATCAATTGGTCAAGTCAAGGTTCAATTGGACTTTGACACGTGATTGTAATCACGATAGTTATAATCCTTCGTGATTATAACCGCTGATTACCACGTTAATTAGTTGTAGTGTCGAGTCAAAGTTTCGGTCAAAATGCGTTTTAGCACGCATTTTGCAACGGAACTACTTTAGAGTATCAAAACGCTTTGTTTTGATACCAAATCAGTAGGTTAGACATGTTTTGACATGTCTAACTCGACACTATTAGTTTGTGCTTGTTTAGGGTCGTAAGATAAGCGGTCTAAACAACCGCTTATACTTCCGAACCCGACCGGTTTGGTCGATCTTTAGGATCCGACCAAGCTTAGTTAGTGATCATAGTTGCATAGGGAATAACCACTGAGGTTATACCTTATGATCACATAGGATTGGTTAGTCGTATGCTAGTTAGCTTGTATGCCCATAGGAAATGACCAAACTGCCCTTTTGAAGCTAAAATCCGTATTTTGACTATGTGAACATATTTTCGACATATAATCTGAATTAGTAACATGTTTAGGGATAATTGGGCATGTAAGACTTGACATAGCACATAGTTAACCATCCGAACATAGTTTTACGCAAACGGCGCATTATAGTGGCTTATACTACCATAATGGGTCGAAACGGGTCAAAAGCACTTAGGTAGACTTCCAAATCAGAATGTTGGGACTATTGAATCATACCATATGAGTTCAAATACTCATTTGATTTATAGAACCTCATTCTATCCTATCTCCCGACTTAGGATCCGATTGTTTAACATAGTGATCCATTCAAGGTGCCACTTGATTCCTTGATTTCCCGAGCTTTGTTAGGACACTTAATCAAGGATACTTGCAATCTCAAGTGAGTACATAGTCCCCTCTTTTACTGTTTTCAAATGTTTTGGGGTGAAACATATATGCCTATCTGTTATTTTCCTGATTTTAAACTACATGATTATACATGCTTATTACGTATTCTATTGATAAATTAAACGATTTCCTATGGTTGAAACACTGATTTTCCAAAACTTATAAAACTAATTGTTGGATTGTACCTATTTTTACATTCACCCAGCCGATTGGTAGTATGATATAGCGCTATAGGACTAGACACCCCATTCCTGTTGTATGGAATGTCAGAAATCAAATTTAAACCAAATAGAAATTGCCTTCGTGGTATTTCTATAGTCTCCAAAGTGTAGCTTGATACACTAAGGCTTTGTTGAATACCAAATCACACTCTCTTTGTATATGTTGATATACTACAAAAGTACAGTCTGATGTACTCTCAAATGTGATATACCAAAGTATATTTTGATATACTAAGTACAAAATCCAACATACGTTTTAACAATACTTTGTTGTTTTAAACTAAAGTATGTTTTGATATACTATCCAAAGCATCGTTTGATATGCTACTATTTTCCAAAGTATAGTTTGATATACTACCTACTTTGTTATCTTAAACTAAAGTATATTTTGATATACTATTCAAAGCATAGTTTGATATGCTACTATTTTCCAAAGTATAGTTTGATATACTACCTACTTTGTTATTTTAAACTAAAGTATATTTTGATATACTATCTAAAGCATAGTTGATATGCTACTTTTAAACCAAAGCATAGTTGATATGCTATTTTCAAACCAAAGTATAATTTGATATACTACCAATACTTTTATTCTTAAACCAAAGTATACTTGAGATATACTACCAAAACTATTATTTTAATTACTAAAGTATATTTTGATATACTATCCATTTAACTATTTGAAAACTAAAGTATACTTTGATATACTATTTATACAAACTTTTTCAAAACCAAAGTATATTTTTGTCTATACTATAAACCCGTTTTTCCAAAACGACACGTTTTCAGAAACAAAACTTTTACATTAGATTCATGGCTATTTTGAAAACATAAAACCTTTTCTCGTATTATTTAAAGCCATGAATCTAATACACAAAAACCTATGTTACTCACAGGCATTTTTATGCTGACGTACCATATTTTCATATATGTTTCAGGTACTGCTATGTGATGATTGTTGATGCATGCTACATATAGGATGGACTTGTGCCTTAGTGACTTAAAACTGAGAAACAATTATTTGTATTATTCTAAATTGTACCAAAAACAATGAGTTCAATAACTCAATAAAACAAAACTATTTGATCCATGGTTGTGAAACAATGATTCTGTTACAACACTCCCCGACGTTTCCGCCACGATTTGTTGTTTTACGTGGTCGGGGTGTGACAGAAAAGTTGGTATCAGAGCCAATGGTTATAGGGAATTAGGTTATTAGTAATGCTTTGACCTAGACTATAACCTTCCTAGGACCCTAACACAAGTTATCTTGTGTTTAGTCTTAAAACAATACACGTCACCTATCCTTAGGTGATAACCACAACGAGAACACAATAACGAATCCGCTTCGAAAATTAATCATCTATCCTTGGATGATTAATTACTAGGTTTTGAACCCTTTTTTATAAGGTTTTGAACCCTTCTAGTTTGATTCATCTTTAGCTTTGTGCCTTTTGAGTTTTCAAAATCCCGTCAAAGTTAGGGTCAAAATAATGTGAACACATGCAAACTGGAAGAGTGAATGCCTGTACCCTGAGTTTTCTGTCTAAGGCTAGAGTGTTCGTACAAATCCGCAGAATCGGACCAGTCACTCTTACCTGGGAACTCTCGGGGTGAGTGTCCACTTATAGGCGAGCATGTCTTCGCGATACATTATATTGACCCGCTTACTTTGATTAGTCACTGTCTCATTTGTTTGCCTTTGGTAACAAACAAATGGTCGCAATCTTCATGCGTTGTCATTTTCCTTTGGCTATCTTTCGCTTGTTCCCTCCTATGCCTTCCATTATCTTCAAGATGCCTCTTCATCGCAACAACACACGAATGTCCGAACCAGGTGCTGCAGTTACCCAGCAAATAGACGTCGTACTCCAGAGGACCGTTGTTTTAGCTATCACCATGACTCGCCTCAGGGATGAAACCATGTAAGGGAACTGCTCCTTGGTGCAATCAATGTAGCCGTCATCATCCGAATCAAATACCTTGTTTCAAGTGTACCCACGGTGGACGATGGGGACATTTGATTAACAGGTGCCGCTTTGCAATCCAAAGCAAAGCTGTTATAAACCCTGCTGTTGTTCAAATCTTCAAATCCTGCTTCATATGTCGCCTTGGCATATCTAGCGCCTCAACCTCATGAACTTTCTACCTTATGTATCAACTTAAGCACGCCTAGTGCAAGGTGTTGAAAAGTTGGTACCAAAATGCTGCAAATCATGTCGTTGTTCGAGCACAGTTTCCTCCTGGATCGTGCTATAACTGTGGTGACCTTACTCACTACAGGAACAATTGCCCAAGACTTGTTAATACAAATCCAGCACGTGGACGAGTATTCAACATAAACGAGGCAATTGCAAATGACAACGCAGCAGTGAACAATTGGTCTTTTGTATTTCCTTCGATGTTATCTTTTGACATTTGAGACAATTCAGTTATTATAAATAAAATGGTTGTTCCAATTTTATTTCCAAAACTGATCCGATTGTGTGTTGGCATACCCCTACAATACCGACACCAAAGAACCATGTTCTTTTCAGAACAAACTTCTCGTGTGATTCCTTTATTCTATGATCATTTGTGATCTCCCCAAAAATCCTAAGTACTAGTTTCTTTTAAGAAACAAAGTACAGGTGCAATTCTTAATCAGATACTTGAAGTACCATTTCAAATCTTTGATTTGATAAAGGTGCTATCATAAGTCCTTAATTGGATTCTTTATATATCCTAAAACGAATGTTATAAAACGACAGAAACAAATTCCAAATCCTTATAAGATCTTCCTATCTTCATAGTTAGATTCTTGAGGATGTCTTAAGTACTAATTGAAGTCCGTGATTGGATTTCTGGTGTACTTCAAATGCATTAATTCATATTAACGATCGAGCTAATAACTAAATTAACGAATACACAATTTGGTGATTTTGTGTTTATGTGTAACTCCAAAGCTCGTTATCTAAGTCCTGGTGGAATCTTCCGTATTTTCATATGTTAGATTCTCAGAAGGATACTCAAAGTACTGTTTTAAATCCTTAAGGGGCTTCTATGCAAATAGTAAGAACCTTGGATTCCAAAGTACTGATTCAAAACGATTATTTGGTTCCGAGTTATAAAGATCCCTTAAATGGTCTATTTAAAAAGATCATACGACGATCTAGATAAAGAGATCATGTGTTGATCTAGTTAAAAAGATCGTTCGTTGATTTAATTAAAAAGATCTTTTGGTGATCTAGTCAAGTCATTTCATGTTTATTCGATTGATTTCACCCCACACATTATGAAATGAATTGTGCGGACTGTGCAAGGGATTACGTAATTATGGATGCATACGTAATTATGGAATTCAGTGCACAGAAACCACAACAAATTTTGTCATGTGTTAAGACCAATAGTGATGAGAATAACGAGACGGGAGCAATGTAAAAGGGCATGGTGGATACGCCGCTGGTACTTCCTATATATAAGTGTTCCTTATTACATTGCGAAGGTAGCGTTATTTAAATTACTAGAAGTCCTGGACCTTGGCCAATGTCATTTTATTTTGTAATCTCCGACTCTGATTTCGAGCACACACAAGTTTCCTATAATAGTCTTCATAGGAAACATTCTCCTATCCGTTGTTCGAAACCCCATGTTTTTGTTACTGCAACAAGGACATTCTGGCAGTTATCAGATTCGCTAAGAATCCAAACGTAACCTAGAGTTTTACTTTGGGAAACGGAGGATTCATTCAAAAGCGAAACGATCACAGTTGTCTTCACAAGTTTCCTCTAGAATTAAATTTCGGGACGAAATTTCCTAAAGTAGGGGAGACTGTGACACCTGTGTCACCTCGAACACCAAACAAATGCCAAACCTATGAAACATTGTGTTTCATACTGGGGATTTGTATAAATATGTGTATCTTTCGCACATATCATTTCTCGTTCAATTCCGAGCTTTAAATCGCTTTCTAGAAAGTTATACGCGCACTGGTGCGTAAACGTAATCAGTTTAACGCGACAAACACTCTGGAATAGTGAAATAGGCTTAACATACCTTAAATGACCTTTACATAACTTAGAAATAAGTTTTGGAAGGTTTGGTATGGCAAAAACAAGTTTATTCGATCGCAGGGACTATTTGCGTCAAACTGCGAAACTATACCGATTCATATGGTGTCAAACAGTCTGGAACTTGATCATAAGTTAAACATACCATATATAACCTAAAAATGGCTTAGAAATAAGCTTTGATAGGTTCGGTGTGCGAAAACATGCTTATGTGATCTTACAGGGACTAAAAGTGTCAAAAACGGCGTAAGTTTGCATTTTCGCGCATATCTTACGTTCTGGACACATCTGGACATCCAAAATTTTTGTACACACTAAAATATTTTTACTTTAGTGATCGCCATGCAAAAATTCCATTCGTCGCTTAATTTGGGTCGATTTTGCGTTCGTTACGACTTCCGTCGTAATTAACCGAACAACGCGATCGTACGACCAAACGAACCGACATCCGAGATATTTTTGAGCATGTTTTGAGTCCCCTATGCTTTAACTTCATTTTAGAGCCTTGAAATGAGGTTAACGGGGTTTAAACGCATCGAAAAAGGCTTTAAACGCGTGCAGGGACCATTTCTGCCATTTTTGAAACTTTGCTGAATCAGACACGCCGTAGCGTAGCGCGAGCCCTATGGCCTATGCCGTCGCGCTACGCGAGTGCCTCATCTGGGCAGAATATGTGTTTTCAGCAACAGTTTGTAATTTCAGGGGCCAATCTTGCAATTTCTTTGTGTAGTAACCAAGTTACCACCTCTCCAAGGCTTTGCAACTGCTCCTAACACTTGTATGGATGAGATTCAATCCTTGTTGGCCACACAAACACATGTCTTGATCTTGTTCTTCATCAACAAGTATAAATAGCAAGCTAAACCTCCTCATTCTTTGCTCATTTCCTCTTATTCTCTTCTCTAACCTGCTTTGGGGAGCTTTCTCATCTGATTGGGAGCTTGTTTTCTTAGTAGAAAAGATAGCAAGGACTTTAGTGAGTCTTCTTTCATGCTTGTTCTTTATGTTTAAGCAGAAAGTCAAACAGTTTGACCAACAGTTTGACTTTCGGTTTTGACCATCAATTGGTCAAGTCAAGGTTCAATTGAACTTTGACACGTGATTGTAATCACGATAGTTATAATCCTTCGTGATTATAACCGCTGATTACCACGTTAATTAGTTGTAGTGTCGAGTCAAAGTTTCGGTCAAAATGCGTTTTAGCACGCATTTTGCAACGGAACTACTTTAGAGTATCAAAACGCTTTGTTTTGATACCAAATCAGTAGGTTAGACATGTTTTGACATGTCTAACTCGACACTATTAGTTTGTGCTTGTTTAGGGTCGTAAGATAAGCGGTCTAAACAACCGCTTATACTTCCGAACCCGACCCGTTTGGTCGATCTTTAGGATCCGACCAAGCTTAGTTAGTGATCATAGTTGCATAGGGAATAACCACTGAGGTTATACCTTATGATCACATAGGATTGGTTAGTCGTATGCTAGTTAGCTTGTATGCCCATAGGAAATGACCAAAATGCCCTTTTGAAGCTAAAATCCGTATTTTGACTATGTGAACATATTTTCGACATATAATCTGAATTAGTAACATGTTTAGGGATAATTGGGCATGTAAGACTTGACATAGCACATAGTTAACCATCCGAACATAGTTTTACGCAAACGACGCATTATAGTGGCTTATACTACCATAATGGGTCGAAACGGGTCAAAAGCACTTAGGTAGACTTCCAAATCAGAATGTTGGGACTATTGAATCATACCATATGAGTTCAAATACTCATTTGATTTATAGAACCTCATTCTATCCTATCTCCCGACTTAGGATCCGATTGTTTAACATAGTGATCCATTCAAGGTGCCACTTGATTCCTTGATTTCCCGAGCTTTGTTAGGACACTTAATCAAGGATACTTGCAATCTCAAGTGAGTACATAGTCCCCTCTTTTACTGTTTTCAAATGTTTTGGGGTGAAACATATATGCCTATCTGTTATTTTCCTGATTTTAAACTACATGATTATACATGCTTATTACGTATTCTATTGATAAATTAAACGATTTCCTATTGTTTAAACACTGATTTTCCAAAACTTATAAAACTAATTGTTGGATTCCTATTTTTACATTCACCCAGCCGATTGGTAGTATGATATAGCGCTATAGGACTAGACACCCCATTCCTGTTGTATGGAATGTCAGAAATCAAATTTAAACCAAATAGAAATTGCCTTCGTGGTATTTCTATAGTCTCCAAAGTGTAGCTTGATACACTAAGGCTTTGTTGAATACCAAATCACACTCTCTTTGTATATGTTGATATACTACAAAAGTACAGTCTGATGTACTCTCAAATGTGATATACCAAAGTATATTTTGATATACTAAGTACAAAATCCAACATACGTTTTAACAATACTTTGTTGTTTTAAACTAAAGTATGTTTTGATATACTATCCAAAGCATAGTTTGATATGCTACTATTTTCCAAAGTATAGTTTGATATACTACCTACTTTGTTATCTTAAACTAAAGTATATTTTGATATACTATTCAAAGCATAGTTTGATATGCTACTATTTTCCAAAGTATAGTTTGATATACTACCTACTTTGTTATTTTAAACTAAAGTATATTTTGATATACTATCTAAAGCATAGTTGATATGATACTTTTAAACCAAAGCATAGTTGATATGCTATTTTCAAACCAAAGTATAATTTGATATACTACCAATACTTTTATTCTTAAACCAAAGTATACTTGAGATATATTACCAAAACTATTATTTTAATTACTAAAGTATATTTTGATATACTATCCATTTAACTATTTGAAAACTAAAGTATACTTTGATATACTATTTATACAAACTTTTTCAAAACCAAAGTATATTTTTGTCTATACTATAAACCCGTTTTTCCAAAACGACACGTTTTCAGAAACAAAACTTTTACATTAGATTCATGGCTATTTTGAAAACATAAAACCTTTTCTCGTATTATTTAAAGCCATGAATCTAATACACAAAAACCTATGTTACTCACAGGCATTTTTATGCTGACGTACCATATTTTCATATATGTTTCAGGTACTGCTATGTGATGATTGTTGATGCATGCTACATATAGGATGGACTTGTGCCTTAGTGACTTAAAACTGAGAAACAATTATTTGTATTATTCTAAATTGTACCAAAAACAATGAGTTCAATAACTCAATAAAACAAAACTATTTGATCCATGGTTGTGAAACAATGATTCTGTTACAACACTCCCCGACGTTTCCGCCACGATTTGTTGTTTTACGTGGTCGGGGTGTGACACACCGGAGTGTAATTTATTTTATGCTAATATCATAAGATTTAGTTCCTAAAGAACGGAATCCTCACAATCAGCATGAAATTTGAAATCACACATAGTGCTATCACATTAGAGTTTGAAATTGAAAATTGAATAACAAAGATAAAGATAAACTTCTTGGAATATATATTGTCATTACAACATAGTTAAAATATGTACACAGATCTTGAAAAAAAACAGGAAAAATTAGAGGTTCAAATGATCATAAGCGCTTGACCATTAGCTTGAGCCTCGTTGATGTTGAATACTCATCCATTAGCATTGGCAAGCTTGGGCAGTTTCGCTTGAAATGATTTAAGTCACCACAATTGAAACATGCTCTTGGGCGAGTCTGAGTAGGGGCTGCTCGGTTCTGGATACGACAGGTCACAGCCAGATGTCCAAATAAACCACAAATTGTACACTGGCGACAAGGAGAATTTGCTGCATGATGACAATTGCAATGATTGCACCGAGGCTGCTTTCCATGATAAAATCTCTTGAAGGGTACTGAGTTCAGTGGAGCAGGTGCAGGAATTGCAAAATTCTTTGAAGCCTTGCTCTTCTTAGAACTTTTAGAAGATTCGGCCTTTGATCTTCTCGAATTCTCGGTAACAGATTCGGCGTCTTGTTTCTTGTCTCCTTGTCGAAATAACTTACCTTTTCTAACCTGTGAGTCAGTCAAGATAGCAGCTAATTCCTTAGCCTCCCTAAGCGTTGCAGGTTGGCTGCCAGTGACAATGTCTTGGACAGGGTCAGGTAAACCATCGATGTATTTCTCATGGCCTGACCCAAAGGTGTGATCATAGTGGGGCAAAGTAGGCTTAACTATTCAAATCGGTCAGTGTGGGCACGATTTTCCCCACTATACTATTTTAAATAATAGAACTCATTTTCCAGTGCCCTTATTTCACTTCGTAGGCAGAATTCCTTCTTCATAAGATCCTTAAATTCTTCCGAAGTCAGTTCCATTGCTACCTCGGCACCTCGGTCCCTCATACTACCATTCCACCAAGTGAGTGCTCTCATTTGAAAGACACTCGAAGCGAAATCTACCTTTCGCTCATTGGGACACTGAACATGGCGGAATGTGCTTTCTATACTTTCGAACCATTGCAAGAGTGCGGTTGCTCCTTCAGACCCAGAAAATTTTAGCGGTTTGGCTGAATTAAAGGTCTTGAAATTACACTGGGCATTGTTGTTGTATATCTGATGAATCTGGGTTACTACGCCTAGAAGCACTGCAGCCATTTGCTGAGCGACAAGGGCTGCGACTTCTTCAGTGGTTTGAGGTTGTGTATCTCGTCGAGGAGGCATTTTGAAAATTCAGCTATAGAGAAAACCAATTAAGTTAGATTCACTCAATTTGTTATTGTTTTGAAACAAGAGTTGCTTTGAAAATAAATTTTTTGTAATATTTTTGGATGAGAGAATACAAACCGGGTTAATGGTTTGTATCATAAATTCTTTACCTGTTAAAAATTTATTATTTTTAAGACAAAAATGTTTTTAAATTAAAATTTTAAAATAAAGAAACTTTTTGTTGAAATTTTGAAAATTCTCATCCAAATGGTAAAATTTGAAATTTTAAAAGACAAAGGTAGTATTTTGAAAATAAAATAGGATCTCGTAGAGTTGTGAAATGAAATGAGATTCATTTCAACTGTATTGAATCAAACATATCACCGAAGGTAATATGATGAAATGGTATTGGGAAAAGAAGGATGCTTCGATTGTCATGAAGAGAAAACACATTACCAAGGGTAACATGAATGAGTAAGGTTACAAAGGTCGTTTAAAAATTATTCGGTAGGGTCAAGATGGATGGGTTTTTATAATGCTTCACGAAGACATGCTCTAGCCTATAAGTGGACACTCATCCTAAGAGTTCCCAGGTAAGAGTGACTGGTCCGAAAATGCGGATTTATACGAACACTCTAGCCTTAGACAGAAAACTTGGGGTACAGGCATCCACCCTTCCAGATTGCATATGTTCACATTATTAAAACCCAAGATTTCGATGAAAAACGTTTGAGGAAAACTTTTGAGAAATCTTTTGATACAAATCGTTTGAGAGAAAACATGTTGTGAAATACTTTGACAAAAACGTTTGAGAAAACATTTTGAAAAATATTTTAATGAAAACGTTTTGAGAAAAAAAAATTGAGGAATACTTTAAGGCATAAAGCTTAAGGGTTCTAGGATAAATCATCTAAGGTTAGATGATTCGTAATTCATAGAGCAGTTGTCGCACGAATAAGGATGAGGATTAGGAAAGAATTCCTAAGTCTACTCATGTTTGGGTCCTAGGAAGGTTATAGACTAGGTTCAAGGCATGCTAATAACCTAATTCCCTATAACCATTGCTTTGTACCAATCTGTAACACCCCAATCGCGTAATATAACAACACGTGGCGGAAATATCGGGGAGTCACGTTACAAACTGCTAACAACTACTGGTACTAAACTGTTTCAATATCATTAACATCGTTTTACAAACAAATAATACATGAAATTGTTCTTTTGTTTTAGAAGTCTAAGGCCCGAATGCAGTCCTATGCGTTGCAAGCTTGAAATAATCGAAAACCTGAAACATATGTGAAAACAGTCAGCATAAAAATGTCGGCGAATACATAGGTTTTATTAGCCATATAAATGGCAAAACATTTGGTATTGAAATATTTTAACAACTACGAGAAGTGTTAATTGAAAATAAATTTTAAAGCCAAGAAATGGCAAAAATTTAGTATTATATTACAAAATCTTAATTGTGAAAACTTGTGACAAATAGGTTTGTATATGGCAGTATGATTATTACTAAGTCATTTTATGCCTTATATTGTAATCTTGATTAAACCATTGTAAAAACTTGTTAATGTGTTATCAGGAATCCAATCAAGGATTAATAATATCTGTTTTGAAATAAATCAAAACATCTGAAAGTATCATATAAGTCAAATCAATGAGACATGATAATACTTCATTTATATTTCTAAGAATCTAACATATAAAACTATGAGAGATTCTACAAAGATTTTGATAATCAAACATTGAAACAATTATACACAAAATTCTAAAGTGATCCAGATAACGCTACCAGAATAATAAAATAAGAACACTTATATATAGGAAGTACCACCGGCGTATCCACCATGTTCTTATTTTATTACACCCGTTTCATTATCGAAATCACAACTACCTCATAAAAACATAATCGGCAAATTGTTCCACCTTGTAACCATGTATTAAAGTACACAATGAATCCAAACAAGGGTTCCAATATTAGTACTCTAATCATCCCAAATATGTCTACCGATGAAGATAGATAGATACTACAGGGATCAGGTTCTTATCACATTGTCAAATCTAACATGCATTAAAGTACATAATGAATCCAAACAAGGGCTCCAATATTAGTACTCTAAACATCATATAAGAATCGATCTATGAAGATAGACAGATGCTATAAGGATTCTGGGTTCTGTTATATTGAATTATTGAATCAAAAACATATCCTAAATCCTAATGGTGATTTGGGATAACGCCACGGAAGGTAATACAATAAGCACACTTATATATAGGAAGTACCAGCGGCGTATCCACCATGTGCTTATTGTATTATCTAGTTTCGTTATCTAAATCACCAACTAACTACACAAAAACCAACCATCGAGTTGTAAAGTACTTCTTAAAAATCTCACTATGAAGATAGGAAGATCTAAGATTGTACCTCAAATATCCTGCATTAATCTAACTATGAAGATAGGCAGATCACTTAAGGATAAAACATTAAGTTTGCATAATCAGAAATAAACACATAAAAGCACTTAGTGAACACATATATGCCATACATTTTGAAATCAGATCGATTGCACATATGAATCACCCCCAAAACATTTGAAAACAGTAAAAGAGGGGAACTATGTACTCGCCTAGGGTTGCGTATAGTCCCGGTTCAAAGGGTATAACAAAGCTCAAAAGACCAAGAGTTCAAGTATTGAAGCGGTTCCTAGGGTAACAGATACTATGTTAGGGAATCGACACCTAAATCGGAAGATCGGGTAGAATGAGGTCTTGTAAACCAAATGAGTGTTGGAACTCATGTGATATGGTTTAACAAAGCCTACATTCTAAATTGAAACCTATCCTAAGTGCTTACGACCCATTATGACCCGTTAAGGTAGCTTACACCACTTTAACTCGTCGTTCGCGCGAATGCGCGCTCGAGACGCCTAACTAGTCCTATGACAAGTATTATATGCCTTAACATATCTAATTATGTTATATAATCAGTTTAGATGTCAAAATATGTGTTACATATGCTTAAAATGAAATTATGCGAAAAAGGGCATTTTGATCATTTTACCTAAGGCATATAACTACCTATCATACAACTAACTAAATGAAGTGACCAAAAGGTATAACCTCGGAAGGTTATTCCCTATACAACTATGGTCACATAATATGTTTGGTCGGATCCTAACGATAGACCAAACGGGTCGGGTTCGAAAGTCTAAGCGGTTGTTTAGACTGCTTGACTTACGACTCTACATAAGCACTAAACCTAAAGTGACGAGCTAAACATCTTAAAACATGTTTAACGAGGTTAGAAAACAGGTTTGATATCAAAACAAATGGTTTTGATACCAAGAATAGTTTGGTTGCAAAATACGCATAGACGCGTATTTTGACCGAAACTATGACTCGTCACCACACCTAATCAACGTGGTAATCAGTAGGTATAGTCACACAGGACTACAACCATTGTGATTACGCTCATGTTGCGAAGTTCAAACGAACTTCGTGTTGACCATTGACTAGTCAAAGCAGAAAGTCAAACACTGTCTGACTTTCACGCTTAAAAACGTGTAAAAGAATGAAAGAATACTTACAAAGGGTCCAAGAACGTAAATCTAGATCCAACTTGCTCAGGTATGAGGTGCTAAGCCCCAACTTAGAGCGAATAGATCAGATTGTGTAAGTTGCAACAATGAAGAGCATGGGTATATATAGGATTTCTAGAACCGTTAAGATCGTTCCTCGTAAACCGAGCTTCAATCCCAACCATACACTTGCACCCATTGAATTAGAATACTAGGGGCATCCAAAACAAGTCCCTAGGAAGCTTAAAAACCATTTACAAGTGTTGGAAACAGCTAGAAATGGCTGGAAACCATTTTTGATGATCTGGGAGTTTTTGGCGGGCCGCGTAAACATAGACTAAGGCTTACGCCCCAGGCCTAAAAATTTAGACAGAATTACAGTTTTAGACCCTACAGGCCTAAAACTTGGTTTTCGCTGCATTTTTGACACGTTTAAGCCCCCCGTTAATCCTATTTCAAGGCTCTAAAATGAAGTTAAAGTATAGGGAACTTAAAATGTGCTCAAAAATAACTCGGATGTCGGTTCGTTTGGTCGTACGGTTGCGTTGTTCGGTTAATTACGATGAAACACGAACGGACGCGAAAAACGGTCCAAACTACGCGACGAATGGAATTTTATCATGCCAATCACTAAAATAAAATATTTTAATGATTACATAAATTTTTGGAAGTCAAGATATATTCAGAACGTAAGATATGCGCGAAAATGCAAACTTATGCACTTTTTGACGCTTTTAGTCCCTATTGATCAAATAAGTTTATTTTTGCGCATTAAACACCTCAAAGCCTATTTCTAAGCTATGTAAAGGATATTTAAGGCATGTTTAACTTATGATCATGTTCCGGAATGTGTGATACTATGTGAATCAGCAGACTTTCGCAGTTTGACGCAAATAGTCCTTGCGTGTGAATAAACTTTTTTTTGACACACCAAAGCTTTCAAATTTATTTCTAAGTTATATAAAAGTTATTTAAGGTATGTTAAACCTATGTCACTGTTCTGGACTGTTTTCCGCATCAAACTGATTACGTTTACACATCAGTTCGCGTATAACTTTCCAGAAAGCGATTTAAAGCTTGAAAAGGAACTAGAATCAAATGAAATTGTAAAAACCAAAATAAACAAATTTTTTGAGACCAAAACACATTGTTTCTTTGATAAAAGATAGTGTCCTACATTGTGTGTGTTTACAGAGCACGGGTGTCACAGTCTCCCCTACTTCAGGAAATTTCGTCCCGAAATTTATTCGAAGGTGACCGTAGAATGGAATTGAAACAACTAATGGATAAGTAGATTGCTAGATCCCAAAGATGCGGAGCATCATTTGGAAGGGAATTCAAAATTTGATTTGGGATGTTCAAAGTGTCTCAAGGTATTAATCCTTTGAAACTTGTGATAGTCGACTAGTGTTCAAAAATCATTAAGTATGGCACTATGTTATACTAAGCTCCTAGTGTAATTCCTAGCAAACAAAGGGGGTGTACATTCAAGCCCTACACGTACACAGTTTCAACGTCCCACGAGGTACATCCAATGCACTATGAGCATCTCATGCATAGGAGACGGGTCAACATACCAATGGCATCAAGATCGTCACCTTTAACACCATAATATACTCTCGGTCGGCTCGATTTGAGTTAATGAATGTACTTGCTTATATCTATTGGAAATAACCACTCAAAATAAAAAACAAACACATAATCACATAATGGTCCAAGATGACATAAAATCATCAAATGATCTCAGCAACGTTCTGAAGAATAACACAATAAGAACACTTATATATAGGAAGTACCATCGGCGTATTCTCCATGTTCTTATCGCATCATACTCCTCCCGTTACCTTAATCATTCTAAATTTTATGCCACCATATTTAACAAGGCTTACTATGATTCTCATACGTCGAATCTCATAAATAAGTGTGCACCCATAATTACTCGTTTCGTCGCATGGTCCACATAGCTCCTCTTGTTAAGTGGGCGTAAACAAATAATAAGGTCAAACTATCGTCTAAATTAAATAAACGTTATTACAACACAACATCTGTCAAATCGAATTGCATTTCATACTAGCAATAATAGCACTACTTATTCTACATACGACAAATTGGGAGTAGGTATTTCGTTCTAGTACGAATATTTATATATGTTTCATAGTAACCAAACAGGTAGAATGCAACATATATTAATTATACATTATCACCATAATGTAAGCATATCAATAAAATGTTCTCAAATCATGTGCTAAGTACGCTAAGTATAGCAAACTAAGTATGCTAAATCAACATACGAAGCAAATTGTGTTTATAATCATGTACTATACACAATAGATAAACAAATCATGCATGTAAGTTATGATCATAAAATAGTATTAACTTGTTCATAGTACTCGTATTGATTGTATTACCAAGTTTGTATGAATGCACCGGAATGTAATTTATTTTATGCTAATATCATAAGATTTAGTTCCTAAAGAACGGAATGCTCACAATCAGCATGAAATTTGAAATCACACATAGTGCAATCACATTAGAGTTTGAAATTGAAAATTGAATAACAAAGATAAAGATAAACTTCTTGGAATTTATATTCTCATTACAACATAGTTAAAATATGTACACTAATCTTGAAAATAAACAGGAAAATTTAGAGGTTCAAATGATCATAAGCGCTTGACCATTAGCTTGAGCCTCGTTGATGTTGAATACTCTTCCATTAGCATTGGCAAGCTTGGGCAGTTTCGCTTGAAATGATTTAAGTCACCACAATTGAAACATGCTCTTGGGCGAGTCTGAGTAGGGGCTGCTCGGTTCTGGATACGACAGGTCACGACCAGATGTCCAAATAAACCACAAATTGTACACTGGCGACTAGGAGAATTTGCTGCATGACGACAATTGCAATGATTGCACCGAGGCTGCTTTCCACGATAAAATTTCTTGAAGGGTACCGAGTTTAGTGGAGCAGGTGCAGGAATTACAAAATTCTTTGAAGCCTTGTGCTTCCTAGAACTTTTAGAAGATTCGGCCTTTGATCTTCTCGAATTCTCGGTAACAGATTCGGTGTCTTGTTTCTTGTCTCCTTGTCGAAATAACTTACCTTTTCTAACCTGTGAGTCAGTCAAGATAGCAGCTAATTCCTTAGCCTCCCTATGTGTTGCAGGTTGGCCGCCAGTGACAATGTCTTGGACAGGGTCAGGTAAACCATCGATGTATTTCTCAATGGCCCGATCCAAAGGTGTGACCATAGTGGGGCAAAGTAGGCTTAACTGTTCAAATCTGTCAGTGTAGGCAAGATTTTCCCCACTCTCCTGTTTTAAATAATAGAACTCATTTTCCAGTGCCCTTATTTCACTTCGTGGGAAGAATTCCTTCATAAGATCCTTAAATTCTTCCCAAGTCAGTTCCATTGCTACCTCGGCACCTCAGTCCCTCATAATACCATTCCACCAAGTGAGTACTCTCCTTTGAAAGACACTCGAAGCGAAATCTACCTTTCGCTCATTGGGACACTGAACATGGCGGAATGTGCTTTCTATACTTTCGAACCATTGCAAGAGTGCGGTTGCTCCTTCAGACCCAGAAAATTTTAGCGGTTTGGCTGAATTAAAGGTCTTGAAATTACACTGGGCATTGTTGTTGTATATCTGATGAATCTGGGTTACTACGCCTAGAAGCACTGCAGCCATTTGCTGAGCGACAAGGGCTGCGACTTCTTCAGTGGTTTGAGGTTGTGTATCTCGTCGAGGAGGCATTTTGAAAATTCAGCTATAGAGAAAACCAATTAAGTTAGATTCATTCAATTTGTTATTGTTTTGAAACAAGAGTTGTTTTGAAAATAATTTTTTTGTAATATTTTTGGATGAGAGAATACAAACCGGGTTAATGGTTTGTATCATAAATTCTTTACCTGTTAAAAATTTATTATTTTTAAGACAAAAATGTTTTTAAATTAAAATTTTAAAATATAGAAACTTTGTTTTGAAATTTTGAAAATTCTCATCCAAATGGTAAAATTTGAAATTTTAAAAGACAAAAGTAGTATTTTGAAAATAAAATAGGATCTCGTAGAGTTGTGAAATGAAATGAGATTCATTTCAACTGTATTGAATCAAACATATCACCGAAGGTAATATGACGAATGGTATTGGGAAAAGAAGGATGCTTCGATTGCCATGAAGAGCAAACACATTACCGAGGGTAACATGAATGAGTAAGGTTACAAAGGTCGTTTAAAAATCGTTCGGTAGGGTCAACATGGATGGGTTTTTATAATGCTTCACGAAGACATGCTTTAGCCTATAAGTGGACACTCACCCTAAGAGTTCCCAGGTAAGAGTGACTGGTCCGAAAAAGCGGATTTGTACGAACACCCTAGCCTTAGACAGAAAACTCGGGGTACAGGCATCCACCCTTCCAGATTGCATGTGTTCACATTATCTAGTTTCGTTATCTATATCACCAACTAACTACACAAAAACCAACCATCGAGTTGTAAAGTACTTCTTAAAAATCTCACTATGAAGATAGGAAGATCTAAGATTGTACCTCAAATATCCTGCATGAATCTAACTATGAAGATAGGCAGATCACTTAAGGATAAAACATTGAGTTTGCATAATCAGAAATAAACACATAAAAGTACTTAGTGAACACATATATGCCATACATTTTGAAAACAGATCGATTGCACATATGAATCACCCCCAAAACATTTGAAAACAGTAAAAGAGGGGGACTATGTACTCGCCTGGGGTTGCGTATAGTCCCGGTTCAAAGGGTTAACAAAGCTCAAAAGACCAAGAGTTCAAGTATTGAAGCGGTTCCTAGGGTAACAGATACTATGTTAGGGAATCGACACCTAAATCGGAAGATCGGGTAGAATGAGGTCTTGTAAACCAAATGAGTGTTGGAACTCATGTGATATGGTTTAACAAAGCCTACATTCTAAATTGAAACCTATCCTAAGTGCTTACGACCCATTACGACCCGTTAAGGTAGCTTACACCACTTTAACTCGTCGTTCGCGCGAATGCGCGCTCGAGACGCCTAACTAGTCCTATGACAAGTAT
The DNA here is from genome assembly GCF_002127325.2 of Helianthus annuus. Classification (NCBI taxonomy): domain Eukaryota; kingdom Viridiplantae; phylum Streptophyta; class Magnoliopsida; order Asterales; family Asteraceae; genus Helianthus; species Helianthus annuus. Next base: position 158,998,768 of record NC_035434.2, on the reverse strand, counting down.
TATATGCCTTAACATATCTAATTATGTTATATAATCAGTATAGATGTCAAAATATGCGTTACATATGCTTAAAATGAAATTATGCGAAAAAGGGCATTTTGATCATTTTACCTAAGGCATATAACTACCTATCATACAACTAACTAAACGAAGTGACCAAAAGGTATAACCTCGGAAGGTTATTCCCTATACAACTATGGTCACATAATATGTTTGGTCGGATCCTAACGATAGACCAAACGGGTCGGGTTCGAAAGTCTAAGCGGTTGTTTAGACCGCTTGATTTATGACTCTACATAAGCACTAAACCTAAAGTGACGAGCTAAACATGTTAAAACATGTTTAACGAGGATAGAAAACAGGTTTGATATCAAAACAAATGGTTTTGATACCCAATAATAGTTTGGTTGCAAAATACGCATAGACGCGTATTTTGACCGAAACTATGACTCGTCACTACACCTAATCAACGTGGGAATCAGTAGGTATAGTCACACGGGACAACAACCATCATGATTACGCTCACGTTGCGAAGTTTAAACGAACTTCGTGTTGACCATTGACTGGTCAAAGCAGAAACTCAAACATTGTCTGACTTTCACGCTTTAAAACGTGTAAAAGAACGAAAGAATACTTACAAAGGGTCCAACTTGCTAAGGTATGAGGTGCTAAGCCCCAGCTTAGAGCAAATAGATCAGATTGTATGAGTTGCAACAATGAAGAGCATGGGTATATATAGGATTTTTAGAACCGTTAAAATCGTTCCTCGTAAACCGAGCTTCAATCCCAACCATACACTTGCACCCACTGAATTAGAATAGTATGGGCATCCAAAACAAGCCCCTAGGAAGCTTAAAAACCATTTGCAAGTGTTGGAAATGGCTGGAAATGGCTAGAAACCATTTTTGCTGATCTGGGAGTTTTAGGCGGGCCACGTAAACATAGGCTTAGGCTTACGCCCCAGGCCTAAAAAATTTGACAGAATTACAGTTTTAGTCCCTGCATGCCTAAAACTTGGTTTTCGATGCATTTTTGACACGTTTAAGCCCCATTAACCGTATTTCAAGGCTCTAAAACGAAGTTAAAGTATACGGAACTTAAAATGTGCTCAAAAATATATCGGATGTCGGTTCGTTTGGTCGTACGGGTGCGTTGTTCGGTTAATTACGACGAAACACGAACGGACGCGAAAAACAATCCAAACTACGCGAAGAATGGAATTTTATCATGCCAATCACTAAAATAAAATATTTTAATGATTACATAAGTTTTTGGAAGTCCGAATATATACAGAACGTAAGATATGCGCGAAAATGCAAACTTATGCACCTTTTGACGCTTTTAGTCCCTATTGATCGAATAAGTTTATTTTTGCGCATTAAACACCTCAAAGCCTATTTCTAAACTATGTAAAGGATATTTAAGGCATGTTTAACTTATGATCAAGTTCTGGAATGTATGATACTATGTGAATCAGCAGACTTTCGCAGTTTGACGCAAATAGTCCCTGCGTGTGAATAAACTTGTTTTTGACACACCAAAGCTTTCAAAACATATTTCGAAGTTATATAAAAGTTATTTAAGGTATGTCAAGCCTATGTCACTGTTCCAGAGTGTGTGCCACATTAAACTTATTACGTTTACGCATCAGTTCACGTTTAACTTTCCAGTAAACGATTTAAAGCTTGAAAATGAACTAGAATCAAAATGTGAAATTGTAAAAACCAAAATAAACAAACTTTTTGAGACCAAAACACATTGTTTCTTTCATAAAAGATAGTGTCCTACATTGTGTGTGTTTATGGAGCACGGGTGTCAAAATATTGGTGCTCTCAACAAAATTAATGCAATCTGCATAAAACCAAAACCAACTATGCTTATGGTGGAGGTGGAGGAGGAGGGAAGAAAAGCAATTTGCGAACATCCGCAAGCTCCTCCTCGAGCTCGTATACACAATGAAGTAAGTAACTGATATGCTGCTCGATAGTAAGGAAACGAGCATCAAAATCGGGAAAAGGAGTAAGAGCAGCAGGTGGATGCGCAAAAGGAGACGTTGATGAATGTGGAGGAACAAAAGTAGACTGACAGGGACACGGTGGAGGACGTGGAGTCAGCTCAAGCTCCAAAACTCTGTGACTCAAAACCTCGAACTGAAGCTGAAGCGATAAAAGTAACTCATCCCGTGTGTAGCCAACAAAATGGGAGGGATGGTAGGGATCTGAGATCGGCATAGAGTATGATGGGAACCATCGGAGTGGCTCGTCAAGCGTTGAAGAAGTGAAGGGAGCAAATGGTGCAGTCTGAGGAATCTGAGGAAAAGCTCTTGAAGCAAAAGGATCGTAACTAGGATGCTGGCCTGAAGTACCTTCCCCTGGACGGGGTGCAGGGATGTCCTATAAGAAGGTAATCGGCAAATCAGTGCGGTGGACATCAGACTCTACAAGAGGGAGAGGAGCAACATTAGCGGGTGTGGGTGGAGGAATAAATGGCTCAACAACTAGAAGATCAACAGGTGCGGGAACTGGGTCGGGAATAAGAGGTGCAATATCTAGTAAACCAAAAGGGACATGGTCATGAGCAGGAATCGGTTTAGGGTCAACAGGTGCAACGTCAGGCTGACCAAAAAGAATAGGGTCCGGATCGGGGACATGCTCGGGGTCGTGTGGAGGTGTAGGGTCAAGAGAAGGAGATGGTGCAGCAGACATAGTAGTGTCATCGTCGGATTCAGTAGCAAAAAGCTGCAATACAGCCGCCTGTAAAGCTGAAGAAGTCACAGACTAAAAGGAGTCTAAAACGAAATGCAAACTAGAATCAGAGGATATCTCAATGACAGGAATCTCAGGAGGTGGGACAGCTACAACATCCTCATCTATCTCCCCATCACCCTGGGCGTCAACTGGAGGACCAGCAACAAATAAATCGACGTCGTCATCAAACAAATCATCGAATGGCCAATCCTCGGGAGGAATGACCACAAGAGGAACAGGATCGAGGATCGGAGACACGATGTGCTCACCATCGGGGTGACCAATGATGAGGTGATCATGGACTGGAATAGGAATGACAAAAGGATCCTCGTCAGGGAAACCATCAGCATGAGGTAAATCATCGCCAAAGTCGGGCAACGCAAATGGCTGGAAGTCATCCTCGTCCTCGGATAGCATGTCAGGATCACTCTCAGTGTCTGACGTAAATATCTCTAGCTCGGGTGCAATCTCATCATATGAGACGATGGCCATAGGGTCATGGGTATCAGATAACCCACTCTCTTAAGATGACATGATGCCTGTAACATAACAATCATAACATGTGCACATATATTAACCATTAACACTTAGTATGCAATCAAGACAGTTCTCACTCAATCATGTATTCACATTTTCCTTCATGAAACTTTTCTATCTTTCCTAGTCTACCAGTCTGCATGGGGTTTGTGATTGCAATCGTGTTTCTTGTCTTTCCTTTTGTAAAACGTTTGTTCCATGGATCTGGGTGTTTCGTGTATGCAATGAAAAATATGTTGTAAACATATTTTCATGAGAGCCCTGGTGATTGTAGTCTAGACTCGAGAAAGAATCCTAGTTCGCTACAATCGAAGCTCTGATAACAAACTGTCACACCCTGACTTTTGCAGAAGCGTGATTATGTGTGACTTGCTTTATATCATTGCATTCAACCATAACAAACAACTATATGAAAAAACCATGATGATCATCCTTAAAATTAAGTTTCAAAACATTACAACCAACTTTGTTTAAAACACAGACTTCAAGTTTGAAATACATGACAACCATAGTTTGAAGTTCCAGAACGAACTTGACACGTTACAACGATAAAACAAGGCTTTGAAATGTATGTCTCATCTAGGATGAGACATCCACTCCAAACCCTTCTAAAGATGGGATGACATCATTTATTTGGAAGACACAACTTGTAAAACTTCATCGCCCGCCAGATCCATATCAATTCCCTGAAATACATGTAGTTTGAAAACATCAACAAAAGTTGAGTGAGTTCATGTGTTTTGTATGTGTGCACGAATAAACCTTGTAAACATTGTAAGTATGTATGTATTTGTAAAATCCCGGTATGAAAGCAAACAAGGAAACCTATCAATTAATGATTTGCAGTGTGACGTGATGCAGGAAGGCTCAAACCTAGCGGATTTTGTACTGGGCTTCCGGCTCGAAGACATAGTCCCCTCATGGGCTAAATATCGGTCCTCATGGGTGGGGCTCGCAACACCCAAATAGATCTATCACTCATGTCCCTGAGTCCTACTACGAGGATTAATGGTCTTAAGCGTTGTACCCACCACTCACATGATCTAACAGTTCATTCCTTAGCTAACCATACCATATGTAAACGTTTGTAAATAGTTTGTAACATGGACTTCACCCCCGAAGTTGTAAAACTGAAAATAGTTAAAAGAAAAGGGGGATATGAACTCACGGTCTTGCGTCTTGAATCCGATGTAACTCAAAGCTGATACTTATTCACACGACTACCTACAAACGTACTATGGTTTATTAGACGGATAGGTAGTACCTTGACTTTTAGTCTTGATTAGTATCTTTGAGTTACATTTCTTTGTGTCTTAATATTTTTCCAAAATATATAATTATTTGTTAAAATAATAAATATTTTAACTTTAATTATATTTATTAATTTTGGAATATTAGTTAAAATAATATATTTTAACTTGCCACATTTATGTATTTGCACTTGTATAACTTCCCCAAGAATGAGTGTATTCATACTTGTATTCTTAATCTTGTATATTTTTGCCAAGTATCGGTGGCGTATTCCGGTGTATTTATACATACGAGAATACGTATTCTTATTGTGTTTATTAAGTATTCCTATACTTAATTTTCATATTTATTTTTTCGAAATAATATTTCTAATAAAAATTCATCAATATATATTCTTAAAATATATATTTTTAAGAAATCATTTCTAGAACTTTATCTATACTTTTTTTTGGCAAAAATATTTGTATTTTCATATAAACCTAAAAAAATATATATATATTTTCAAGATTATCTTAGAAAATATTTATAAATCCATTTTTCACCCAAAAAATAATATATTCTAAGTTTATTTTAAGAAAATTTATATTTTCTCCAAAAATAATGTATTTCCTAGTAATTCAAGAAAACATATATATTTTCTTTACCCATAAATAATATGATTTCTTCTTGTCAAAAATATGATATATTTTTGTAATAATTATAAAAATCAAATTTTTGTTCTCGTGGTGTCCAAAATACTGTTTACCAAAATATACTCATGAATTTAATCCGGAATATTTTTCTAAGTTATATTCCTTGTTCGGTTTCTCCAGTTTTGGGTATAAATTGTATATTTATTCTCTTGGAATTTTGGTAATATTTTGTATTGTAATTCTTGGTATTTTGGTGAGTTATATTATTTCAAGTCCTAAAATAATATAACTAATACACATAATATACAAGTAATCACACACATGGTGACATCTAAATATATATTTTCCTAAATACATATTTAGTCACTTTTATTATCAAAAACCAACCTCCAATATTTTGTAATTTTTGTAACAAAAATTATGGCAAACTTATATGAAAATTCATGGTTAAAATATTCTTGTTAACACTTGTTTAAAAATATTTTTCTAAGTGTTAAATTTTCTAGAAAAAATTTTTCCATTGTTTTCCCTTAAAAATGGAGGTTTCCATGCTTTTAAAGCATATCATTTTATTTTATAAATCATCACAATCAACAACAAATCAAATTTGCTTACAAAGTGCCAAAATCAAGCTATTTACACAACTTCATGAACTTGAAAATTTATAAAAATTTGTAGTAACTTGGTAGTATGTTTAGTAAGCTTAGTTACCCTCTAAAGTGTGGTTGTTTATTTAAAAACATCATTCTTGGAGATTTTAGATGTTTACAACTTGTGAAATAATTTTCTAAAAATATTTCTTCTTGAATTTTTCTTGCTAAATACATGTTTCTACACTTGATTAACCACTAAAAATGTGATTAGTTTCTTTAAGAACAAATTTATGTAAATATTGTATTTTAACTTAGTTTCTTGATAAATTAGTTTTGAAATCATCCACTTACATGATTTATATGACACTTGGATCATCATTTTTCAAGAAAACATTTTATACTTCAAGTTCATGCTTTCACATAAGAATGATCATTTTGATCTTTCATAAGATCATCATCTTATCTTGCTAGATTATGTCTTTAATCACCATCTAGCAAGTTCATATGATGTTTAACATCATTAACACAAACAATCAACAATCAAGAAGCATAATAACACTTAAACAACATAGATTATGTTCTTGATCTTTAGTGTTCTTCATGATTAGTTACTTGTATCATCTTTTAACCAACTAAACAAGATGTAAAATGGGATTAAGATGATCTTACTACTAGCTCAAGGCTAGGGATGAAAACAAGATGAAGATGATGATGAATGTGGTGGTTAATAGCTTGTGAGAGAGGTCCTTCCACTTCCAAAGGCTCCTAGCTTCTTATCCTTGCTTCATACACCTTTGTATAACTAGAGAATGGATGGATTTGAAGTGAAGATGGTGGTGATGTTGTTGCTTGTTCTCAGCCGTAAGCAAGAAGGATGTGGCAACCGTGGAAAAATCCACAGCCATCCTGATTTAACATCTTATCGCTTTGTGTTACTTATCAAATTTCGGGACGAAATTTCTTTCAAGTTGGGGATAATGTGACATCCCGGAAAACCAGTTTTCCTTCTTGGCTCAAATTCTCGTTACGTATTTATAACTTAGTTTATTTGTTTGAACCGACCCGAACCGTCTGAACCATGGCATAACTCGCGTAACCCGATACCTATGAGACCCGGACCGTAACTTGATTAATATATATTAAATTAATTAAGTTGACACTTAACTATATTATTATTAGTAAACGAAATATATCATAATAATAATGATATATGTGATCATGGATACAACTAGGCATATAACATGGCTAGTAAAAAAAGAAAGAAATAACATATATCTAAATATGATGGTTCCGTTGACATTCTGTCCACTCCGACTTTACAACTAGCTTTGGCCCATCTAACAAATCCTAGCCCCAACCCATTGCCCCTTATCTAGTTACATAATCTTCAATGATCGTAATCCTTAAATACCTGCTTCCCCCATAAATCGTCCTCATCTTCTTCTTCGTAGAAAAACCCTATGGCATCCAGAAAACTGCTACTCCCTTCCATCTCGTGCAACTGTTAACGAGTAACCATCCTCTCAAGACCACCATCATCATCGGTAAGCCCGATTCATCTCGTAACTTCGATTTTAAAAACCCATTGTCTCGGTTCGGTCCGACCTTAGCTTCGTTTAGTGCCTATGTTTTAGTGAATACATGAAAGCTATATGAAACTGTTGTTTATTATTCATGCGATGATATATTTGAAACTAGATGATTGACATGCATACAAACTATACATGCTTGATGATACGTACATGAAACTACATGAAACTGTTGGTGAAACTATATGTGTATGAATATATATATATATAATTGAAAGCTCTTGTTGATTTTATGAAAAGTGTGAGTTATGAAAGCTACTGATTTGTGAATACATAAAAGTTCTTATTGATTAGTGAATATATGAAAATTGTAGGTGTGGCTGTATGTAAGAAAAGTTTTCGAAATATATATAGTATTAATACTTGATCTTGATCGTGAATGCATATGTGTTTATAGATAAGTATTAACATGCAACTGTGAAGTATGATTTTATGTAATATGTTGGTATTGAGTATTGATTTCCTGATAATGATAATTAGAACTGTTGTAGGAATACATGAAAAACAATCTAAAACAAGTAATGTATCGCTTAGTGATTTTCTGCGGAAAATACGCTGACTTGCGTAGTCTATTCCGGGACTTTAAGTTATCGAAACTTTACGTTTTCAGAGTCGAAAACCAAGTATCCGGAAATAGCTTTCAAACAGAAGTGGTTTCGTATTTTTCAGACAGGACTAGGTATTTTTAGCGGAATTGTTTGTAAAACTGCTATGAGCTGCCATTTTCTGCAGAAAATGCAGCGAACGTTTTGCATTATAACTCGGTGTGTGTTTGTTGTTTAAATATGAAATTGTTACTGTAGATTCTAGGGACCGGACATGCGATTTTGTTTTTGGTTTCGCGCCAATCAGATATACGGATATTTTTAAATAAATTTTTCGGCAAACCTGATCAAATTACGTCAAATCTGATCATGGTTTGGCGCAAGATTTTTCACGAAAAATCCATAAGGAATTGGGTCACCAAATTTTAATACAATGGTCTCTGGTTCGATTGAAACGCTGTAATTTTTCGGGAACTATCCGGTGCCCGAACGGTCCCGATTAACGCACCGCAAATTGTCCGAAAATGTACCTAAAAGCTGAAATTTTGTGACAAGATTTATTATGTGATTTGTGACAAAAATGTGGCCACTATTTCGAATAGCGACACTTTGCATGCATATGTACATATCTATATATTATAATATATTACGTGCTACGTGTTAGATACGTGAAGGATCCGTGTCTCTGTGTGAGTTCACACACTAACTTTTAAACGATAATCATGTTAGGACGTGAGTGACCCGTTCCACTCCGCACCTACTTTCCGTCTTTTAACCTAGCAAACTAAGGTGAGTTCACTGCTCTTTTTCAAGCATGCATCCCGGGTAGGGATATCGGGTAACGTTCCAGGGAGGAACGTCAGGTTTTGGGATGTTTGTTATTATTCTCAGTTTCTAGCATATAAGACCCCTTACATCTACCGACAGTTGCCGAGGAGGCAACGAGGTTATTAGTTGATAGCGCTATTAGGTTTGGCACCCTCACACTGTACCTGGGAGGACGGGCGTGAACTAATTACCTTAAAGCATGACCAATATTTTGATAGAGACATTGGGGTTGGGCAAACACATCTTGTAGCCATCTGCGGTAATCGAGTTAATAACAACATCAAATCAAATTATTGAACTGTTAAATTGTTAAACTGTTTCGTACACATATATGGTAACTAAACGCGTTAACCAAACTTTGAACTCACCAGCGTTGTCTGACACACTTGTCTGCATGCTTGCAGGTCGTTAGGTACTTTGATGGGAACTTGGTGTCTGGAATAGCTGGAGTGGTCATGGGTCGACTGAGGGATTTATGTATTTAAACTATTGATACTATACATTGGTTTTGAAACAGTTTAACTTGGTTTTACTATTTGCTTCCGCTGAATATGTTGGTTTTCATTTAAACTTGTGGATGGTATTTTTATTTATAATTGAGAATTTTATTTTAAAACTTGTATGGGTTCAACGTAATTAGTGGCTCGTTGTTGGTACGTCACACGCCTAACAGGGACATTCCCTAGGTGCTATTTTGGGGGTGTGACAAAGGAGAGAGAGAGCAGAAGGTTTGAGGTGAAGTGTTGTGATGAAAATGAAGATGATGTCTAGTGGTTTAAGTTATAAATCTTCCAACATAGTTCAAACCAACGGTTCATGTGTCTTCTAAAGTTCAAGACATGATCTAATAAAAAAATGCAAAGAAAATCAAGGTGTGGGCCACCCTTGGTGGCCGTAAATAGGAGGGGGTATAGATTAGGGTGTAAAGATTGGTTAGATTATCAAGCTAGTTTCTAAGTGTCTAGTTAGGGAATTTAGTTGTTATGATGCTATATAGTGTGTTATGATGTCCGGGGACCATAACTAGCTCGGAAATGATAAAACAATGCTTCTAGTGAAAATTTGGTGTTTCGGGTAGTGTCCGGTTGTTCGGTTGGTTACCGGTTCGTTAAGGTGCTAAACTATGCAGTTTAGTGTGCTTTATGTTACCCTTTGTGACAGTTTTGATTCCCAACACTTAGGAAAGCATTCTGGACCATTTAACCATATTTCTGCATGATAATAAGTGGTTTAAATGCTGAATTCTGCAGAATTCTACAGTTTGTGTGACTTTTAGGCACTTTCCGGCACTTAAACTATCACTAGGAAGGCAGTTTTATGATCCTTACTTTCCTACACACTATACTAGTGTAACTCTTATTTTCTGGCTCATTCTGTGTCTCAATACCATGTATGTCTATGTACTGAACTCCGTCAGAGTTTTTATGATTTGTCTGATAACTGTGCTATCTCTGTTTCGTGCATCATTTGAATCAATAAAGTGTTGAATGCAATAATGATATGACATTTTGCAATATATGGTGCACATGTATGTATGATAACAATAATCAGAAAGCATGCATGTCATAAATGTTAAACCAACACAATCATTAAGCACTAATCATTGTCTAATTATTGTACGGATACATGCAAATTTTGACAATTGTCACACATACATAGCAAAGCATAATCGAAATCATGTACTAGATGAGCATAGCAAGTATATGTCATGAAAAACATGAAAAGCATGAAAGTAACAAGTAGGCACATGTGTATCACCCCAAAATATTTGAAAGCGGTAAAAGGGGGGACTATGTACTAAGTTGAGATTGCAAGGTATCCTCGATTAAGTGAACTAACAAAGCTCGGGCAATCAAGGAATCAAGTGTCACCTAGTATCGGATTACTACGTTAATAAATCGGGACCTAAATCGGGAGATAGGATAGAATGAAGTCTTGTAAACCAAAAGAGTGTTGGAACTCATATGATATGGTTTAACAAAACCTACATTCTAAATTGGAACCTGTCCTAAGTGCTTATGACCCGTTATGACCCGTTAAGGTAGTTTAGGCTACTTTAACGCGTCATTTGCGCAAAAGCGCGTTCGGATGGTCTAACTAGCCCTATGACAAGTATTATATGCCCTAACATGTTTAATAATGTTGCATAATCAGTTTATGTGTCAAAATTTAGGTTACATATGCTTAAAATGAAATTATACGTAAAAAGGGCATTTTGGTCATTTTTCTAAGGCATATAAACTACCTATCATACAACTAATTAAACGAAGTAACCATAAGGTATAACCTCGGAAGGTTATTCCCTATACAACTATGGTCACAAAATATGTTTGGTCGGATCCTAATGATCGACCAAACGGGTCAGGTTCGAAAGTCTAAGTGGTGGTTAAGACCGCTTGACTTACGACCCTAAATAAGCACTAAACTAGAAGTGACGAGTTAAACATGTTAAAACATGTTTAATTAAGTTAGAAAACTATTTTGATATCAAAACAAAGTGTTTTGATACCCGAAAATAGTTTCGTCGCAAAATGCACATAATCGTGCATTTTGACCGAAACTTTGACTCGTCGCTTCGACTAGTCAACATGTTAATCAATAGGTATAGTCGCAAGGGATTATGACCATCGAGATTACGCTCACGTTGCAAAGTTCAAACAAACTTTATCTTAACCAAATTCATAGTCAAAGCTGAAAGTCACTGTTTGACTTTTTTAGCTTGAGATAAATAAACCCATTTGATGGTATCTCTCTCTTAAACAAATAATCAATGTTTCTCGATATAAAACACACCCATAGAACCAGGTCAAGATGTATATGGTCCCTTCTAATTAAATTATTATTATTTTTCTACATCAATGGAATTTTTTTTTTTTTGAAAGGTTTGAATTATTCGCGAATATCAAGAGGTTTAGCATACGTTATTTTAACCGGGTCCATGCTAGAGAGTATCCTCGCACAATAGATCCCCAATTTAAACCCCTTAATGAGAAACCTCGATCACCCGGACCCACCATAAGTGGAACTTAAATACTCGTGGCCATCACTAGAGCACTAGTGATGGTTTCTACATCAATGGAATGATGATTAAATCATCTTGGTGATATGACACCATGAGTTGAGATCCGGTACAAATAGTGCTAACTGTAAAAACTGTAAGAACATATCTGAGCCATTGATAGTTTAAATCAAAGGTTTGTTTTGATTACAAATAAAACTCTTATATTTAATAATTAGTACTAACAAATTAGGGGTAATTTCGTAAACTTGTTAATTTATATTTAATAAGGCTACGAGGTGTGCGATAAAGGCCCTACAGGACACGTCAGCGCCACGTAGGATCCACGTAAGCCAGGGGGCTTTATCACGCCCTCCCTTAACTTGCAGGGTGTGGAATAAAGCCCCTACAATGCCTTTAGGCCCCCCTTATCTTGACCAACTTAACTCCATCAAGCAAAAAATGCTCGTTACCATGCTGGAGCCTCATCAATGGCGCCCCACCGTAAATCAGACGGTGTGGGGTGGTGGCGCTATAGAATGTGAGGTGGCATGGGTGGCGCCTCCACACCCTCCGGCCTAATAAGATCTAAAATTTATTGGTATTTTAGTCATTTAGCCATTTTCCATTAAATACCAATTCCACCATGGTTTTTTAAACTAAAATAACTTTTATATACTTCATTATTTTTTTAAATATACCATAAAATCAAGTATTTTTTTATTATCTTTAATATGAGTACCATATTGATATATTTTTTTTTATTATAAAAGTGACTTTTAAAAAAAGTTACAAAAAAATGTGTTTTATAATTGTGCTAGTTATGTAGTTGGAATTTGCTAGTATGAAAAATGTATTGTGTTGATTTTAAATCTATACGTATGTTCTTATTTTGTTGTGTAATTCTTATGAGGATCAATATCAAAAAAACTCACCCACATTAATCCCTTTTGTGCGATAAAGTTCAATTCCATATAAAACCCAGTTGTGTGATCAGCCTCGAAGACGAACAAGAAGACGAACAACATATTGAATACGAACAAGCTGAACAAGCCGTTGTGGCATCTTGCCGTTCAAATTTTTGCACAACAATCGATGAAAATAACAAGAATCATAGTTATTTCTTGAAATTCAAGTTTCTTATTAATTTTTTAAACACGTGATTAATTTTTTTTTCACCTATAGTCCTTACATTTTTAAAATTACAGCTATAGTCCTCAAGTTTTGCAAATTCGTTCTCGGATAGTCACTAGCGTGGATGAGGGTTAGTTTTTCCAGTTAAGTGGGTGTGAAATGACTAAAATGTCCTTTCCCTCCCTTTTCTCTTTATCTCCTTGTGTGTACACCTCCACACCTCACACCACCATAACACCACCCCAGATCCAAACCACCACAACCTATCCCACCGTCGCCGGAAAACTTACCACCAAACCACCTCCACTTCATCACCCCTACCCACCCCACCCCACCCACCCATACCCTCACCGGAAAATTTAGAATTATGCGTGGAATTAGAAACAAAACACTGGTATGTTACTGTTGAACATGAGTTCTTTTGTGGATCAAAGTCATGTTCAACAGTAACACACCAGTGTTTTATTTCTAATTCCACGGATAATTCAAAATTTTCTCGTGAGGGTATGGGTGGTGGGGTGGGGTGGGTAGGGGTGATGAAGTGGCGGTGGTTTGGTGGTTCGTTTTCCAGCGACGGTGGGATTTGGTTGTGGTGGTTTGGATTTGGGGTGGTGTGAGGTGTGGAGGTGTGCTGACAAGGAAATAGAGAGAAAGGGCAATTTTGTCATTTTACACGCACCTAACATCAAAAACTAACCCCCATCCACGTCAGGGACTATCCGGGAACGAAATTCAAAAAATTGGGGACTATAGGTGTAACTATAGAAAGTTAGGGACTAAAGGTGAAAAATGAGCAAACCACAGGGACTATCCGAGCATTTTTCTCTAAATTAAAATTAGATTTTATAGTTTAAACATACTTATATTTATTTACATTGGTAGTTTTTTATTTTTTATTAATTAAAGATTAATAAAATAAATTTCAGATTAATAGATCGTGTTTGTACAAGCTGTAAAAACTTGGGGAATTTTCAAGTTCATTCTTATTTGTGAGTTTTCTCACATACTAGGGTATGAACTATGAACACACCCAAGTAAGTAAGCGAGATAATCCTCTAATTTATAGACTGATAATAATCATTTTATACCACAACATAAGCCTTATGCCTAGAAGCATGTAAGCATTTATAAGGTACGGTTTAAGTGTCAATCCCACAAGTTGAAAGATAAGTGTCTATGACTCAAAAAAAACTATAACACAACTATAAATATAACAATATGCTCATTGTCACATATTTAGTGTGGTATTAGTATTTATTAAAGACATTAAACCGTTTATAAAGATAATCTTATGTCAAAATGTCGTATAAAAAACTCACATGGCAAAGAAAATAAATTCATGTGTTGTTGATGTTGCTAGTGTGCATCAGAATCCACTATATTTTGGTAGTATTCAGATATCCAGCTTTTCATGATACTAATCTCTCTATTTCTTACATCTCGAAGCCATTCCGGATCTTCATTTGTTGAAAATCGTAGGTCGACATGATGTGCCCCTGCCACGACACAAGTAGACCGATTTATATATAGATATGATCGTTAGAACAAAATATTTCCAATACCTTCTTTCTCAACTATAGCAATAATGCTTTTCGATATACTCTTTAGCACCCTGTTTACGTTTATAAAAACAAACAAAAGATACGATTAGTTATCCCACGCATGAACGCGAATAAAATTATTAAAGAAGGAACGATGGATACCCGCCACCACTCCAAGGGTCTCGTAAGCCATTGAAGAATATGATATTACTACCGAAACGCTTTAACACTCTTGTAATATCCTAAATCATTAAACTAAAAATTAATAATAGATTTACTAATCACTAGTTTTTAATCTAGCTTAGTAAAATGATAATTTACTTAAGAGTTAACTTCCATTTTGCTTTCTGTGATTTGGTCATTTTAATGTTTTTGCCCCAATAGTTTAAAAATAGCTATTTCCCTCCCTGATTTTTCTAACTTATCGTCATTTTGCTCCTCGCCTCTAACTTCATCCAAAAAAATCCATTAACTGGAAGGGTATTTTGGTAATTTTTTAGATAAAAGCAAGGGCATGTTAGTCTTTTCACCTAAATGAACCTATAACTTGTTTATTTACATGTATATAAGTAATTTTTTCTGATCCCCATCTTTCCAACCACTCTTTCTACCAGCCACCACCATCCACCACCACCTGCAATTACCACTTGCCGACCACGACTACCGCGACTTTTAACTAAATTTTTAAATTGAGTTAGAGCCAGGGAGTAAACTACCGAAATACCCTTACTTTTAATTGAACGTTTTAACTGAGTTAGAGTCAGTGAGCAAACTGGCGACAAACTCGAAAGATAAGGGAGGAAAATGGCTATTTTTAAACTATGGGAGCAAAACCGTTAAAATGACCAAAGCGCATGAAGCAAAACGAAAGTTAAGTCTTTACTTAAATTAAATTGTATATAAAAAGAAGAAATTATGTATACATACATGTCCACCAAATTCTGTAGTAATCCAAGTGGGCCTTGATTTGACACTATAAGCTTCTTCACAGTATTGGGCATGGCCCTCAAAGCTATATGTTGAGGCCGGAAATATACTTTCTTTGTTATTTCCAGATGTTGGCATCACCATCTCTGTACAGGCCTGGCCCAAATCAAATCAGCATTTCGTTTGACTTTTCAAAGTCAAATCATATATTATTTGTTGAAAAATAAAAGTAAAATTCATGTGAAGGATTAGCTATTATATGGTTTGTTTTCACACATTGCTCTCTAGTAATAGTTGCTACCTGCCATTGCCATCCTCCAAGGTCGTGGGGATCGGAATCGTCAAGAAAATCAAAACAGGAAACGTCCCCAGTATAGTTGTAGTAGATGTTAGCCGCATGATAGAGCTTTGCAAATGTGTTGTTCCCTAATTTAAGGCTGTCAATTGCCTTACACATCTGTGTATTTCAATATAGTTAGTCAAGTCGGTTAAGTCGTTCCAAAGAAATGTATGAATTTGACTCAAGATGTGAAAAAAGTTCGCAAAATGAGCCTAAATACCCAATAACTATATGGTTTATGATTGTTGTGTTATTTAAGTTTCTTATTAATTTTTTAAACACGCGATTTTTACACTTGAATATCACCTAACATTGCACTTGTAATAATTTGAAGACACACCACTTTTGTTGGGGACTAGACCGCTAGGTCATAGGCATCTAACGTGGGTAATATAAACTCACCTAGATATATGTGTACGTGTGTGTAGTTGTGTATGAAGTCCTGGGTTCGATTCTCACAAGAGGGTTTTTCTCATATTTATTGGATTTCTTCCTAAATTGGTGTATAAGCATTATTGTCTAGTGTAGATGGATATGATCGAGTGGTTTCGCTGGTGACGCGATTATACTCCAGTGATCCGTCAATGATACAAATTTACCATTTAAACAAAAAAAAAACATTACTTTTTCAAGAATTTGAGAACAACCCTTTATAAAAACTATGTACTTTGACAGCATGTTTTGTCACAAAGAGTTAATTGCTCGAATGGTCCCTGTGGTTTCAAGTTTTTTCACGTTTAGTCCCCACCTTTTGAAAATAGCATGTATGCTCCCTATGGTTTGTCATTTTGTTACTCGGATAGTCCCCCAACATTTACTCTGGGGACTATCCGAGTAACAAAATGACAAACCATAGGGAGCATACATGCTATTTTCAAAAGGTGGGGACTAAACGTAAAAAAACTTGAAACCACAGGGACCATCCGAGCAATTAACTCTGTCACAAATGTAAAGCATCAAACAAATTACCTGTTTGATTGGATAAGCCGGCATTGGAGCAAGAAAATTGGATGGTGTTGGATAATCCGTCATTGCTGTATAAATAAATGCAGTTGAAAGCCATCCTTCAAGATAATCTCCACTAATATAATTCCTGCAACACACATTTATTTATTATCATATTAAGATTTTCAAGATTTCTTTTCTTTTTAAAATTAAATAGGGAAAGGTTAAAATAAGAACGCTAAATATTGTGAGAACCGTGAGAACAAATGAAAAAACCGCGAGAACTTGGTCAAAAACAATTCAAATTCAATTTTTTTTTCTACGCTTATCATTATTATTCGAATACAATGTTAGAAATTTAATTTATACGTTTAAATTTACGTGAATTCGTAAATAAAGAAAATTTACAAATTTGTAAGTTTGTCATTTACACGTGTAAATATGTTATATTTACACACGTGTAAAAAATCTAAAAAGAGTGATTTTGAAAGGAGAAATGAATTATTTGATGTTGTAAATTCTTTTTTTTTCATGTTGTGTTTTAATTACAATGAGGTTTTTTAAAAAAAAAATGGTTTTGATTGGTTCTTTCATTTGTTTTCACGGTTCTTGTAATATTTAGCGTTGTCAAGATAACGCTCCCCAAATTAAATAATGTAACATACTTGCATATATGAAATGATTTTCGAAGTAACTCGAGTCCTCGTCGCGTTCTAGCCGTCTCCTCGATTTCTTTCCACGACCCTTTTATTACTTTGTAACAATTCTCGCTCTCACTCTGGTATTTTGACCATTAAAGTTTTATCAGTTAAATTTGGATCACTGACAGACTACGCCAGTTGCTTATACACTAATTCAGGAGGTAACTCAATAAATCTGATGACCTAATGATTTCTAAGCCTTATTTCACCCCTAAAATATCACTAGGCTATAATATGAAAAATAAGTAAAGGTATAATAATTACGCGTATTGATTGCTTGATAGAGCTAGAGGTGGTCCGGGTCTATTGACCATTTACCAAACCAAATTTTATAATAAGGGGTGTCAAATGTAGACCCTCTTTTGTTTCTTGTAGTCCTTTTCATCTTATCAATAGGATGGTAGTTGAAATGGATGTAAAAAAAAAGTTATATTGTAACCCTTAGTTGGAGGGATGTAAAAAAAAAGTTATATTGTAACCCTTAGTTGGAGATTTTTGAGATTTATTATGACATGAATTTGGGTGTTTCTATCTTTTAAACGAGCATATAATAGGTAAAAAGAATATGGGATATTGGATTTAAATAATCCTAACTTTCATCAATTGGTTGATAACACTCTCAACTTTTGATTTGTACCACACCACTCCCAACTTTCAACTTAATGGCCGATAGCACTCCCAAACTAACTGAACTCTAATCCAGTTAGTTTTTTTGCTGATGTGGCACTTGTGTGTTGACGTGACATCTGACATGGAATTTTTTGATGACGCAGCTTCTGATGTAGCATCTGACTTGGCTTTTTAATGACATGGCAGCTGACTTGGCTTTTTGATGATGTGGCAGGTGATGTGGCACTGGTTTGGTGATAGACAGCTGATGTCAGCAAACTGGGTTAGTTTGGGAGTGCTATCAGCCATTAAGTTGAAAGTTAGGAGTGGTGTGTTACAAATCGAAAGTTGGGAGTGCTATCGGCCAATTGGTGAAAATTGGGGTTGTTTAAATCCAATATCCGAAAGAATAAAGAAAATATGGTAAATGAAGTAAAAGAAAATACCCTAAAGTCTTGTGTAATTATATTGTTGAAGCTATATTGAGATGTAATATTCTCAAATTGAAGGATGGGTGAAGAAGAAGACAATGCACCAATAGCTACATGTGGGTACTTTAGCCTGAACCATGCTGCCAACACTGCATAACAACAAAAATTCCAAATTATAAATTCATAATAGTACAAATAATAATAATAAAGATAATATTTTAAATAAGCTAATCAATTAAAGAATTCATACTTCCACCATAGGACCCTCCAAAGACAATAACAGGAGAATCTATGGCTGTCAAATTGTTCTTGAGATCAACTATGAGTGTAGCATAATCAGCCAATGCTTGTGTTGAACTCAAGTATCCAAGAGTCTTTGAATTCTTGTATGCTTTCTTTTTATTACCCTCATATGGTATTGATTTACCATAGTACCTATGCTATATATAATCAATCATACTTTCCAAATTTAGAAACCATACAACGTTAAGCAAATGAGAATTAAAACCTATCACCTCTATGAACACGAGAAGGGCTTTGAACTCAGGCGCGATATCATACATGAAGCCGGTGTTTTGAGCAAACCATTCAATATTGCCTTCATTTCCCGTGTATACGAAGATTGGAGCATTGATCTTGGGACCACCCCAGAAGGTGTCGTTGACCAAATATCGTTGTTGGAAAGTTTGATAACTTTGAGGATTGTAATTGAAGTGATCAAGAATTTGTGTGAAGTATTTTGTTTTGTAAAGCTTGTTATTGGTATGTAGAGATTGTGATTTGGGATGAGTGATTGAAGAAGGGAAGTACCTAGGTTGAAACTTAGCAAAAGTTGAAGGGCTATATTGTAAAAGTAGTAGTGAATAGAACAAGGGTAGCACTAGCAAGTCTAGCATCCATGGTGCCATTCTTGTATCTAAGTATCTCAAGAGAAGCAATTATAAGGTTGTATGAATTTATTAGAGTAGTTGGGGAGTTTTTTTATTAGGACAAATCTATAAAAGGTACAAATCTTGATGCATGATGTACAATTGTTATTTATAATAATCTTGTTTTGGATTTTGGTATCATTACTTTGAAAGTAACATTTAGACTTTGATTAGGCAATTTGGTGACCCTTGTGAGAAGAAAACAAGAGAGAGTTGAGAGTGACCCTTTGATTGGTCCAAAGCTTTAAAGATTCTATATATATGGACATTATTCATTTCTTGAAAACATGTAGGACTTATATTTTTATTAGAGTGAATTGCAAGGATTGACCTTTATCTTTATACCCATTTGCAGGCGCTGTCCTTTATGTTTAAAATTGACGAGTTTTGTACTTTATGTTTTCAAATAATACACGTTTGGTCCTTTAGCCCTAATCCAGTTAGTTTTTTCTGTTAAATCTGGTCATGTGCAATGCACATGAGGGTAAAATTGTCTTTTCACCCTATTCTTTTAAAATACATTTAAAACAAAAAATATTATATATCATTTAATCCTCTCTTCTTCCCCAGCTCAACCACCATTCCCACCTGTGACCTGTGACCACCACCTACACCTTACAACCAGCCACCACCATTCGACCATCACCACCACCGATTCAACATCACCAGCGGACCAGCACAACACAACCCACAACCCACACCCTCTTCCTAATTTCAAAACCCACAAATCAAAAACCCCCCAATTTCAACCTTAATCAAACATTTTTAGCCACCAAGATTTAGTTTGGAAGATAAAAGAACAATTTCAATTTTCAAAATACCTAATTTACCCTCATCAAGATTCATTTATTTGCTATTTAACCATACCTGTTTAACAATGGTCACTGCGGTGCTACCACTACAAAAGCAATCCAAATTGGGATGCGATTTTAGCTCTTTATCCATGGCTTTATATGATTTAAGAAAAGCTTCTCTCCATAATAACTCCGGTTTTTCTCCTTCACCGTCACCTCCATCTAATCGAGAATCCACATTGCCACAAATACAAGTAGCAGACCGGTTTTTCTTCGATTCATAGGAATCAAGATAAGAAAACAACTTCACCGGTAACGTGTCACGAACTTTACGCGCAACAAGATGTCCGTGGGGCCCATGCCCATCAAATACTCCACAAAACGTCACATCAATTTTGGGTGGAGATTCTGATCCGTCACATCCAATTTTGGGTTACGGTTGAAATTGGGGGGGTTTTTGATTTGTGGGTTTTGAAGAGGGTGTGGGTTGTGGGTTGTGTTGTGCTGGTCGGCTGGTGATGTTGAACCGGTGGTGGTGATGGTCGAATGGTGGTGGCTGGTTGTAAGGTGTGGGTGGTGGTGACAGGTCACAGGTGGGAATGGTGGTTGAGTTGGGGAAGATGAGAGGAATAAATGATATATAATATTTTTTGTTTTAAATGTATTTTAAAAGAATAGGGTGAAAAGACAATTTTACCCTCATGTGCATTGCACATGATCAGATTTAACAGAAAAAACTAACTGGATTAGGGCTAAAGGACAAAACGTGTATTATTTGAAAACATAAAGTACAAAACTCGTCAATTTTAAACATAAAGGACAGCGCCTGCAAATGGGTATAAAGATAAAGGTCAATCCTTGCAATTCACCGGTCAAAGGGTAGCACTTTGACCGGTCAAAGGGTTAAAAAAATATCAATGCATTAATATGTTATTCAATATTTTATGTAATATTCCGTTTTTTTATTAATAGTTTTCTAGTTTGTTTTATTTTCAGTACTTTTATGAATGGTCATATATGAAGTGGGATTTCTTAGGTTTTAGGTGCGCTTATTTTTATGTAAATGTTGGTATAATTTCAAGTTGCTTTTCGTTTTGGAGTAATTTTTTATTTTCGAAAATCATTCATGTCAAATATTATAGATTTTTTTTGCTTATTTTATGAACGTTTTCTGTTGGTCTACTCGTATAAAAATAAAATTAAAAAAAAAAAAAACAACCCTCCAACGTACGGAATCAGTTCTTGTTATAACAGAAAACCAACCAGTAACTAACAGTCATCCCAACACCCATTAAGTAAAAATATATGTTTTATTTATAACCCCAAAAGTTACCACATAAAAAAAAAAAAAAAAAAAAAAAAAAAAAAAAAAGACGAATAGCGATACCAACACACATTGTAATCTCACTATGACACTGCAAGCCAAGTACAAGAGTTGATCAACATTTAATCAAAGAGTTGCACAAGGACTCAGTCGATACGCCGGGCTAACAAAGGAGCGTTGTGTGCGGGAAGCAGCATTACATGATCACCAATGCAGAATTCAACTACTGTTGCCCGTAGCCTTGGCCAGGGAGGTAAAATTGAACCTGTAAACACAAAGAAAAACCGATTCAAACAGGAACAGAGTTGTTGACATTACATTTTTCGGCATTTGATCATTGTCGAGTCAATCATCCCATCTTAATCTTGAAAAATATATGCATATTTTTCCTTATACCGATCAGATATAAATCAAAGACGTAAAGAACAGCATTAATCAAAAGATTTCCGTCACCTGATGACTGGCTTTCTCTGTGCAGCAGCTGTAGCATGTGCAGCCCTCGGCAGGGGCACAACAAGTTCAGTGGCCTTTATACAAAGTTGAAAAATGAAAAGAAAGTTAAGTACTGCGAGTTATAACAAACCTAGAAAGATTCCCGTTATGATATTAACACGTAAAAAGGGCTCAAAAGAGAACAAATAAATAACTAGGTACCAAAGGAACTACTTCTTGGCCCTTGATCATGTTTCAAAGATCGACTGAGATCGGAGACGATTACGTCTCGTCCGCTCCATGATTAAAAGCAAAAAAATTAAAAAATAGTTCCTTTGGTTCCACCACCAACTATTTAATAGTTTTCATTTGAACCCAACGTCTAGAAACATATCTACATAACAAAATGTTAAAAATACGTTTACGACGTTACACCTAGAACTTCCATAATCACAACAGAAAGAAAGCATCAACGATTTCACGACGTGCTATTTTGCACACAATCAATCAAAGAGATCCAGAAGATTAAGACCAAATCTCGTAGTGAAGTAAAAAACAGAAGAAATTAACTAAAAACGAACCTCAAGTTCTTCTAAGCTCTCATTCACAGAAGTTGCTACTTGTTTTATGGTTGAGAATTCCATGTCAAGTTCTTCAAGCTCCTCAAGTTGCTGACGGGAACTCTGAAAGGATTCACACTGACCAGAATCAGTGGCCAGCTTCTCGGTTTCTCCAGAAACTAATTGACCACTGATGATATCTTCATTGTTTTCAGTTTTGACCCCTGATGTCCCTGCTTGATCATTGACATTAGTACCCTCAGTAGGCAAACCTACATTAAAACCATCAGTGGATAAGCGCTTGGGAGCGGGCAACTCTTGGTAATCCTCTCGTTGGCGTTTCCTTGTATCATCATCATCAGGTCCAGGTCCAGGTCCAGGTCCAGGTCTGTCAACAACATTAACATCTACCGAAGTTCCTGCATCCAGACTGCTCGCAGCACTTGTGTCTGGGGCATTCCGCCTTTCCTCTACACTCGCTCTGGCAGGGCGTGCAGGTCGAACACCACCAGGAAAAACAAAAGCGGGAATGTCCCTACGCTTTATATGAGTTACGCTTATGCCCATTCCGGGTTTCCATGCTGTGTATGAACCAACGTTACCTTTAAACTCATCGACTGTCGACCGTATATCAAATTTCTTGGCATCATTCACAGAAACACCCTCTTTTCGTTGAAGACCTAAGAAGTAACTGCAGTGAAACGGGTTTGACTTATCTGGAAAGTCACCTGGATGTGGGTGGCACAGCAGCAATTTAAATGTGTCTCTTTCGATCTACGCAAAAAAAAAATGTTAGAATTAAATTATATTTTTTTTTAATTTTTTAATCCAAATTTTTAGTTAAACATGTTTATTTATGAATTAAAACGCCAAAATTGACCAATTTATAATTATAAGCATAGTTGTCAATAGCGAATAGCGGACGATAGCGACAAGCTACCTAAATGCTACGTAGCGATAGCGATCAAATATCGGGCGCTATTTCATGTTTAGCGATACACTAGAGAAATTTTCAGAAAATTTTTTTATGTATATTTTACCAAAATAATATAAAAAAGCTAAAAATTTTACAAAAATCTCGCTATTTACCGCTATTTGTCGCTACCAGCTATATAGCGACACATGAGCGCTACGCTATTCGCTATAGCGGGCGCTATGCTCGCTATTAATAACTATGATTATAAGCAAGCAAGCAGGGCCGAAGTTGCGAGATCAAGAAAAGCTATAATAACGTCACCACCTTCAATACAAGGTAACGTATACGGGATTCAACCCAGCCTTTCCAATTCATCATATCCTCTTCACACACTGCAACTATGTCTATCTGCAGATAATTCTTGTATGCTTCAAAAAACCGATACGGCTCAAACAGTTCAAGCCAACTACCATTATTCAACACCATAGCCTACAACAGTCGAAAACAAAATTATTATACACCGCTTGATAGCAAAACAGACCAACTCAAATAAACGAAAGTACGTACCTCACAAACATTATGACCCCTCTTAAACTCTTCAGTCATTATTCGTAAAGTACTTGATGAGACATTATAGCTAGAGTTCATGCTAGGATAAGCTGGGGTAATAATTGGCATTAGATGGTATTTATCCTTGGGGTTTTTTCTGGGATCCCAAATTTGCAATCCAAGCGATCCTTCCTCAATAGCACACAGCATTACTGGATTCGGCCATCGCCACTGAGTGTACACCCTAAAAAACCGAGAAACTAGCATATTCGGCAGTGCATTAGGGTACAGCTGGCAAATGCGCGCAACAAGCAAAGCCCAGTTTATGCCACCTAGAAATCCTGCAACCTGCCACCCATAAATAAAAAAGATACCTCAAATACGATGTAGCAATAAAATTTCAAATCTTGATTGATTATCTATAAATAATAATAATAATAATAATAATAATAATATTAATAATATTAATAATAATATTAATAATAATAATAATAATATTGTACATTTGAATAAACTCCCCGTCGTTTGGCCCAAAACCTCATGCATCTTAAGGTTGTGCGAAAATTCTGCAAACCCAAAAACAAGTGTAAACATCACATGATTGGAATAACCAAGAAGCCAGACACCAATCTACTTATCAATGGGACACTTTTTATATCAAACGGGTCAAATAAAATATAGCTAAATAGTTAAAATTCGTCCAAAGTCTAATCTTTCTATGCTAATAAACAAAAATCCTTTTTGGACACGTGTCATTCACTGGTAATTTCTCACACTTGTTTTTTTATTTATCTCTTTTATTAAAATAATAATAATAATAATAATAATAATAATAATAATAATAATAAACATCAATTTAACTAAATCTATTTATCTCTTTTGTTTTCATAATCTGAGAGTGATTTCTTTTTTAACTCTAAAAGTTTCAATCTTTGGCAATTTAAGTCTAAAGTTTCAATCTTTGGTATTTTAACCCCTTTGATTAATTTGATTTTTCACTTCTAATTCAAAAGTTTTCATCTTTTGCAATTTAACTCCTTTAACTTTTTTTTTTACTTTCAACCCAAAGCTTTTCATCTTTCGCAATTTAATCTCAACACTTTTTTTACTTTCAACTTTAGTCTCTTACATACTTTTCATCTTTCATAAGTTCTCCGTTTAACGTGTCGTTCTAAATTTCCGAGTTAACACGCCGCAACGTGCGTGTGATGTTCAACGTATTTACATCTATTTTTTTTTCCTGTTTGACATGTCCGTCGCAGCGCGTCTATTTTTCCCGTTTGATAGGTCTGTCGCAACGTGCGAGTCAGAGATCGACTTAGTTATTATTTTCTTGGTTTTACACATATGCTCGTGGTCATGTGAGAAACATTTGTCTTTCATCTAACATGATATATAAAACTAATGAATCCCCCGCCGCATTGCGGCGGGTGAAAACTCTAGTATATTTGAAAAAAAAAAGCAATTGGCAGAACCTGAATATTAGGCACTAATGACAGGATCTGGTCAGTAACTCGACATCCATTAAGACTACGAACTGTTTTATCATCTGCATTTTGCAGTATCGAGTCTTGAGAAATATCCAAATCCTGCAGTAGCAATATACAACTCATGAGTAGTCGTCAACCTGTATTTAACGGACATTCACATCTTATGTTCCTGAGACCTACTTACTTACATCAGGTATAACCCAAAGTGAGAGTCTTGCATACAGAAGATCTATTGAAACCCCATTCAACTTGAATCTCATCACAGGAACATGAGCGTCAGGTACAGGATGCAATTCTGTTACGTCAGGCATCTCCAAAAGCATTCTTTTAAGTTCACCGAAGAAATCCTCCTGTAAAAAAGCAGACCATCAGCGAGCGAGTTGACTCAACATCAAGATCCGTAAAATTTACAAGAGATTACATCTCGATCTGCATGTCTTGGTCCAACACAGAGTGTATCAATATCTGCACCAGGTCCATGTACCTATCAATTAATATACAAAACTTTATATAAGGTGAAGAAGCCAATACCAACTTGCAAAAATATTATAGGTATAATAGCGCGATGGCGAATAGCGTAGCGTAGCACTCACGTGTCGCTATTTGATTTTGGCGCCTCCATAGCGAACAAATAGCGCGATTTTTGTTTTTTTCTGCTTTAATATAAAACAGCGGGATTTTATAGGTATAAAATAGCAGGATTTTAGGTTTTTTGTTGAGCAGCATACATATAAAACAGCGTATAAAACAGCTTATTTGGATATAACATACATATAAAATATTTCTAAAATTTTCGCCTAGTGTGTGGCTAACCATAAAATAGCGCCCGCTATTTCATCGCTATCGCTACGTAGCGTACACGTAGCTTGTCGCAATCTTCCGATATTCTCTGTTAATAACTATGACCTAGACTGGATCTATGAAAGACAAACATTAACTCTAAAACCAGACTAAAGAAAAAGAAAAGCTAATAAAGTTATATCAGCAAAAGAAGAATCTAATGAATCCAAAATAGCCTAAAAACTCACATATATTTAAGCTGAAATAACAAACTAAATTAGAAAAGCAACAAAGGAAAAGTTAACTTCACAAAGAAAGTATCTGATGAGCGTAAAATACCCAGAGATCGACATAAGAAAAAGTTCAATAAAAAAGTGATAGGGCTTTAGACCACCCGCAATGGGGTGTTTGTGGAGCCACAGACAGCTAGTGTGAATACAGCGTATGAGCATCCCCACTGACACTGTGTTTCGCGGCCCCATGAGTTGGTTACGAAAGGGTGGGAGGATGGGGTTGGGTTTAACTTTGGTTATTATGAGGTTTAATTTTTTTAATAATTTGTAAAAATGTAATAAGTTACTAAAATAAATGTATTACATAATAAATTTCATTACTTGCCTAGTCTATAAGTATATAAATTTATGTGAAAAAGGTACGAATGTTTGTGGGAGTCCATGGGAAGGATGCATTTCTTTGGGAACTGTTTTTTTTTTCCAAACGGCGACAAGAGTGACTTATTGATCAAAGAAAAAATACAAGAATCTCATACTAGCCGGTGGCATATACACCTTATACACCTAGCCGAATAAACAAAAGACACCCTATGTATCTGGGAAATTAGTATTACACCAATTGTTCCATTCCAAAACTTGCATTTTGGGTCGACTTTTCACCCAATAGACCGACTTTCTCCAAAGTCCAAACAGCCTGACGATTGACACCCGTTTGCCGAAG
Source organism: Helianthus annuus (assembly GCF_002127325.2). Classification (NCBI taxonomy): domain Eukaryota; kingdom Viridiplantae; phylum Streptophyta; class Magnoliopsida; order Asterales; family Asteraceae; genus Helianthus; species Helianthus annuus. Next base: position 158,971,692 of record NC_035434.2, on the reverse strand, counting down.
AACACCAGTTCGTTCCGGCTTCTCCATATATACCAACAGGCCAAAGGGATAACCGATTAGACCATCATTTGTTTTACGCCATCGATTCCGGAACTCTAATGAAGTAACAATCACGGGCAGAAAAAAAAGGTATATCGGTGGAATTTTGCACAAACTACTCACTATTTGCCAAATATCAGCTGCAATAAGACAAGAAGTGGACAGATGGTCTGTCGTTTCATCACATGACGGGCACTAGGTTGAGCCAGGAAAGATGTTTCTTGTCCGCAACCCTTCGAGCCTTCGAGGGTAGGCAGCCTATCTGGCTCACCCGGCAACCAAAGATGGAAAAATCTAAATTATTCTAATGATGTAATGTGCATGAATTGATCTAAATGGAGATAAAATGATGCAAATAGAGCTTTATTAACCGAAAATAAAACTATATGAATAAAACAAATTAACTAAGAGGGGTTAAACCTAACTAGTAAGTGGTTAAACAAGCAAAATCAGATAAATAAACACCAATAAAACTAAATCGACAATGCAAGAATTCAATGAACCTAAAATAACAAGAGGAATCGTAGATTTAGGTTGAAAAGACGAACTTAATCGAAAATTAAAGAGATCTTAAATATAGTCTAATGATGTATTGTACAAAGATCAATCAAAATAAAGTCTGACAAATGACAACTAAAAAATCGTCTATTACAAACTCATGTGAAACAAAAGCATATCAAACAGGCTTTACAGATGATGGTAAGCTTGGTTTAAAAAAGCGGGAGGCGCACAAAAGCGATGAGGCCTAAAACCGATTTTTAAAAAGCGAAGCGCAAAAGCGGTGAGCTTTTCGTACGCGAAGCGCAAAGTGATTACATAATTTATTTTATATATCCCATAAGTGTTTAGCATCCAATACCTATGATTTAGCTATAATTAAGCTTTATATATGTTTTAAAATGAAAAAAACATACATGTACAGCATAAAAAGCCTGGTGTACAACACTCAGAAGCATAGAAACACCCAATGTACAAAAAGCGCACGCCTCAGCTGCGCCTTATGTCGATTTTCCCCCTAAAAAGCGCGCCTCAGCTGCGCTTCTTGTACACCCTGCGCCTTATGTCACACAAGGCGATCTCCTTTGCGCCTAGGTGCGCTTCGCGCTTAAGGCGCGCTTTTTTAAACCATGATGGTAAGAAAATGAGATAAACATTAAGACAATAAGAAATTACTGAGAAAAAAAAATCCGCATACCCCAAGACGATAGGACCCAAAGGTGAAAATTTTGGCATTTGCTTCTTGTACAAGCTGTTCATTCAACCCCCTTGCCCGGCTTACTTTTTTCACCCAGATTTTTACAATCTGATCCATTGAGCAACATCAGAGCAACAGTAAAGCATACAACGAAAATGATCAAACTCTAACTAGAAACATAAATCGTAATTCAACCTGGTCGAGCCGTCCCAAAACCTCTTCCCTACGTATGGCCTCTTCATGACTCTCATACAATCCAGCCTCAGCCAAAAACTACACAAAGTAAAAGAAGCCGATCCTTAAGCAGTTCAAAAAAACAAACTATGTCGAATGTGAAAGGAGCATACAACAACCTCTTCAAGTTCTTTAGTCTTGATTACATCATACTCGGTTGGTCCACCCAAAGATATCGGCTCGGTGATGCCCAATCTTTGGCCGTTTTTCTGACCGTTAAAGCCTTGGGTACCCATCATATCTTGTAAAAATACAAAATTTTCTCAAAAGAAGTTGAGTCTGGTATGAACAAACACTTAAATCCTCCCTTAGTTTTGCATAGAACAAGTAAGAAAACAAATAATAAAAAAAAACGCCACAATAAATCTCTTCCTTAATGGTACAGTATGTCTCAGGCCATTATAAATTAGCCAAGTGCTACAATTTAAAAAAAAAAAAAAAAAAACCTAACCAGATAGGGACCCTTTTATATTAATTAATTGATAACTATAGCTAATTAAGAACAAACCCTAACTCTACGATATCGATTAAAACAAACAACTTCAAGTGATCAACTGAATCCAAGAATCAACAGCTCGCTACAAGTGAATCGGGGCGTTCTTTTCGATCAATCTGTTGTAGGTCTTTAAGAAACCGATCTTTCACCTATGAAAATCGTATAAAAACGAAATCAATTAGCAAAACTGAAGTTCCAAGCAACAAGATACGAGATTAAAGTGATTTTAGTTTCTCTTATAATACTGATTTTGTTGAAATTATAGGAGGAAACAAACCTTTTCACTGTTGCATATTGGATTTAAGAAAACTTGAATCGTAGACGAATTGGGAATCACTTGGATAATCTATAAGAATCGGGAGTTTGAACGGATTAGAGTTAGAGAATCAAGAACGAATTTGATCGTTCGTGTTGAGAAATAACCGTACCGTTTTTTCCTTTTTTTCTCTGTTCTGTTCGACAGAAAAAAAAAAACTCTATCTCCTCATCATTTATTTGGGTTTTAGGTATCCATTCCTTGGGCCCAAATAAGTTTAACACTTCTTAATTCACTACAAGATGAAAGCCCACTTTGATTTAATAAACATGCTTAAAGTGAAAATAATTTTAATTAACAAGCCCAAGACAAAATATATATTGAATTTAGAAAACCAATGAGTACCCGATCTTATTAGATTAAAACGAGTCTGCACTCTCGCATTTCCTAACTCGTTTAGTTTCTAATAGATCAACATAGTCGACGAGTTAATCCAATATCGTCAAAATCCGTTGATAACACTAAAATTACCGATTTCGCCCAATTAGTCGTTGTTACCTGACAGCTAGCTATGTTGTTCAGTTGATATTATTGTCATTCGTAGCCCCAAATTTGAAAGCCCTAATTGCCATAAGTTTCTTTATGACCTCGAACGTCTGATTCTTCGCACGCACCGCGTTTTGAGTTAGCGGATATGGACGATAGATGTTTAGTGTAATAGAATTTTATAGGGGCCTATATTAAAGAAAACTCATGGCCCTTCAATATTGGTGGCCTTAGGCTTATTGGGACTAGGGTATTATGCTTATTGGGTCGGCCCTCCATCCGTATTTATTTGGTGGGAAACAGATCAAGTACGGCTGTAAACGAACCGAGGTTCGATGGACAGTATATGAACCGTTCGTCGGGAGGTTCATTTGTGTTCGTTCATTTACTAAACAAACGAACACGAACAAGAAATTTTGGTTGTTTATTTAAACGAACGAACATCAACAAAGGTTGCATTTGTTCATTTATGTTCGTGAACGTTCGGTAACGTGTCCGTTTGTGTCCGATAGTTCATTAGTGTTTTTAGATTTTATATTTTATTTAAATAACTCAAATTCCAAATAATAAAATATATAATAAGTGTCAATGTATTATATAACGCTTGTTTGTGTTCGTTCGTTTCCATTTGTGTTCATAAGCATCAGGTTGTGCTCATTTGTGTTTATCAACATTCGATTTCGTTCTTTGCCTAAAATTAACAAACAAACACAAACGAACATGAACAAATTAATTTTCTTAACAAATGAACACAAACATAAAATCTTGTTCGTTAAGTGTTCATGAACACAAACATAAAATCTTGTTGTCTCTATACACTCCTTCCCTCTACACACATTATATATATATATATATATAGGGTAATGCTAGACAAAAAACCCTAAAATTCTTATAAAACTCTAGAAACCCAAATGGGAACCCATTTTACCCAACCTCCCGACATTTTTTTTTGAAAAAAATTACACATGTAATATACATGTTTTAGAGTGTTTTGGGCCAAAAAAACAAAAAAGCGCCGAAGGGATTTTTTTAAAAAAAATAAACAAATTTCAGTGCCTAACATGTGTTAGGCAAAAAAGACATAAATTTGCTGAAATTTGCTGAAACTTTTTTTTTTAATTATCCCTTCGGCGCTTTTTTGATTTTTTTGGCCCAAAAGTCTTAAAAACATGTATATTACATGTGTTATTTTTTTCAAAAAAAAAATGTCGGGAGCTTGGGTTTTCTAGGGTTTTTTATATATATAGGGTTTTCTATATAGCCCAACCCTATATATATATATATATATATATATATATATATATATATATGTATATATATGTATGTATATATATATATGTATGTATATATATATATATGTATATGTATATATATATATGTATGTATATGTATAAGGAACCGCTAAAATGAAAACCACCCCCAGTTGTAAGAATCATGAGAACTACACCGTACCGTAAACACAAACTTATGGTGCTCAAAACTACACACACGACATTTTTTTTGAATTTTTTTTTTTTTTTTTACAAATTTGTTTATAAAACACACATCTACGTTTATGAAAAAAAAATGGTCCAACTCGCCCCGGATCAAAAAGTTCTCATGGTTCTTAAAACTAGAGGTAGTTTTCATTTTAGCGGTCCCCTGTATGTATATATAGGGTAAGGTTATTGTAAAAATGTTAAAAGTGTGAGAAAGATGAGAAATATTGTGGAGATCACGTGTGTCAAAAATCTAAACTAATTCAAAAGGGTAAACAAGTAATTTTATCATTAATTCAATTAATTAAAAAGTTCCCAAAACCGACACCTTAATTATAGAAACTGAATTTTTTTTAAAGATCTCTATAAACACCATTCGGCAAGTATATAACACCATTCAGTAAGTATATAACACCATTCAGCAAGTATATAACACTATTCATCAAGTATATAACACCATTCAGCAAGTATAACATCATTCAGTTCAGTAAGTATATAACATCATTCAGTAAGTATATAACATCGTTCAGTAAGTATATAACATCATTCATGGACTAAACATCTGATCGAAACATATATTTTTCTCTATATAAGTATAGCAATATGATACTCATATTAAAGATAAAAGAACGCTCGTTATTATGGTAGATTTTTTTAAAAAGAAAGTTATGTATAAAAAGTTATTGACGTTTAAAAAAAACGGGGGAAGTTACATGTGCATTAATGTTAGTTTCTTAATTTAAAAATGTTAAATTTACCTATATACCCTTAATCTAGAAAATTAATATGTTTAATAGTAAACATTATTTACAATTTTGTCATTATGATCTCAACCATTAGATCAAATATCTAATGGTGTAGATTCTTTCTTACCTTTCTCATAAATTTTTTTTTACAAGAACCTCTACCTATATATACATATATATATATATATATAATGAAAAAAGTGTGGAAATAAGATTTTAGAAATGTAAGAATAGAAACACCAAAAAAATATATCTCTCTCATGATTATAAATAAAAGAAATTTTTAAGTTACAAAAATATAACATACTTGAAAATTTGTTAATTAGATGATCTTTTTCACAAGAGAAAAACTATACTCGTTTTAACGTCATCCTGTCCCTACGTCACTCTCTGAATAATTTGAAGCCATAAGTAGGCATATGACTTCATTCTTGGGTTGGCTAGAGGCAAAAGTAACATGGGGTGATTGTCTCTTTTAGGGGCCATTATGTCCTCAAAATCAAATAAGGGTGGTTGGTATGGGCGCGGGGAGTGGGGAGGGGAGTCTAGTTCACCGATCAGTGATGTGGTGCCGGGTTGTTGTCGATGAATGGGGACTTGGAGAGAGGTGGTGTGGACGGTGACTTCTCACCAAGTCGATGAAGAAGAGAAAGGTGGGAGAGAGAGGGTGAATGGTGGGCTCTAACCCCTTTCAACCAATCATAATTTTTTGAGTTAATTACATGGTTAGTCCATGTGGTTTACACAAAATAACATACTTAGGTACTAATAGTTTAAAATCACTTTCTAAGGTATTAACTTTTCATTTTGTAACGTTTGGAGGTATTAAGTTCTTGGGTATTAACATAGTTAGTCCCTGTGGTTTACACAAAATAACATATTTAGGTACTAATAGAATGTGATTTTAAGCCTACAAATAACGCTAATACCTCCAAACGTTACAAAATGAAAAGTTAATACCCTAGAATGTGATTTTAAACTATTAATACCTAAGTATGTTATTTTATGCAAACCACAGGGACTAACTATGTAATTAACTCTAATTTTTTTTTAAATTATTTACCACTCTCCATTTGTTTGATCATTGTCAGTGATTAAGTGCAAAATATGGAGTAGAGTGTGGACTTGACATAACATGATATTATTGGCTACAAAATAACTTAAACACTCACCAGTAATTGACCACTCCCTCCACCCTAATAACGTGGGATTTTTTTGGAACGGTAAGGAACGATGTGTCAATCATTGTAACATTGGGCGCGTTGTGGCCAAGGTCGACTACTCGACCGCGATCAGCCCCTTGGCTCTCCCAGATGTGCGGAAACCCGACCTCCACCCGCTCGAAGGTACGACAGTGGAGTAATCGTTAAACCTCGTCTCGCATCCAAGACGAACCGGCGCTGCCCGTATTCATAAGAAACACTAAGTTTGTCACCAACCGTTCCACCGCTACCTCATTGACCATGACATGGGATTTAAGGGCATTTATGTCCTCAATAATGTTATCGTATTTCTGTACTTTCTATAAAGGGAAATTAAATAAAAATATATTATGGATCTTTAATTTATAACCTAACGGTGGTGTTAAGGAGTGTCGTAATGTGTTCTTTTTCACACTAAACATTGGTGTAAATTTTAGGAGTATATATAGTTAGGGTGTGAGTTCGTTATTCTAAACAAAAGTAAATTTACATAACATATATGGTAGAATATTATTTATTTAATTTAACTAAAAAAATTACAATAATTAACACGACGGACCAACTTGTAACATAAAAACACAAGAAGAAAATTTTAACATACATTATCAATATTGGAAAATTATGAGATTATAACAAAGTTATTTACATTCGTTGCAACTACGTAGTATTACATAAGTTATATCCATATTAATAGAGGGCCTTTTTTTGCGTGAAGATCAGTTGATCCCAAACCCCGGTTGACTTGACTTCTTTACATAACCATCAAGATCTCAATCGATATCACGATTTATATATGTATTATATAAACCTTATAACTTATCGAGTCAGATGTCTCACTGGAAGCAGTCTCTCTATTCCTACGAGATAGAGGTAAGACTGTCTACATATTACACTCATCAAACCCTACCTTATCTTTGCTACTGGTGGGATATACTGAGTATGATGATGATGATAATATACCTTAAAACAAAAGGTCGGTGGATCAAAATGCATAACAATCCTTCAAATTTTCAACTTGACCAATACAATCCCAACCTCTAAAGTTTAGAATTTGATAAAAATAGCTCTTAAACTTTTGAAATTGAAATCTAAATACAATTTCTAAAAACTTTACAAAATGTTGTTCTAACATATCAAATTTACCTATTTTTAGCTTAAAAAAAGAAAACCTATTTTTTTATATAGTTATTTTTATGTACGTGTTGGTGTAATATCATGTTTAAACTTTTTTTTTTTTTTTTTCTGAAACGAGTAGAGTCAAATATAATGCATTCTAATGCTTATTTTTATTTTTATGTATGTTTCAGTTGGTCTACGTTTTGGTATTTTAATCTAAGTGTCGGTATATATTAACGTTTCAATGTAAACGATATAAATTCACGTTACAATATAAATTTTTCCGGAAACGAGTTTGGTCAAATATAATACATTTTCATGCTTATTTTTTGGTATGTTTTCGGTTGGTTTACGTCTTGACGTAAACTGTGTTCGGAAACGAGCCTGTTCAAATATAATACATTTTTATTCGATATAAATTCAAGTTATTGTACATTCTGACGCCACTAAGTCTTGATGCAAAGGTAAGGGTGGTGTAGTGGTTAGTTGGAACACTCATTAAACAAAACAACTCGGGTTCGATTCCATTTCTTTTATAACTTCAATACTTCAGATCAGATACGTCGTAAAACGCATTTTCATATGGTTAATACATCACATAATGTGTCACAAGCTATAAATAACTAAGACACGCCGCCGTAACGCGCCGCCTTTGACAACAATCTACTTTTAACTAAAATTTGAAGGAAAATTCTGTAAACGCTAATCGTAAAAGTACCCTTAAGTAAAATAAAGTAAAAAAATGTGTATAAATGTACAATCATATTATTTGGATATATTTAGACACAAAATCTATATCCTATAACACATGAATAATATTTTTATTATAATTAAACTTATATATGTATTTTCTTTGCACCTAGATGACTAGATGCGTTATTTGTATTTTACTAAAATCAAATATGAATGTATTTTTGTATGAATATAAAATCCTTGTTAACATATACGAGTGGGGGTACTAGTATCCAGGTAGAAAGGTCTAATAGGTAGGGGACATGTAATATGAAATGGACCCTGCCTAAACTGGTTGGCAAAGAGTTTATTTATATGTGTTTACTTATTAAATGATTAGATTTTAATAATATTTATATTTGTTTACATCTTATCCACTAATTTAGGTTCCGGAACTTTCGGTACATTGTTCATTTATGTATGTTAACTAGTTGATGCCCCGTTAGGACGATAATCGAATAATTTTCAATCAATTAAAAAAAACTACTATAAGTTGATAGGAAAAAAAAAAACAAAAACGATAATAAAACCGTAATTTTGTGCTCAGGGCAAAACAGTAATTTTTCAGGACTAATAAGACAGTGTTAAGCAGCTCCTTAACACAAAAAAAATTAAATCGAGTAAACCAATTAAAAAAAAACCTTTATAGTTTTGCTAAAAAAAACTAAATCGATGGGAAAACGTAATTTTTAACTGAGGGCGAAATCATATTTTTAATTCGGGGAGAAATCGTACATTAAATGGACCAACGGAGGAGTGCCAGGAAGCTGCTCGCACGACTGTAATTTTACACTGGGGGTAAATTGTAATTTCACCTGGGAAACAAAGAAAAACGATGGGCAAAATGTAAATTTAAGTTGAGAGCAAAATCGTAACTTGGCTGTGAGAAAAAAAAACTAATGCCAAAATTATAAATTTATACGGGGCAAAATCTTAATTTTGAACTGAGGGCAAAATTGAAATTTTTAGCTGGGAGCAAAAGCGTAAATTTATTTTTAAGTGGGGGTAAAAACATAATTTTGAACTGATGGGAAAATCGTAATTTTAAGTGAAAAAAACTAATGGCAAAACTGTAAATTGAAACGGGGCAAAATCGTAATTTTTAACCGAGGGCAAAACTGAAATATTTAGCTGGGAGCGAAAGCGTAAATTTATTTTTAAGTGGGGGCAATAACATAATTTTAAACTAATGGCAAAATTGTAATTTTAAAGCGGGATAAATTCGTAAATTTATTAGGCCAATAGAGGAGTGCCAGGTGCCTGGCATATTCCTTTGCCGCTCATTTAGCCTAATAAAGGGCCACACCTATTCCCGTATCGGCGCCGACACTTGTGTTTGTAGTTGTGGAAAATTTGTACACCTAGAATGTTCGGGAGTTCCTCTATGCAATCCTTTTCCTTCTTCTTGTTGCTGCACTTGCTCGATCTGTTCAATTGCGACCTTATAATGCAATCGCAAAAAAGGAAATACATGTGAAGGGTTTTCCAGTTCTAAAGTGTTAGGGGGCGTTTGGTTCGTAGGAATTTAAGGGAATTGGAATTTAAATTCCATTTCTTAAGATGTTTGGTTCACAGAATTTGATGGAATTGGAATCCCAATTTCAATCTTCATGTGTTTGGTTGACAATGGAATTGGAATTGGAATTAGGCATGAATTCCTTCAAATTCCTTTAACTAAAGGAATTCAAAATCCTTCCGACATGTTAAGGAATTAAAGTAAATTCATTGGAATCTTCGAGCGTTTCGGCCCGCACCATTTCAACCCGTACCGTTTCGATCTGAATCGTTTCGACCCATACTGGTTTCGAACCGAACCATTTCGACGCGAACAGTTTCGACCCGTAAGGTTTCGACGCGGACGGTACCGTTTCGAATCAAACCGTTACGACGCGTACCGTTTCGACCAAAACCGTTTCGACCTGCACCATTTCGACTAGTACCGTCTCGACCTAAACTGTTTCATATCGTACCGTTTCGAATCGAACCGCTTCGACCCGAACCATTTCGACGCGAACCGTTTCGACCAGTACCGTTTCGAATTGAATCGTTTCGACCCATAACATTTCGACCCGAACTGGTGGTTGTGGGTGCCGGGGTGATGGATTCCAATTCATTTGACAACCAAACACAACAAAAATGGAATTGAGATTCCAATTCCAACAATTTCCAATTCCAATTGGAATGTTTAAATTCCAAATCCAATTCCTTCAAATTCTAATTCCTATACAAATTCCAATTCCAATTTCAAATCATTCGCGAACCAAACGCCCCCTTACTGAAGAGTTACAGCAATTGCGTCTATTAACGCGACTGAAACAATTATTGAAATGAATTCAAACGGAATAAAAAAAATATGTTGATAAAAAAGCAGATCTTGCTCTATAATCTGGTTTGCTTTTGTAGTCCAAATAATCCCGTACCATGACGTATCTGGAATAGTAGTAATTAGTGAAAAAGACTTGTACAGACCACCAAAGTTACTCTATATATTTTATGGGGGTGTTGCTACTCCTATTTTTTTTAAGAGTAAACTGTCATTTTAGTCCCTGAGGTTTGGTTATTTTTGCCACTTTAGTCCAAAACTCAAACCTTTTACATCTGGGTCCCTGTGGTTTCAGTTTTATTGCCATTTTGGTCCAAAAATGAAATCAGGTCATACTTGTCTTATAAAATCATGCAATTTTGTCATTTTTCTCAGGGGCAAATCAGGTCATATTTGTCTTATAAAATATGGTATTTATTTATAAAAAGAAATGATCATTTTGGCCCTGCAGAAATGACAAAATAACAGGATTTTATAAGACAAATATGACCTAATTACATTTTTGGACCAAAATGACAATAAAACTGAAACCACAGGGACCCAGATGCAAAAAGTTTGAGTTTTGGACTAAAGTGGCAAAATTGACCAAACCACATGGACCAAAATGGTAGTTTGCTCTTTTTTTAATTTTACTGGTTGCACTCCCCTTGAAATTTGTAAATAAATACGACCAACCCTTGTATTTTTTATTTTTTAAAAATTTATATTAGGAAATATCCCTATTTTTTATATGGATTGTTGGACCTATTTTTTTAAAAAATTATATTAGGAAATATCCCTATTTTTTAAAAATGTGTTTAAAATACCGCATGTGTTGTTGGACATGTTATCGTCATTAAAATATCACAAAAAAGCCAAGTGGCTATTGTAAAGTCATACTAATGTGTGAACGTGGTGGAGCTAAACTTGATATATCGCCGTTAAACATGGGGAAAATGGTGACATTACTTGTGATGCTAAATTAATAATGTTTAAAGAACTCTTTGACATATTTTGGAGGAAACTTGATATATCGCCGTTAAAACATGAGGAAAATGGTGACATTACTTGTGATGCTAAATTAATAATGTTTAACGAACTCTTTGACAAGCATTCCAAGCCGGGGAAGAAAGTGTTGCTAGAAAAGCTAAAAGAAATAATTGATCAAAGTAAAACATCATTTGAAGAACCTACTATTCGAAAAAAATACTCGTAGATGACCAAGCCTAAAGAAACAACAACAAAAAACTCGAGCCAATCCTCAACATTCCTATAAATGTAGTCGTTCAACCACGTCAAATGTTGTTGATACAATTTTATGGACTTGAAATCATCACCTCCGAGACATAGTTTAGACACGAACAATTTCGAGCCATTAACGAAAGAATCTGTTGTCAAGAAAAAAACTCGTGGACGACCAAGCTTAAAGAAACAACAACAAAAAAGGTATTTTGCTTGAATATAATTTTATGGATTTGAAACCATCGCCAAAAGTGGTTGAATATAATTTTATGGATTTGAAACCAGCGCCTCCAAGACATACTTCCTACGCAAATGATTCTGAGCCACTAATGAAAGAAATCCAAGCATCTTTCACCCGTACATTTCACGTATAAAAATTTTAATCCCGATGGTAATTGTGGTTTTGATTTGTCGTTGTGGGGTTGGAGATGGATGAAAACTTGTGGAGTTTTATTCGAACTGAACTTGTACAAGAGATGGACATTAACTCAAAAAATTGGAGGCAAATTTTTGAGACAGTTGTCACCGGAGAGTATAACTGTCTACATTGCAACATAGATTTTCAAGGAAAGGGATTTGCAAGCGCTGATCATTGGATGGATATGCCCCACACTAGACTCCTCATTGCTCAAAGATTTGGTGTGATTGTTCACCTTTTAAGCATCGCCAGCAATCAAACTTGTTCCCGCTATTGACTGCTCCAAACCAAATTCATAGCCCTCATTAAGTAATGTCGCTCGTTCATGTTCATGGAAACCATTTCATCCAAGTTAGATTAGAAGGAGACTATTTGATGCCTCCACCAAACAGTCTTTGGAGTAGCAACCGAAGTGACGCTGCAACAGATTGGGAAGTTATGTACAGTTCTCGTATAAACCGGTAAAAGGAGCTAAAAAATCCTAATCCAGAATGAACTGTACAATATGTTGGTTAAACTTCCGTTGTAATTTGTTTTGGTTAAACTTTATTTGTTTTAGTTAAATCTCAACCTTAATATTTTTTGGTTAACCTTCATTTGTTTTTTAATGTGTTGCTCATTTGTTTTAAACGTGACGAACTCATAATAGTCTTAATCTTATTTTTTTTTGACGTAATAGCATCAAAGGCGCTGCTTCTCCGGCTATGTTTCCGACCATCGGAAAGAAAAAGGGTCGGAGTTTTGTTTGATCTTATTTTCAAAAAATAGAAAATACAATTTTCACTCTTTTCATATTTCAGTGAAAAAAAATTCATTGTACTATTTGATTGATAATTTTATAAAGTTATTTGAATATTAGTTGGATATCTAAAATAACATATAAAGGGATTAAATGAAGAACGTTTATAAAGTTATTTGAATATTAGTTGAATATCAAAAATAATATTTAAAGGGATTAAACGAAGAACATAAGGATTTATTTTCAAAAAATAGAAAATACCAGGGTGGAATTTAAAAAATTATAAAAATGATATTTTTAGAAAGGGATGTATAAACAGTAAAAATGGCGGTGCATTTAGCCACACCCATTTTATGGCTATGAATATAATAGAAAGTATACTTAAAGCCGAGGAGTTTAGAATGGAACGGGGTTATGTATGGAATGAATGACATAGGAAATATAGTTAAGCTGAGAAGTTTAGAATGGAATGGGGTTATTGTTAGTAACCTGTTAATATGAACAAGAGAGATGAAACAGAAACAACAAAATAAGCGAGACAGGAACAATGAACCGGGCTTGTGTTTGACATAATTCCCTTAGACAGATTCACGCTCTGTTCCCAGGGTACGCCTGTTCGAAGCAGCCACAGCGCACTGCCAGACTTGAACACTTGCCTGAAAAAAGGAGGTTTGTTGCAGAGACTGAGATTGAGAGAAGAGAAGCTGTTGTGGTGTTTCTGAACTGAATCATTTGACTTGGTTTTATAGCCATAAAACCGTAACTGTATTCTCATCATCATTGCAGCAACTTAAAGACCAGAATAATGGTCATTATTGCAATTATTGTATCAGTTTAAAACTGAAACATAATGGTCATTAAAAGGAATAATCATAATAGTTTAAACTGAAATTAATGATGATTATTAAAAACAAAAACAGTTACGAGTCAGTGCAAAAACTGGCCTCACGCGGGCCTGGGTTTTCGGAGCTGCATTCGTGTCCACAGGACGTGCGAGCACGCACGAGTTCAACCAAATTCCAGTTCTGGAACTCAATTTTTTGCACCCCCTGCGCGCGCGGGTATGACTTGTGGTAAAACATGTCATAAGACTTCAATGGCTTGGTCAAGGTTTCACCTTATAAATAGCCTATCCTTTTGTTCCCACACCAATGTGGGACAAAGTGGTTTTACCACTTGAGACTTTCATTCACACCAAACTTCCAACAATCCCCCACATGAATGGAGGTCGATCTCAGAAACAACATTATTCCAATTTGATTTCAGCAGTTGAGTTTTGCATACGATAGGTAGGTGTTACCCTTTGAACCTTCGATCATGAAATGCACTTAGCCGACTAGCTTTGAGTAGAACTCGATATCTTTGAACTCGTCTGCTGTTTATGTAGACGACAATGCACTTCACACAAGACTCTCCTTGACAAAGTCAAGTCTTCATAGTTATGTTTATTATGGTCATGAACATGAGCCTGGTTCTGCGAGAGCCATTAGGTATTGTGCCCCAACAACACCCTTCGAAGCGAACTCACTTCTCTCTCACATAGGTGATTCACTATGTATTGTTACCTTCGTCGAATCATTAAAAGCCATAGGCTTAGCCTCACACTTGTCACTTTTTAGGAATGGACTAGGAAGTTTACTAAACTTTATAGCAAGCTCCCTTTTATTTATGTAGGGTTATCCCCTACAGTGACCTTACTCATTCATATAATTAGGTTTTCCTATTGAACTCAACTCTGGGGATCTCCAGTCTATTAAGTTAGGTTTCCATCATATGAACTTAATTTTTCAAGGGCTTCAGTCCCATTCCCATGGACGACTTCTGAACTAACTCTCTACTTAGGCCTTTTGCTAGCGGATCCGCAATATTATCCTTTGACCTCACGTAGTCAACAATGATAATTCCTGTAGAGATTAGTTGTCGTATCGTATTATGTCTACGCCTGATGTGTCTGTTCCTACCATTATACATTGTGCTACGAGCTATGTCAATTGTTGATTGGCTATCACAGTGTATACAAATGGCCGATGCCCGCTTAGGCCATCTTGGTATATCCTCAACAAATTGACGTAGCCATTCTGCCGCTTCACCTGCTTTATCTAAAGCGATGAACTATGATTGCATCTTGGATCTAGCAATAATCGTTTGTTTCGAAGATTTCCACGAAATAGCTGCACCTCCAGGTGTGAATACATACCCACTTGTTGCTCTGGAATCATTCGTGTCAGATATCCAATTTGCATCGAAGTGTCCTTCTATGACTGCTGGATATATGTTATAATGCAACCCGTATTCTTGAGTGTATCTTAAGTAACGAAGCAGCCAAACGATACAATTCCAATGAATTGAACTTGGGTTGCTCGTATATCAGCTTAGCTTGCTCACAGCATATGCTAAGTCTGGTCTAGTACAAGTCATAAGATACATCAAGCTACCAATAACTCTTGAGTATTCTAATTGGTTAACAGGTTTACCTCTATTCTTGGCTAGATGTTGACTCGTGTCAAGTGGAGTTCTAGTTGCATTAGAGTCATTTGCATTGAACTTCTCAAGAATTTCGTCCACATAGTGAGATTGACTTAAAACAAGTCCACTTTGGGTTCGTCTGATTTTAACTCCCAGAATCACATCCGCTAAACCCATGTCTTTCATGTCAAATCTTGCCTTTAGCATGTTCTTTGTAGAGTTTACGATTTTGTCATCACTTCCAGCAATCAGCATATCATCTACATATAGACACAAGATGACATATCCATCTGATGTGTCCTTCACATATACACACTAGTCACATTCATTCATTTTGAACCCAACATCAAGCATGGCATGATCAAACTTTTGATGCCACTGTTTTGGAGCTTGTTTCAATCCATACAAGGATTTCACAAGTTTACACACTTTCTTTTCTTGCCCAATGGCTGTGAAGCCTTCGGGTTGCTCCATGTAAATTTCTTCCACTAGATTTCCATTCAAGAAAGTTGTTTTCACATCCATTTGGTGAACTTCCAAATCTCTAATGACGGCAATGGCAAGCACTAGCCTAATGGATGTTATTCGCATAACTGGAGAATATGTATCAAAGTAATCTAAACCTTCTCGTTATTTATATCCTTTGATCACCAACCTTGCCTTGTATTTATCGATGGTTCCATCTGGTTTCATCTTCTTCTTGAAGATCCATTGATATCCTAGTGGTTTACATCCTTGAGGAAGATCCACTAGCTCCCAAGTATGGTTTTGTAAAATAGAGTCTATGTCACTTTTGATGGCCTCCCTCCACTGAGGTCCTTCTGAGGAATTCACTACTTGTTGGTGCGTTTGAGGCTCCTCTTCTACCATATAGGTAAGAAATTCAGTCCCAAAGGATTTTTCTGTCCTTTTCCGTTTACTTTTTCTGATTTCAACTTCCTTAGTCGTAGATTGTTCTCGAGGTTCATGATTTTAAACCTCATCCTCTGGAACAATTTCCTCAACAGGTCTAGCAAGACTTGGTTCACTTTTACCTAAGTATGGGAATACATGTTCAAACCATGTTGCATCCTTGGATTCGATTATGGTGCCTTTGCATATTCCAGGGTTCTTAGGATCATGCACAAGAAAACGATAAGGACCATAAGGACAGGTGTATCCTATAAATACACAATGCACCGTTTTGGGTCCTATTAGTAGGCGCTTAGGTGGTGTGACCACCGCCTTAGCTAGACGCCCCCACACTTTCAATTCTTTATATGGTGGTCTCTTTCCTGTCCATAATTCGTAAGCCGTTACATCTTTTTTCTTATTGGGTATCATGTTCAACACATAATTTGCCGATGAGATTGCTTCCCCCCATATGTTTTGGTTTACACCAGAACTTCTCATCATGGCATTCATCATTTCTTTCAAGGTGCGATTTTTCCATTTCGCTATGCCATTTGATTGAGGGGAGTAAGAAGTAGTGAGTTCGTGGATGATTCCACTTTTTGCACATACGTCAATAAAAGGTGAAACATATTCACTTCCTCGGTCGCTCCTTACGATTTTGATTTTTCGATTTAGTTGATTCTCAACTTCGGCTTTGAACAAGATAAACTTGTCAATAGCCTCGTCCTTACTCTTAAGTAAGTACACATAGCAATACCTTGTACTATCATCAATGAACGTGATGAAGTACTTGTTCCCACCACGAGTAGTAATTGCTTTTAGATCACACACATCAGTGTGGATCATCTTGAGGGGTTCGGTGATTCGTTCAACCTTTTTGAATGACGATTTCGTTTGTTTTTCTTCTACGCAAGTTTCATATTTATTAATTGAGTCGATATCGAATGTTGGTATGCAATCAAGTTTAATTAAACGACGAATGGAATTATAAATTTAACATGACCTAGTCTACCATGCCAAAGATTAGAAGACTCAATCAAGTAAGTAGAACTAGTAGCGGTTTCTTTCATTGCATTCACAACCATTACATTGAGTTTAAACATTCCATTTAGGGCATAACCCTTACTAACATACATACTGTTTTTTATCAACACAACCTTATCCGACTCAATCACCATTTTGAACCCAAACTTGTTCAATTGCCACCCCGACACAAGGTTCTTACGAATTTCTGGAATATACAACACGTTTGACAAAGTGAGTTCCTTTCTAGAAGTCATCTTCAGAACCACATTCCCCTCACCTTTAATTTCGGCCGTGGCGGAGTTTCCCATAAAAACCTTTTCTCCATTAGTCACCTCCTTGAACGCGTTAAAAAGGCTTTTGTCAAAGCACACATGTCGGGTAGCCCCCGTATCAATCCACCAATCCTTGTTATTTTGCCCAACCAGGTTCACTCCCGTAACCAAAATCGAGAGGTCCGTGACCATGGCAACAAGGTTATCAACTTCATGAACCATGTTCACTTGTCAAGCATTTTCCTTCTTCAAAAGCTTGCATTCTGGCCTTGTGGCCTTGCTTTTGACAATTGTAGCAAGTTCCTTGGAACTTCTTTTTCCCAACACCCCCTTTCGGACCAAGGTTGGAGCGTTTCCCATGACCCTTCTTTCCACCCTTTCCACTGTCCTTGTTTTTTCACTTTGAAGATTGGCCATGTTCAACAAGATTGGCCTTCACTGTTTCAGGACCATCAATCCTTTTCAAATCCAATTTGTTATCTTCTTCAATACGAAGACGAACAACAAGATCTTCAATGGTCATCTCCTTTCGCTTATGCTTGAGATAGTTCTTGAAATCAAGCTAAGCACCATTCCTTCTGCATGAATATCATGAAGAATAACTTGCAATTCTTGGACTTGGCTCATGACAATTTTAGAGTGGATCATTTTAAAGTCCAAGAACTTAGCCACCGCGAATTTCTTAGTGCCCACATCTTTTGTTTTGTATTTGCGATCCAAGGACTCCCATAATTCTTTGGCAGTCTTGGCCTTATAATACATATTGTATAGTGTATCCACTATACCATTCAGAATAAAATTGCGACACAAGAAATCCAAATGATTCCAAGCGTGAATCGCACTCACAGATTGAGCATCCATATCCCCTTCATCAACATGGGGATTGGTTTCGGTCAAGAACCTTGCTAGGTTCAACGTGGTTAGATAAAAGAACATCTTTTGCTGCCACTGTTTAATATTCACACTGTTGAATTTTCAGGTTTCTCAGCATGCGAGACTGCGTTAGGCAGTGATGCAACCAGACCGGTTGTGACAGCAACAACGGAAGTCATGACAGCAGTCATGACTGCAGAAACAACAGTAGACATGGGCTGGGATTCCATTATGAAAAGAGAACACAATGCAGAAACAATTAGTAAAATAAATCTGTTTAAGTTTGTTAGTAACCTATTAATATGAACAAGAAATATGAAACAAAAACAACAAAATAAACGAGACAGGAACGTTGAACCGGGCTTGTGTTTGACACAATTCCCTTAAACAGATTTGCGATCTGTTCCCAGGATACGCCGGTTTGAAGTAGCAATAGCGCACTGCCGGACTTGAACACTTGCCTAAAAAGAAAAAGGAGGTTTGTTGCAGAGACTGAGATTGAGAGAAGAGAAGCTGTTGTGGTGTTTCTGAACTGAATCATTTGATTCGGTTTTATAGCCATAAAACCGTAACTGTATTCTCATCGTCATCGCATCAACTTAAAGACCAGAATAATGGTCATTATTTGTTAGTGCATACATCTGTCGACTTCGTCTTGTATCGAGTCTTGTACTAGATATGTTAAATCAGGGCACGTTGTACGAGAAAATAGCAGAATTAGGTGTCATTTAGGCTGATTCCGCTTGAAATGGTCATTTCAAGCGAAATCTCAAGAAATAATTCCGCTTGAGTATATTGTGGTGATTTCGCTTGAGTTGCTGATTTCGCTTGAGTTGCTGATTCCGCTTGAGCATGTTCAAGCGAAATCATGTAGCCTATATATATGTATTCCAAGCGAAATCACTAAGTAGTGGTGACTTTGTGTGATTTGGATACCGAAGTGCTGCCAGTTTATCCAGCGGATGTAATTTGTGTTAAAGCAATCAGAAAGCTTATTAAAGTGATATTCAAGCTGTTTCGACATCTGTTTCTTAGTTTCCGCCTCTGAAACAGATCAAAACTCCTCTGAACGACTCGTTCGGGGTCATCACATGATCCTACATTATTGCAATTATCGTATCAGTTTAAAACTGAAATAAATTATGATTATTAAAAACGAATAACAGTTACGAGTCAGTGCAAAACTTGGCCTCACGCGGGCCTGGTTTTCGGAGCTACATTCGTGTCCACAGGACGTGTGGGCATGCACGAGTTCAACCAAATTCCAGTTCCAAAACTCATTTTTTTGCACCCCCTGCACACGCGCGGGCAAGACTTGTGGTAAAACATGTCATAAGACTTCAATGGCTTGGTCAAGGTTTCACCTTATAAATAGCCTATCCTTTTGTTCCCACACCAATGTGAGACAAAGTTGTTTTACCACTTGAGACTTTCATTCACACAAAACTTCCAACAGTTATGGTATGTGATAAAGTTGAAGGGCTGGTTCAATGTTGGGGGTTGCCGTGGGGGTAGCGGGTATGCAAAACCAAATTAAAAAAATAAACTTTTTTACCTATAAACACCCAACCCTAAACCATATTTTGCCATTCTTCTTCACCCATACCCAAACCGAAGCTGGATCGGTTTAAAGTTTGCTTCAACCGTGTCCCCACGAGCGACTTGACCCACGACGATCGAGTCGAAATCGCGAAGATCGAGTACAGGCACAATGGGAATACGGATTTTAAGTTGGATCCCCATTTTAATATGTATCGTACTCTATAGTGCTTTTTTTTGTTTTTTTAGGATTTAATAAGTAGTTTTTATTTTTATTTTTTAGGATTTAATAAGTAGGTTTTTTTTTCGGATTGTCTTTTATGTAAATTTTTTAAATTAATATATATTGTGTTTTTTATATAATTGTCAGCTAATAAAAAAACGCATGGCACCCCACGCCGGCCTGGCCACGCCGCACCCACACCCCACTTTTTTTGGGGCCGACTGGTGGAGACGACATCTACTACGTGTCGAGTAATGCCCTCAACCCAAGCCCCTCCACACCCCATAGTTTAAGATTGTGGGGTGTGGTTGGGGGCGGCGGAATGCCAAAAACGCTGGCTAGACCACACCGGGCTAGCGTTGGCCATGGCATTGCCCCGCTGGCGTGGGGGGGTGTGACATTGCTGTCTTTGATCAGCTGGTTCGATGGAGCCGTTTGGGGGTGACGGTTATGGTATGGTAAAACAAATTTAAAGAAAAATTACATTTTTATCTATAAATACTCACCCAAAATTACATATTTTCTCATTCTTTTTCAACCATTACCCAACACAGTTTTAACATGTCCCATTCTTCTTCACCATCCACCGCTCGCCGCCTTCGCAACCAGTTTGTCGGCGTTCTATCTCCATCCATTGTCATTAATCGGAGTTCTTTTGTAAGTTGTATCTTTTTTTTATTTTCATTGCGTTTTAGGTTATCAAACCTCAATTGTGTTTTCACCTTATTGTGTTTTAGTTAGAATTATTTTTTTTTTCAATTTTGTTCTCCTAGATGTTAAAACAGAAGCATGTCTATGTTGAAACAAGTGCATGACTATGTAAAATAGTAACATGAACATGTGAAAGCCATTGCGTTTTAGACTTGGATTGTACGTTTAGAACTTTGAGTATAAAGAACATGATCATGCTAAAATAGAACATGATCATGTTAGTGCAGAGACATGACCATATTAAAACGGAAACATGACCATGTGAAACCCTATTTCGTTTTAGAACCTGGAGTGAAATAACATGATCATGCTAAAACAGAAGCATGATCATGTTGGAACCGATGCATGACCATGTTAAAACAGAGGCACGACCAACAGAAACATGACCATGTGAAATTTGGATCTGGAGTTAACGTTTTAGAACTTGAGTGCAAAGAACATGATCATGTTAAATCAGAAGCATGATCATATTAGAACAGAGGCATGACCACATCAAAACGGAAACATAACTATGTGAAACCCCATTACGTTTTTGAACATGGAGTGCAAAAAACTTGATTTTGTGTTTCATTGCGTTTTCGAATTGTCTTTTATAAACACAGCTAGATCATTTTGCTTTAAAATACACACAGTTCATTTTGTTTTTCAAGCTAGAGTGCTAAAACATAACCTGGAGTTCATTGCGTTTTATAATTGTTCTATCCATTGTGTTTTACGCATCTGAGTTTTTTTATTTTTCTTTAAATTTGGCAATAGTATCTCGTTTTAAAGATAAAAAATACTCATTTTAGTGCAATTTTTTTAAATATTGTTGTATGAAAAACTTAAAGAATGAGGGAAATGAAAGAAAGAGAAGCTATTGTCTTAGATGGACTATAATACCCCATAGAAACTCACGCGACGCGCCTCCAATTTTTTAAAAATTCTACTCACTTAATTCAAACCCTTAATTACTCAATAGCTTTCCCAGTTCAAAACTAAATATCATGGCTGATGAACGTACTAACGCTGAGATGCAATCTCAGTGTGAAGCGATTATTCGGTTATCTGGTGAGAAGAAGGAGCTTGCTAGTGAAGCCCATAAGGCGCGTACTGCGTTTGAGAAGAGAGGGAAGGAATATGTCGCTCGTATCGACAAGCTGGAGCAATCTCGTTAAGCAAAAGGTTTCCGAGTGTGAGGCCACTGGAAAGCTTCTTGAGGAGAAAACTTCTGAATGTGCAGCTTCTGATGGCCTTGTTGAGGAGGTATCTGCTGATTGCAGATGGCTGCTGTCGCGCGCAGTACCTTTGGTAACTTCCTTCGTTTATATTTGTTATTGGAATGTTTTGGTGATTTTCTCTTATTTGCCGTTTATTTTCTACAGCTTGCCGACCGTATTGTGAATTCCCCTGAACTTGCTACGTATATGTTTGAGTTGGGTCAAGCGGGATACAATAGCGGTCGGAAGTATGGCTATTCTGAGGGTAGAGCTGCGGTTGTTAACAATGAAAAAGATTATCACTTCGAACTTTTCAAAGAAGATTGTGATGGAAAGTATGCAGCGAAGCGTAAGGAGTTTTTGTCCCTAGAGTTTGTTGTTGTTAAGGCTGCGGAGAAGTTAGCTAGGAAGGTTGATGGTGTTGCTTTGTTGAAAAAGGCTCTCGGGGATGAAGCTGGTGCGGTGGGAGCTGCTGGTACTAGCCATCCTAAGTGAAGGATTCCGGCCTGTGTGCCGCGTATGGCCTTGGACGGCCCTGTAGTTTTTGGTGACTTGTGAACAATTTTAATTTCTGCTTTACCTGTTTTATGCTTGTGAACAACTGATTGTGTTTGATGCTTGGTATGTTAATTTTTGCCATTGTTTTATGCGAATTTTCTTATCGTCATAATATGTGCATGTAAAATTACTTTGATTAGCTGTTACGAATGAATGATGGCGCTGACAGGTTGTGTTGTGTTGATTACAACGTTTGTTCTGTCGTATTCGCGCGTGAGTTGGGTTGTGACTACGAAGTGATCGAGTTGCAGGTTATTGTGTGTGCCCAGCTGTGCTCAGCATTGGGAGCGTTACAATGTTTATTTACCTTGCTATCGATGTTTTCGTGTTTGTGTGGGCACGAAGTTTTGCTTTGGCGTTTTGTAGGCTTCAGTTGTGTTTCTGACCTGGCTGTGTTGTGACGAGCCTTGAAGGTCTACAACGTTTCCTATGGTCGAGCCGTTGATGTTTTCATGTACACCCAAAGTAATATATGCAGTTATGACAGGAAATTTGCAAAATATAAAGATAGCCGAACACTTCTTGTATTACGATAAATGTGTCGGCGATTAAGCCATTGCAATTACATGACTCTTTTACATATAACACCTTCTCAGCTGTTGAGCGTTCCAAGTTCGTGGAACCTCTTTGTTGTCGATGGTGCGCGGCTTGTAAGCTCCTTTTCCGAGTACTGCGTCTATAACATATGGGCCTTCCCATTTGGGAGCCAGTTTTCCAGGTTTCTCAGCGTTTGAAGCCTCATTTTCTCTTAGGACGTACTCCCCTGGGTTGAAGGTGCAGACTCGGACCTTGGAGTTATAATATTTCTCCAGCTTCGTTTTGTATTTCGCTTCGTTGATTGCCGCCATCTATCTTCTTTCTTCTAGGAGGTCCAGGTCGATCCTCCTTTCTTCTTCGTTGTCGATTGAGTTCATAGAGAGCATTCGTGGAGACGGCAATCCTATTTCTGCTGGTATTACTGCTTCAGATCCATAAACTAGACTGAACAGTGTCTCACCGTTGCTTGTTTTTGGCATTGTTCTGTGGGCCCACAGTATGCTAGGCAGCTCGTCAACCCAGCCCTTTTTTTTCTCGCCTAGCCTTGCCTTGATACCATCGAGAATGCTTTTGTTAACTGCTTCTACTTGACCATTCCCCTGCGGGTGCGCAACCGAGGAGAAGGTGTGTTCGATGTGCAATTCTTTGAACTATCGTTCAAGGTCGTCTGCTGCGAAGTTCGTTCCATTGTCAGTGATGATTCTGAGCAGCAGGCCAAAATGGCATATGATTTATTCCCATATGAATCTCTTGACGACGGTTGACGTGGTTGATGCAAGTGCCTTCGCCTCTACCCACTTGGTAAAATAGTCGACCACGACTATTAAGAATTTAACCGCCCCTGGGGCTTCTGGGAAAGGGCCGACCATGTCTATTCCCCACTGCTGGAAGGGCTATGCAGTTGTGACTGGGACTAATTCATTTTTGGGACGCATCGTCTTGGGGGCATGTCTTTGGCATCCACTGCATTTTCTCAGCTCTTTCACCGCGTCTAAATGCATCCCGGGCCAGTAGTACCCGGCGTTCATCACTTTTGCCACTACCATTCTTGGCCCGGCATGTATACCACAGATTCCTTCATGCACCTCTCTAATCAAATAGTTTGCGTCTTTGGAGTCAACGCATCTCAACAATGGACCAACGCATCTCAACTGTATTGGATCTTCCGTGCCTCGGCTTTGTTCTCGGGGAGTATCCCGGATTGAAGGTACATGATGTGACAACTCGAGTTTCTGACTTTTGCTTTCGCATTAAATGCGCGTTGACTTTGACTGTTTAGTAGTTGACTTGTTGGACTTGTAATTGTACGCGTTGTGTTTTAATGAAACGTGTTGTCATTGTGCATACATGTAACTACTTGTGGTTGTAAAAGATAATATTAGAATTATTATTTAATACACTTAGTCTAGAATTATTATTTAATACACTTAGTCTAGATCACGAAACATGGCATACAGTTCGAAGGATTCGAAGGACCACGAAACATATCCTTCGATTCGAAGGATCAACTTTCGGTCCGAAGGATCTCGAAACATATCCTTCGACCAAGGACCCTATCCTTCGACATCTTTCGGCCCAGCCTTTCTGATGGGCTTGGCCCATTTCTGTGATACGTTTAAATACGTGAATGCATGTAAGTCATCAGTTAGTCTCAAAAACCCTAGTTCTATTGTGTGTGTGTGACGGCATAGCAGACCCATCCTCTGTTCGAAGGATTTCATTCCGTAATCCAGATTTCCGGTTAGTGTGTGGTGTTGTTTACGATGCTTTGATTTCACGATGCTTTGATTTCATGATTAATCTATTGTCTTGCAATATATTGTTGTATGTTAATCGGATATGTATGACTATCGGATCTGTTTTGATGATGTTCAATGATAATATTTATGGATCGGTTATGATAACCGGGTATGTATGTTAGATAGTCGAACCGAATGATGATTATGTTTACATGACACATAGATGACGATTCGGATTGGTTGATGATTGATTCTGTTACCGTTAAATGATTTCTGGGAATGATAGTAACTGTCGTAGATGATCTTGTGCCTTCTGAGTAATGAAACTGATGAAATGTGCTTGTTAATGATGATGACGGCTGTAGATGATTAGGGTTTCTGTTTCTGTAATTGACTGCGTAATATCCGTAACTGATTGTGATCAAACGTAACTGATATGTATCGAAAGATACTTGCTACTCGAAACATATTTGTTGTCGAAAGATGCTTGTTAGTCGAACCATGGTAGTGTTGACCGAAGGATAGCTTTGACCGAACCATAGTAACTTTGACCGAAGGATAGCTTTGACTGAACCATAGTAACTTTGACCGAAAGATAGTTTGGACCGAACCATAACTTTGACCGAAAGATAGTTTTGACCGAAAGATGACATTGGTCCGAAACATAACATTCGGTCCGAATGATAATTGTGATAATTGTCTGTCGAAAGATCATTAATGTGCCGAAGGATAATAGTTGGATCGAAAGATAATAGGGAATTATGCTTTGAATATTGTAACATAGGCTTGATTGTTTTGGCATGCAATGCTTGGTGATGAATGTTAACATTTGTATTCGTGTACACTAGCTGATAACTAGATGTGAAGTAATACGTGTTGTGCCGATATGCAAACTGACTGTTATGTGAACATTAAATTGCATGCGTATCACTGTGAACATGAACTGATTTGTTATACGTGCATACAATAGGACGTGATTAATTACTTGTGAGTGCATAACCTAGCATACCGAGCAAACCAAGGTGAGTTCACACAGCCAAGGCATGGGTTCCCAGGGTGGGAATGGGTTGGATGATTATTTGTGCATGCTTAAATGATACTTGTCGAACTGCCTTCGCACACACCCTGGTTGGTAAAGACTATGGTCGCGAACGAACTACTCAACTGCCTTCGCACACACCCTGGTCGGTAAAGACTATGGTCGCGAACGAACTGATAAGTTGCCTTCGCACACACCCTGGTCGGTAAAGACTACGGTCGCGAATTTATGAACCTAATCTTCGCACACATGCCTGTGAGGCCGCGATGGAACTGATACGATATGAGACTTAATTGAAAGAACGCATTATTACCCAAACTAAACTATTAACTGTGAACTCGCTCAACTAGTTTGTTGATCATTCTGTTACATGCCTTGCAGATCGTTAGGTACTTGGAGCTTGCACTGGAGAAGCGGGTCGTTGTGGACAAGGATCGTGGCTTTTCTGTTGAGCTATTATGACACTTAAAACTGTTAACTACTACTGATTTATTTACTATGCTTCCGCTACATTTTGAAACGATGATTTGTTTGATCACCTTTTGTATTGAATGGATGGTTTTCAGTTATTTTACTTAATATTAAATGCATGTTCAATATGATTGGTGGCTTGATCCTGGTCAGTCACGCTCCCAAGCGGTGATACTCCGCGTGTGGATTTTGGGGGGTGTGACAGATTGGTATCAGAGCCATTGGTTATAGAGAACTTGGTTTTAATATGGAAAAACGTTTTTATTAAAACCAGACTATAACCAGAACAGTGCTCTCAACGATCCACAACGACGCTTCGCTCCACGTGCAAGACTCAACTTCCTAGGTAATAAGGTTTATGTTTATTGCCTACATGCTAGAATTTGCATAGAACTTTGCTCGTAGTATGCTTACATTACCTTGCTCACAACTTGTCATTGCATGAGAATACTTATGTGCTTACACTCTTCTGTCATCGCACTATTCGCGAACCTTTCTCACTTATGTTGCCTTTGATGTGAAGATCAATGGCCGCACGAATTACCATGACTCAAGCCCAGCTAGAGGCTCTCGTTGCTGCGGCAGTTGCAGCCGCCCAAGCAGGTAGTATACCCTGCAGTATAGACACTAGGATCTTTAGATCCTACATTAATTCTCGTACTTAACTTTGCCCTATTCGTACACAATAGGTCAACCCGCTCAGCAACAACCTGGGTGCACCTTCAAGAATTTCATGGAATGTCGTCCTAGCTCGTTCAGTGGCACGGAGGGAGCAGTTGGACTCCTCCACTGGTTTGAAAAGCTCGAGTCGGTTTTCGAAATGTGTGAATGCCCTGAGGCTCGCAGGGTGAAGTTCGCCACTGGCACACTTGAAGGGATTGCGCTCACTTGGTGGAACGCACAAGTGCAGATCTTAGGGTTGGCAGCTGCTAACGCCACACCCTGGAATGATTTCAAAGAACTGATCAAGAGGGAATACTGCACTAGAGAAGACATTCACAAGTTGGAGGACGAGTTGTATAACTTGAAAATGGTTGGTTCGGAAATCGAAGCTTACACCAAGAGATCGAATGAGTTGGCTGTGTTATGTCCAACTATGGTGGACCCTCCCTACAAGCGTATTGAGTTGTACCTCAAAGGTTTGGCGCCAGAAATACAGAGCCACGTTACCTCGGCTAATCTCAACAACATTCAGGAAATCCAGCGTCTCGCTCATCGCATCACCGATCAGGCAGTGGATCAGAACAAACTGCCAAAGCGTATCAGTGCTACTGCTGCCACTACAGCTGCTACTTCTACTACACCCAGCGACAACAAGAGAAAATGGGATGGGGATTCCAGCAGGGGATCGGTGTCTGTTCAGTCCCAAACTCAGCAACGTCGCACCAACGATTACCAGAGTCCGAGTCAGCAATCATCGGGAAGTCAGGGACAACGAGGTTATCAGGGAAATCATCCGTGGTGCAACAAGTGCAACAAACACCACAGTGGAAGGTGTCGGAAAGATCGCTGTCAAAGATGCCACAAGATGGGCCATGAGGCCAAAGATTGTAGAAGCGCGCGACCAGTAAACCAGAACCAGCAACTCCCACCGCCAGCTCCACAGAATCAGCAGCAGCAGCCACAGCGTGGAAATCGGGGGTGTTTCCAGTGTGGGGCTGAAGGTCATTACAAACGCGATTGCCCTCAGTTGAACCAGAATCGCAACATCAACAACAACAACCAGGGCAACGGAAATAACAACAATCAGGGTAATGGTAACAACAACAACGGGGGAAACAACAACAACAACGGCAATGAAGCTCGTGGTCGTGCTTTTGTGTTGGGTCGAGGAGATGCAGTGAATGATCCCAATGTGGTTATGGGTAAGTTTCTTCTCGACGATATTTATGTTACTGTCTTATTTGATTCGGGTGCTGATACAAGCTATATGTCATTGAAAATGAGTAAATTATTAAAACGTACACCAACACCCCTAGACACCAAACACGTCGTAGAACTAGCCAATGGTAAAAGTGTAGAAGCCACACAGGTAGTCAAGGGTTGTAGTATTGTTCTAGCGGGTCAGACTTTTTCGATTGATCTCATACCCATAGTTTTGGGTAGTTTCGACGTCGTCATCGGTATGGATTGGTTATCCCAACATCATGCGGAGATCTTATGCAAAGAAAAAGTTATTCATATTCCTCGCTCCAGTCAGGAACCTCTCGAAGTACAAGGTGACAAGAGTGGTGCTGTGGTTGGCATCATCTCTTACTTAAAGGCGCAGAAATGTTTACGAAAGGGACATACTGCCATTCTGGCACTTGTCACTGACGCATCAGCAAAGGAAAGGAAGCTGGAGGATATACCAGTTGTGCGTGATTTTCCTCAAGTGTTTCCTGAAGATTTACCTGGTTTACCTCCTCATCGTCAAGTCGAGTTTCAGATTGAGTTAGCTCCTGGAGCAGCACCAATAGCCCGCGCACCGTATCGTTTAGCTCCAACCGAACTGGAAGAACTGTCGAAGCAGTTACAAGAGCTCTTGGAAAAGGGCTTTATTCGTCCAAGCTCTTCGCCTTGGGGAGCTCCAGTGTTATTTGTAAAGAAGAAAGACGGTACGTTCAGGATGTGCATCGACTACCGCGAACTCAATAAGGTGACGGTGAAGAACCGTTACCCTCTTCCACGCATAGATGACCTATTCGACCAGTTGCAAGGGTCGTGTTACTATTCCAAGATTGATTTAAGGTCAGGGTATCATCAGCTGAGAGTCCGGGATGAGGACGTCTCCAAAACCGCTTTCAGAACTCGCTACGGTCATTACGAGTTTCTCGTCATGCCATTCGGGCTTACGAACGCGCCAGCAGTCTTCATGGATCTTATGAACAGGGTGTGTAAACCCTATCTAGACAAGTTCGTCATTGTCTTCATCGACGACATTTTGATCTACTCCAAGAGTCAGGAGGAGCACGAGCAGCACTTACGCCTTATCTTGGAACTTCTTCGAAAAGAGCAATTGTACGCAAAGTTTTCAAAATGCGACTTCTGGCTTCGTGAAGTCCACTTCTTAGGCCATGTAGTAAACAAGGATGGGATTCATGTCGATCCATCCAAGGTTGATTCGATCAGAAACTGGCCAGCACCACGTACACCGACAGAAATACGCCAATTCTTGGGTTTGGCGGGTTACTACAGGCGATTTATTAAAGACTTCTCAAAGATCGCGCAACCACTTACTATGCTAACACAGAAAGGTGTCGTTTACAGATGGGGTAATACGCAAGAGACCGCTTTTCAGTACTTAAAAGATAGGCTTTGCAGCGCACCTATTCTCTCATTGCCAGAGGGCACGGATGACTTCGTGGTTTATTGTGACGCATCGATACAGGGGCTTGGTTGTGTATTGATGCAGCGGGATAAAGTTATTGCCTACGCTTCTCGGCAACTCAAGGTTCATGAACGGAACTACACGACGCACGATTTAGAGCTGGGAGCTGTTGTTTTCGCGCTTAAGATATGGCGACACTACCTGTACGGTACCAGGTGCACGATTTACACCGATCACAGGAGTCTCGAGCATATTCTTAAGCAAAAGGATTTGAATATGCGTCAACGGAGATGGGTTGAACTTCTGAACGACTACGAATGCGCCATCAAGTATCATCCAGGCAAGGCCAATGTTGTGGCTGATGCCCTTAGTCGGAAAGACACTCTACCTAAGCGCGTGCGAGCGCTACAGCTTACTATTCAGTCCAGTCTTCCTGCACAGATACGAGCTGCTCAGTTAGAAGCACTGAAACCCGAAAACGTCAAAGCTGAAGCCTTACGCGGCTCAAGGCAACGCATGGAACAAAAGGAAGACGGCGCCTACTACGTAACGGGGCGTATTTGGGTCCCACTTTATGGCGGTATACGCGAACTTGTAATGGATGAAGCTCACAAGTCTCGCTATTCGGTACATCCAGGGTCGGATAAAATGTACCACGACATCAGTACCACTTATTGGTGGCCTAGTATGAAGGCTCACATCGCTACATACGTTGGAAAATGCTTAACCTGTGCGAGAGTCAAGGTTGAATATCAGAAACCATCAGGCCTACTTCAACAGCCCAAGATACCTCAATGGAAATGGGAAGAAATTTCCATGGATTTTGTTACAGGCCTACCTAGATCTCAGCGTGGGAACGATACAATATGGGTCATAGTTGATCGACTCACCAAGTCTGCACACTTCCTGCCGATCAAAGAAACGGATAAGTTTTCTACCTTAGCAGACATCTACTTGAAAGAAGTTGTTTCGAGGCACGGAGTGCCCACTTCCATTATTTCGGATCGCGATGCACGATTCACGTCAGAGCTTTGGCAGGCGATGCACAAATCCTTCGGCTCACGTTTAGACATGAGCACAGCATATCATCCTCAGACGGATGGGCAGTCTGAGCGAACTATCCAAACTCTAGAAGACATGCTTCGAGCGTGCGTTATCGATTTCGGCAACGGCTGGGAAAAACACCTCCCTTTAGTGGAGTTTTCATACAATAACAGTTACCATACCAGCATTCAAGCCGCTCCATTCGAGGCATTGTACGGACGTAAATGCCGGTCACCTCTCTGTTGGGCAGAGGTGGGGGATAGTCAGATTACGGGTCCAGATATTGTTGTGGACGCCACGGAAAAGATAGCACAGATACGGCAACGCATGGCGGCAGCACGCGACCGTCAGAAAGCCTACGCGGACAAGCGTAGAAAGCCATTGGAATTTGAGGTCGGGGACCGGGTTTTATTGAAGGTTTCACCCTGGAAGGGTGTGGTTCGATTTGGTAAAATAGGCAAACTGAATCCGCGGTACGTCGGACCATTTGAAATCTTAGAAAAGATTGGCAAAGTAGCCTACAGATTAAACCTACCAGCTGAACTCGGTGCAGTTCACAATGTATTTCACGTGTCAAATCTGAAGAAGTGCCTGTCAGATGAGACCCTTATAGTTCCTTTTAAGGAACTCACTATCGATGAGCGGTTGCAGTTCGTCGAGGAACCAGTTGAAATCACGGACCGGGATGTTAAGGTCCTCAAACACAAGAGAATCCCTCTTGTTCGAGTTCGTTGGAACTCCCAGCGTGGTCCAGAGTATACCTGGGAACGCGAAGATCAGATGAAAGAAAAGTATCCCCAGTTATTCGAAACCAATGCATCCACTTCTGAGGCTGAAGCTACTACTACTGAATTTCGGGACGAAATTCCAAATCAACGGGGGGATGATGTGACACCCCAGGAAAACCAGTGAACGATGTAACTTGCCTAGCTTCCTCAGTGAGTGCGTACCAAATTTCGGGACGAAATTTCTTTTAAGTTGGGGATAATGTGACAACTCGAGTTTCTGACTTTTGCTTTCGCATTAAATGCGCGTTGACTTTGACTGTTTAGTAGTTGACTTGTTGGACTTGTAATTGTACGCGTTGTGTTTTAATGAAACGTGTTGTCATTGTGCATACATGTAACTACTTGTGGTTGTAAAAGATAATATTAGAATTATTATTTAATACACTTAGTCTAGAATTATTATTTAATACACTTAGTCTAGATCACGAAACATGGCATACAGTTCGAAGGATTCGAAGGACCACGAAACATATCCTTCGATTCGAAGGATCAACTTTCGGTCCGAAGGATCTCGAAACATATCCTTCGACCAAGGACCCTATCCTTCGACATCTTTCGGCCCAGCCTTTCTGATGGGCTTGGCCCATTTCTGTGATACGTTTAAATACGTGAATGCATGTAAGTCATCAGTTAGTCTCAAAAACCCTAGTTCTATTGTGTGTGTGTGACGGCATAGCAGACCCATCCTCTGTTCGAAGGATTTCATTCCGTAATCCAGATTTCCGGTTAGTGTGTGGTGTTGTTTACGATGCTTTGATTTCACGATGCTTTGATTTCATGATTAATCTATTGTCTTGCAATATATTGTTGTATGTTAATCGGATATGTATGACTATCGGATCTGTTTTGATGATGTTCAATGATAATATTTATGGATCGGTTATGATAACCGGGTATGTATGTTAGATAGTCGAACCGAATGATGATTATGTTTACATGACACATAGATGACGATTCGGATTGGTTGATGATTGATTCTGTTACCGTTAAATGATTTCTGGGAATGATAGTAACTGTCGTAGATGATCTTGTGCCTTCTGAGTAATGAAACTGATGAAATGTGCTTGTTAATGATGATGACGGCTGTAGATGATTAGGGTTTCTGTTTTTGTAATTGACTGCGTAATATCCGTAACTGATTGTGATCAAACGTAACTGATATGTATCGAAAGATACTTGCTACTCGAAACATATTTGTTGTCGAAAGATGCTTGTTAGTCGAACCATGGTAGTGTTGACCGAAGGATAGCTTTGACCGAACCATAGTAACTTTGACCGAAGGATAGCTTTGACTGAACCATAGTAACTTTGACCGAAAGATAGTTTGGACCGAACCATAACTTTGACCGAAAGATAGTTTTGACCGAAAGATGACATTGGTCCGAAACATAACATTCGGTCCGAATGATAATTGTGATAATTGTCTGTCGAAAGATCATTAATGTGCCGAAGGATAATAGTTGGATCGAAAGATAATAGGGAATTATGCTTTGAATATTGTAACATAGGCTTGATTGTTTTGGCATGCAATGCTTGGTGATGAATGTTAACATTTGTATTCGTGTACACTAGCTGATAACTAGATGTGAAGTAATACGTGTTGTGCCGATATGCAAACTGACTGTTATGTGAACATTAAATTGCATGCGTATCACTGTGAACATGAACTGATTTGTTATACGTGCATACAATAGGACGTGATTAATTACTTGTGAGTGCATAACCTAGCATACCGAGCAAACCAAGGTGAGTTCACACAACCAAGGCATGGGTTCCCAGGGTGGGAATGGGTTGGATGATTATTTGTGCATGCTTAAATGATACTTGTCGAACTGCCTTCGCACACACCCTGGTTGGTAAAGACTATGGTCGCGAACGAACTACTCAACTGCCTTCGCACACACCCTGGTCGGTAAAGACTATGGTCGCGAACGAACTGATAAGTTGCCTTCGCACACACCCTGGTCGGTAAAGACTACGGTCGCGAATTTATGAACCTAATCTTCGCACACATGCCTGTGAGGCCGCGATGGAACTGATACGATATGAGACTTAATTGAAAGAACGCATTATTACCCAAACTAAACTATTAACTGTGAACTCGCTCAACTAGTTTGTTGATCATTCTGTTACATGCCTTGCAGATCGTTAGGTACTTGGAGCTTGCACTGGAGAAGCGGGTCGTTGTGGACAAGGATCGTGGCTTTTCTGTTGAGCTATTATGACACTTAAAACTGTTAACTACTACTGATTTATTTACTATGCTTCCGCTACATTTTGAAACGATGATTTGTTTGATCACCTTTTGTATTGAATGGATGGTTTTCAGTTATTTTACTTAATATTAAATGCATGTTCAATATGATTGGTGGCTTGATCCTGGTCAGTCACGCTCCCAAGCGGTGATACTCCGCGTGTAGATTTTGGGGGGTGTGACACATGATTATCGGGGTCATCCAAGACGTTGTCCCCGTCTGGATGACGCTTACTTCTCTGAGTGGAACGGATGGGTTGCTGTCACACCCCGAATTTCCACGTGTCACCGGTGGGCCCGGTGGGGGTAACGTGACGTAGTTGATAACATCATAGTCAAACAACACAATATATAAATGCACAGCGGAAGCAGAAATAGATTCATTTCAACTTTACATAAACGTAATATTTAATATCACAAGTAGTTGAAACGGATTCACAGGCGGATCAAATAAAATAAGATAAATGTTCAACAGACTTTAGACGCCTAGAACTTGCAAGATTCCTTACTAACGCCCTGAGCAGCTTCCAGCCTATTACGTACTTGTACCTGTCACTTAGACTTTGGAAAATACATCAGTTTTCACTGGTAAATACACTCAACTGACTCATTTGAAAAGAGTTTATGAAAATTGGTTTAGGCGCACAAGGCACAAAACTATTTTGACACTTGATTAAGATGCACAAGGCAATATTAATCTTTTATACTTGGGACAAACTATATCTCATGTTATCAGTTTTACATAACTTGCTCTACATACGGGGCCCGGTCCTATGCCGGTTCAAGATTAACCGACACACCACTATTCCCTTATTGGGAATCCCATATTGGGTATAATCAAGTAATAAGCATAAAGCATCTGTCAGGTGTATGCCTACACCCCGTGCTTAGGTCGTGGCCATTGCAATTTAATGAGTCAAGGATATCCAGGACACGGTCGCATTAACCCCCAATGTTTCAGTCAAGCAATACGAATTAAAACAGGTTATTTGAATTTCCCGACACATTGGTCTTCGAATCCCATACCTGACCATGCGGTATTTATATTACCGTATCCCAAGCCCGTAATAGGGAAAATAAGTTAAGAGTATTTACCTGAGCTAGCTCCTGCCTTAAATAGCAAGAATTATAATAACTCAGCCGTATTCACTTAAGTAAGCGTAGGTACAATTTACCGGAAGGCTCTAGTCTGGAACGATGGTATAAATAACCAATTAGAATACTAACGGGTCTTTAATTAAGCCTAAGCTTAGACCGGTTAGTTTTAAGGAAATATACGGTTTACGCACGATTAAGCGAAGACCGGATAGAACGTGATTTAGACCCGACAAGTTTGAATACTTGTATAATATGGGTATACTAAATACATTCTGGATTTTGAAGTAAAAATGATATCGTTTGACCCGTTTCGGTCAATTTACGCAAACTAGTTACGTAACCCGAACCGAACGCAAAAAGGGCGATACGGTTAGACAAATGATTCAAATGCAAGTTCCCTGATATAATATGCTTTAAATATGATATAATATCAGTAAGTTATGTTCTATATTGCCCGGAATAATTTTAAACTCAATTTATGCCTTAGAAGGGTATTTTGGTCATTTAAAAGATAATAAAAGAGTAAAATTAGAAATCTGAGTTTCGGGTCTGGTTCATACAGTAAATATACTTAATATAACATATTATATCAGTAGGGTATGACCCATATATCAAATTTATCACTTAAAATCAAACTATGCACCGTAGGGGTATTTTAGTAATTTCACAAGGGCTAAAAACGCCAAAACTGGAAATCTGAGTTCATATACTTATACTTACTGTTATTATATGAAAATATGCAAATTACATCAGTAGGTATAAGTCTTATATGTTTAAAATGAGTATAACGCTTACTATGCGCTTAAAATGCTAAAAATGCGATTTAAGGGCGTTTTCGGGTTTTCACAATAAATCTGAGATTTTTATATTTCCAGAATAATTAAAATAATTTATTTAACATTTGAAATCAGTAGAAAAAGGTTTCGGGTCAAAAGGATGTGTAAAACTCATTTTATGGCTTAAACGGTCATAACCGACATAACCCGAAATAACTAGGCGATCTAGGATCCGTTCAGCCAAAAATTAATTAAAAATCATCAAAATTCCCAGAATATTATAATACATCAGTTGGTAAAAAGTTTCGTATCAAAACGTGGCCAGAAACGGGTTTTACGCGAAAAGGACCGTTTATGTAAATTTATAATATAGTTTTACGCTAATGGCCATAACTCACAATCTGGACCACCAACTGATCCGAAATTTTCGGTGCAAGTTTATATATTAGAAATAAAGATTTCTACTCTTTCACTTTTCCAAAAACCACGTTTTATATCAAAAAGGGCAAAATAGTCAACTTTATGCATAAATCGGAAACATGCATTCGAATCGGCTAAGCATAGACTTACGACATAAAATTTCCAGAAAGTTTAACTAAAATGCCAATGGTCAAAAATGCTCTAAAATACAGATCTCACACATGCATGTACGGATCCGAACCGATAGTTTACGAAAAAGTCGTTTATTAAGACTTTCGGTTCCAATCCGGGTTTACACTAAAGATCGTCGAGTTGATCGTGGTAAAATACATTCTTATATTCATAATAAAGCTTTCTATGAAGATCAAACAGATTGCATGTCATCTATATCATTATTCATGTCATTTTTCACAAAAATCGCTTCTGTTGACTTTTTAGAAATAGGTTTGACTCGACATTTAGCATGCATGTAGTGGGAATCAGAGAGTACCCTTTTGAGGGTTTGTTTCCCATAATATTACCAACATGTATCAGGTCTCAATTCGAGAAATGACTGATTGAAACTTGTTTAATCAGAAAGTCAAAGCTTATGAACAACCAGTTTGACTTTTAGCAATAATCACAACAAGAACGGATTAAAGATTGAATTGAGAGCTTACAAGAGTCCTATAGGTGTTTAGTGAACACTAGAAATCAGCTTTGATGATCGGATTAACTCCAGAAGGTCTGCCTTGAAGGTTCTTGAAATTGAGAGCTTTTGGTTACTATGAAAATGCTCAAGAAATGAGGTGAAGATCTGATTTAAAGTTGAGAAATGAGGGTTACTGTTGTAGTAGCCATGCATGGCACTTGATTGGAGCTTTTGGAGGCAAGAACCAGCTGTATGTCACTCAAATTCGGACCCAATTCAACCCAAATCAAATTTTCTGTCGCTGGCAACCCCACGCGGCCCGCTTGGGTCATACCAGGCGGGTCGCCTGACCCCTGTTCAGCCAGAACAAGTTTCAATTTTGGCAGAAATGGTCCCTGAGCTTGTACGCGATGTTTCGGCTACTTTTCTCGACCCGTAAACCCCCAAACTTGGTTTCTAAGAACCTTAGGACTTTTACCAACATGGAAATGTCCTTGGAAACATAACGGAACTTTATGACACGTGTCAAGACATTATTGGACGAAATTTTTCGAGGTGTTACAGTTGCTCAAAACTTCTATGCGCACATCCTTTGCCAGGTGTTGAAAACTTGTAGATGCGAGTTTACTCAGCGCATCTGTTGGTTTGTTCTCGCTTCTATTTATGTGATGCACCTTGTAGGAATAGAAGGTTTGTAGCAACGTTTTTGCTTGGCTCAGATAGAGCGCCGTTATATCTCTTTTGGCTTCGTATTGGCCGTTGATTTGCCCGACCACTAACATGGAATCTACATGCGCTTCGATGTGTTTGAATCCCATTTTGATTTCTAATCTTAAGCCAGCGAGAAAGGCTTCATATTCAGCTTCATTGTTCGTACTCTTGAAGTCTAGACGTATCGCGTACGTGAACTCATGCTTGTCGGGGCTTGCCAGCCGAAGCCCTGCTCCTGCGTCGTCTTCGTTAGACGCGCCGTCTGTGTATAACAACCACGGTTCTTCTATTTGCTGTTTTCGGCCTTTTCCATTGCTTTACATTCTCGATCTTTGTCGTCCGGTACTTCTGTCATGAAGTCTGCCAGACTTGGCCTTTGATTCCTGGTCTTGGCCTGAAAACCACATTGTGACCTCCGAGTTCTATCGCCCATTTGGCTAGTCTCCTTGAAATCTCTGGTCTTACGAGGATGTTGCCAATGTTGTAATTTGTTAACACATGGATAACGTGGTTGGCAAAGTACCTGCGCAGCCGTCTTGATGCATGGATTAATGCGAGTATTAGTTTTTCCATGATGGCGTACCGGGTTTTTGGATCGGTTAATGTTCGTGACACATAGTAGACTGGTGTTTGGACACCTTGTCGATCGACAAGTAACACTGCTCCAACTGCTCTGTCAGATGCAGATAGGTAACCAGGGGTTCTCCTTTGCTTGGTGCGGTCAAGGTTGGTAGCTTGATGAGGCAATCCTTCATCTCGCGGAAAGCGCTCTTGGCTTCCGGGGTCCATTGGAACTGGCTTTTCTTCATGCAGTTTCGAAGTGTCTTGATGAACGGAAAGGACTTTGCTGCGTGATTAGCTAGGAAACGATTGAGCGCTGCTAACCGTCCTGCTAATTTTTGCATCTCTTTGATGTTTGATGGGGAAGGCATTCTTTCGATTGCTTGAACTTTTTCTGGGTTCACTTTGAAGCCGTCTTTTGTGACAATGAAACCCAAGAATTTTCCTTCTTTCATACCGAAAGAGCACTTTGCTGGATTTAGCTTGATGCTTACGCTGTGCAGCGTGTTGAAAGTCTTTTGGATGTTCACCAGCATCATGCTTTCTTCTTTGCTCAGAATCACCAAATCGTCCATATACACTTCATCTTGAACGGCCATCTAGACCTAGTGGTACTCCTTGTAGCAGTCGAGGAAGCACTTCCACCTGAATGTTGCTAGAGAGTCGATCTTTTCGTCGATATCTGGTAAGGCGTAACAGTCACGTGGACATGCCTTGTTTAGATCCTTGTAGTCTACGCACATTCTCCAGCTACCGTTTGGTTTCTTCACCATCACCGGGCTTGCCACCCATGTTTGGTATCTGACCTCTCTAATGATGCCCGCGTTTAACAGCTCCATTACCTGCTCTTTCATGGCATCGTGTTTTATATCGCCCAAGTGGCGCTTGGCATGTACTACTGGTTTCGCTTCTTCTGAGATATTTAACCGGTGTTCTGCTATGTGCCATGGAACACCCACCATATCGGCTGGTGTCCAGGCGAACACGTCCATATTTTCATGTAGCAACTTTTTGAGCGCCACATGCGTTAAATCGGACATCGCAGGTCCTAAGGTGACTGTCTGTTCTGGGTACGCGCTGTTCAGTACCCATTTTTCTGCTTCTGCGCGCGGTGCTGGTTTACTTGCCTTTGCGGGTCTGACCTCATCCGTTGCTAAGACTTCTTTGCTTGCGTATATTAATGCTATGCCTGTTTCTGTTGGGAATCCAACAGCTGAGTGTGGCGCAGAGCATATCATACTGAAGTCTCTTTGGGATTCCCTTCCTAAGAGGATGTCGTGTGTTGAATGTGCTGGCAACACCATGAACGTGACCTACTCTGTTCTTGAGTTTCTTCCGTCTGAGAGTAGCACCGGGAATGAGATTTGGCCAAGAGGAAAAACGGCTTCGTTGCAGAAACCAGTTAGTGGATAATCAACTGGTTCTAAGCGCGCTTTATCTTCTTGGTCGAACTGGTTGAAACATTGTTCGTATATGATATCCGCGGTGCTCCCTGGGTCGATGAAAATGTAATCAGTCTGATAGTGACCGATTACCCCAGATGGGTCTTTTTTCTCTCGGGCCACCTCTTACGATTGGGAAAACAACTTGCCTCTCGCGCCACGAGTCGTCTTGTGTGCGCTTGTTGTAATTCTTCCTTGGCCTTCGCGGACCCCCTTGAACCATGTGTGTTTCTAACTTCCGGAGCTTTTTGTTGTCTGGTCCTTCTTCTCTTCGTTGAATTTTGCGGTAGTCACGCTTTCCGCCTTTTACTAGATGTGTAAGCTTTCCGTCTCTCAGAACCCTTTCTATCTCTTGTTTTAAACTGAAGCAGTCGTCAGTTAGATGACCCGTGTCTTTGTGGAATTCACAGAAAAGGTTGGGATCTTGGCCCCTCTTGTTTTGCATCTGTAGAGGTGGTTTGAATTGGTGATTCTCAGTGGCTAGGACTTCGGAAGGGGTTTTTGTTAGTGGGGTCCAGTGTTTTTCCCTGTTTTCTCTTTTTACCTCTTTTCGGTGGGCTATCTGGTTGATTGTGTGGCGCGCGTCCTCTCTTGGTGGGCTTCTCTCTCTGTGGCCAGAGGCTTTCCATGGTTGGCCTCTGCTCTTTCTGCCGTGCCGGTCATTGGAGCTATATCCGCGTTGACGATGGTCGTCACCGGTCAACTGTTTTTCTGTTTGCGCAATGGTTTTCGCCGCTTCAATGAAGGTTTCCCAATCTTTGGGTCCTCGGTCTCTTCCTTTTACTCTCTTGATTAGATCGTCGCATTTGACTGCCCTCATGAAATGCGCGCACATCATCTTCTCGCCCACGTCTCCAATTTCTAGACACTCTTTGTTATACCTTGTGATAAAGTCTTCCACGCTTTCGTGGTCTTTGCGCCATATGTTTAAACAATCAGCAGGGTCTCTGGTGTGTCTTCGCTGCTGGGAAAAGTGTGTAAGGAACTTCTCTCGGAAGTCAATCCACGATTTGATTCTTCCCACTGGCAGACTGTCGAACCATATGCGCGCTGCGCCAACGAATGTTTGAGCGAACAGGTGACACCAAGTTGGCAAATTCCATCCCCATGTTGCTCCTGCACCGTTAAAAACTTGGAGATGATCGTCTGGGTCTGTCAGCCCGTTGTATTTGCCCACGTTGTGTGGCAGTTTCGTTTTGTCGATAGCGGCTGTAGCGATCTCTCTGATGAATTTTGAATTCTCAGCCATGTCGTCTGGACGATAACTCAGGGTGTAATCATGTTCTGTCTTTGGGTTATACCCCGCGCGCTTGGACGGCTTGAATGCTTCATGTTCTGGGTGCAGTCTGCTGAATATTGTGCTCTCTCCTTTGTATGTTGGGTCGTCTTCTTCGTCGTCCCATTCAATGTTCATGTTGCGCACGCCCAAACGGCTTTGGATTGGCCTTCTTTGCGGGTTCTGGACATAATTGCTTTTTGTTTCCCCATAAGTGTCGCGCATGTCGTGCGCGCTAGGCTTTCTAATGTTTGGTACAGGTCCTTTCTCCGGGCGTAGGTTCCACGCGTTGATCTGCTGAGTCGTGTGTGTACTCAGAGACCATTGCGGTGGGGTAATGAATGCCGACTGATTAGCTTGTGCCTGGAGCAAAGCCTGTTGTGCGTTGAGCTGCGTATAAATGAGGTTTATGGATGCCATCTGTTCGGCATACCAGGAAGCCAGAGTTTTTCCTTCAGGTAGCCCTAAAAGTGCAGAAAAATTCAGTTGTGCTTGTTCCGATGGAGCTGAGGGGCCAGCTCCATGGTTTGGTGTCTGCATCGGTGGAGGTGTTTGTTGTAACACCCCCGGTGGTGTTTGGAAGGTGGCTGCGTTTGTAGTTTGCGTGATGACCCTAGTTGTAACGCTCCGCATTTCCGCACTTTCTCGTTTTAGCAAGTCATGTTGTACTTTCCATATTTAAACTCTTGTACTCTCTTTGTAATCTACTTTCGTTTCATTTGTAATTCGAGACTATTGATCATAATGAAAACGAAGGTATTTTATTCATGTTTGTGTTAGACTTATGTGCGATTTTCACGTTTGAACGATATATTATCATAGATTCTCGATTCGTTATTACGCTCAGTGCTCGTTAAACTAGTTGAAACTCGTAAAATAGTGAAACTCGAAAGGTTTGTGAAACGAATAAACGTTTAAAGATTTTTATTCGTTATAAATATGGTCATTATTCAAGTTTAAACTAATGAAATTAATTAAAATAATTAATTTTGTTATTTAAAAGTTCAATTTTTTTTATTATAATAATCTAGTTAGCCCCGTTATATTTTGAAGTTAGAAAATAACCTAGTTAGTAAACCAAGTTAAATTACTTAAGCAATTACTTAAATAAACTACTTGGTTAAAAAATTATATAACTTAGTTTAAAAGTTAGTTTCCCTTTTAAAAACCATATAACTTGGTTAGTAAGTTAGTTAAACCACAGGGATCATTAGTGCAAATTCACCAAACTAAACTTTAGGGATTGATTCTGCAATTATTGAAACTATGTAAAAAAATCAAAACAATAAAAAGCGGATGCCAGGGATCGAACCCGGGTCATCCGGCTTAAAAACACACGCGCACACCACTCCACCACTACCTTCACATGGTTTCTATTCAGCACATTAAATTCTTAAACACTCCCTCACTCAAGCCTGATCAGCGCGAACAGACTGTCCAGCAGGTCTGTTTGAGCGCGATTTTGACATTTTTTGAGTTTTAAACACGATTTTGGCATTAAATATGTCACACCCCCAAAATCCCACACGCGGAGTACCACTGCTTGGAGGCGTGACATGACCAGGATCAAGCCACCAATCATATTGAACATAGCATTTAAATATTAAAAGTAATCAACACAGCCCATCACAATATAACTGGTGTTAAAAAAAAAACGTAATTTAGGTAGCGGAAGCATAAGTATGTAAACCCAATGTAAATTGTAAGTTCAAATGTTTAAACGTTTAACATGGCATCCTTGATCCATGTCCCACAACGACCTGCTCCTCCTTGTGCAAGCTCCATAAGTACCTAAAGTCCTGCAAGGCATGCAGCAGAGAGTCAACAACTAGTTGAGCGAGTTCACAGTAAACAATTTAGTAATAGTAATAGCAAAGTAAGCCTTGTGTTCGTTCGTTAAGTCATGTATCATATTAGTTCGTATTGGTTCGTATCGCGGCCCTCTAGGCATGTATGCGAAGATTAGGGGAAAGTTTCCCAAGTATTCTAGACTAGGTATATTTGTATCGCGGCCACCCTGGCATTACTTGCGAAGTTTTAGTATCTATAGTTCGCGGCCTTCCCAAGGCATGTGTGCGAATGATTAGTCATAATATCGCGGCCAACCCTTGGCGTGTATGCGAAGATCAGTTCAATCGGTATACTAGTCTAGCCGTATCTTATCATTTCTCTTCCTCACCCGAGGACCATATCATTAGGTTCTATTAATTAGGTATGTACGAATAAATCATCAACATCCCATTCCCACCCTGGGAACCCCATGCCTTGGCTGTGTGAACTCACCTTGGTTTGCTCGGTTGTGCTAAAATTACTTGCTCACAAATAATCAATCACGACCTATTATATGCACGTACGCCAGATCAGTTTATGTTCATAACAATTCATATGCAACTAGCCTCACAATATAACACAGAGTGTGCTTAGCATCTTGTATCGTATAAACAGTTAATCAAACGCACGCAACTTCACGCTTCGCCAAACAGTTTTTCTCAATTCTTTCTAACATGGATTATTCGTTAATAGTGATGATAAACTTAACAGTGTTAACAGCGTTAATCAGGACTAATGGAAATAACATACATAATGAAGTTTCATAGTTAACGTTTGTCAATATACACAACAGGGTTAACTCACTTAACAGTGTTAACAAGCTAACGAGAAGTTAATAAACTTGGCAGAGTTAACAACTAAAGGATTCAACAAACTGAGTAAACGTGCCAGACCACTTCAACGAAATCCCCATTTGGGCCGAAATCCCTTTCTGGGCCGAAAACACTTGGGCCGAAATCCCCAAGTTGTTTTCGTTGGGATGGGGGTTTTCGTCAGGCATCAACATCATCAATTACATTCAACACCAATAACCTAATCATCACCAACCATCTTCGACAATTTAAAGCAAGCAAATCGTTCAATCATACCAGTTTGGAAACATTGTTTTATTATACTGAATCATGGAATAGTCTACTCAGATGATATATGATCACATATTGATCAAAAGTAATCCCCACATAACAAACAGTATACAAAGATCCGATTATTTATCTAACATCATTCCGTTTTACAACCACCCCTTACATCATCAGTTTAATCGTGGGTAGGCACACAACACAAACAATCGTATTATCAGATTACAATGATCTCTAACATACAAAACAGTTCAAATCGCATGATTACAATCGTTATGTGTTAACAGTTAAATTCTTACAGCCAACAATAGTAAATCTTGTTTTCAATCATACAATCATCAAGTCAACCTACAAATCTGTGCCATCGAACTACCCCATATAATATAATACCATCTCATAATTCAACAAGTTATAATTTCAGTATGCATGGAACACATATATCCATTTCAGCATATTATATAATTTAAGAACACAAATAGCAACCACATGGTTTCTGACACACACATGCAAATATAAGAATAATAGCCGACATTTATGAAGGATCCTTATCTGATTGATTGCATTTTCAAGGAATCAAACATGCATTAAATCACCACTTATCATTTGTATCATAGTTCAGATCATGTTCATAGTATAGC
Source organism: Helianthus annuus (assembly GCF_002127325.2). NCBI lineage: Eukaryota > Viridiplantae > Streptophyta > Magnoliopsida > Asterales > Asteraceae > Helianthus > Helianthus annuus. The sequence continues at coordinate 158,927,549 of NC_035434.2, read as the reverse complement.
CATACATTAAGAATGAAAACAAACTTAAACCAATAAAACACTAACATAATCAACATAATAATCGATACAACTAAACATATCATATTTTCACTACCTGAACCTAGTACGCATACAACCGTAATCATTCATTATAAAGCGAACATCATAACCATCGAATCACTATAAATCTAGTAAATCTAGTAACAAAGATTCATTCCCTTCATAATCATTATGAGTCGTTATTCTCATGGCTCATTGATCCGTAAGTTAATTAATCAAGAATACGAGTCACAAGCTAACCTGTTTACGAGAGGAACGAGTGACGTGATAAGCAAGAGGAAGGAAGACTTCGAACTCTAGGGGCTGCTGTCGCGGTTTAGAGAAAAAGGGTGTGGGTGTTTAGGGTTTGCTATATTTGTGCAAGGAGATTCTGTGCCCCCTAATATGCATTCACGTATACATAAGTTAGAGAAGAGTGGGCCATGACCGATTGGGTTTAAAGGGAAAGACTGGGCTAAGAGTTGGGCTTAATGTGTGTCGTGTAATATGTGTTGTGTGCAACATATACAACCATGTCTTACGTGTTAGGGAATTTATTAAGGTTACAAGACTAAACGACACTAATCTCAGAAGTTCGGGTTGTCATAAAATACTCACCTAAACTTAACCTAACTTTTTCCCTATAAATACCAACCCTAATCCAAGCTATTTTCAGTTTTCTAAACACTCTCAAACCTCCAAATCAGTCCCAAATTCGTGTTAACTCAGAAGGTTCGAGCAGATTGTTGCATCTTCACAAAAGTGAGCATAACTCACTCATTTCTTAACCTTTTCACATGATTCTTTTTCCCACTTTTTTGGAACAACCTTTGGAACATTTCCAGAGTTTTTCCATGGAAAGCCAAGCTCTGGAATGTCCCCCAAAAGGCTCCAAAGTGGACTGTTCGTTTTTGTTTTCATCTAAACTTTGTTAATCTTAGTAAACTTGAGTCTATCTCATCTCAAACCTATGTCCTAATGCTCATAATCAAATGAATGGTTATTTGGGCTTAAAAACAAGGTTGAGACACTTTAAATCAGAGGTTAAAACCTCACAAATATTCTGTTTTAGTTAGGGTTTTACCCACAAGTAGTGTTCAAGCATGAAGCTTGATGAATGTGTGATGGTTGGACTAGCTTGGGCTATCCTTCATAGAAATCCACTCACTACTTGATGTTTTTCCATAGATTAGTTGTTGTTATTACATTATTACTTGTAAGTTCATGACCCTCCTTGTTGTTTATAACAACAAGTGTAGTGGTGAACAATAGAGGTACCTAAATGGAAGCTTGTTCTTCCTACCTCATGTATGAATTCTATGACACAAAGAGGTGCCTAAATGGAGACATTAATCTCCTACCTCATGCTTGAACCATAGGACTTTGTAATCTTTTTATTCCATATGTATACCTAAGTAACTAAACTTGATGATAGCTTAATAGTTACTTGTCAAGAATATGTTACATCATCTATGACCATGCCCTTGTTACGACTCTAATGGACCTTTGAATCCATGAAATCATACTAAATCTTTTGAGTTTTAATAGTGTCAAGAACAAGAGTTATGTGTACAAGATGATTATTTTCACTTATGTTATTTTCCATACATTTTAGACTCCGAATCTATAATCTTCCGATTTTCCCAAAACTCACACACCTATGTTTTCCTCGTGTAGAAGGACTAGGTGCTCCAAACTAATCCATCCACCAACTCACTCGCGGGATCTCAAGTAGGAAAGCTTGTAACCACCGTGAGTATACTTGATCCCTTTTCCCCTTTACACTTTGGGATGCAACATGTATGCCTATTCAAAACAACTTTTATGCTTAAACAAAACATACTCTATCTATGAACGTGACATGAAACTATTGTGAATATTTGCTATGCTTGTATGCTCTATGAACGATTTGGAACGTTATATGCTCATTAACTTTGCTAACCCACCTTAACAATTATAGCGCTATAGGATTAACGCCCCGCCCGCTATTCTATTGGGTATTGTTAAGTTAAACATTACCACCCCGCTAAACTATTGGGATTAGGCTATTGTATGCGTTGTATTCTTGGGTTTGATCATATAGTACGCCAAAATTGCATTGCTAGTAAATTTATTCACTTAGTAACATGTTGGATATGAGTTTTTATTCTATTATGATATGTAACCAAACTTGTATACTCGCCTTTGCTTTTGCATTGAAGTCTATTTTAATACATGTTGCAGGTTAATTATTGAGATGATATTCAAGACGAAACAAGATTTAGGGTGGACTAGATACACACCTAGATTAATCTATCTTTTATTATTATGTTATGTTATGAAACAATGTTGTTATTTCTTTTTGAATCTTGTATGACATTTAGTATTGCAATGAAATTTGAATTTAATTAAATATTGTCACATAGTGTTATGACGTCTCTTGCAATCTATACACACTTCGTCTCATCCCGATATTTCCGCCATCGGTTGGGGTGTGACACTAGTGGGGGCTTGGAAAATGGGTCCAGTTGTGGTTTGGCTAACAACTCTGGATGCATTTCCAAAGATACTAGGGAAATCGTTGTTCATTTGCCCTTCTTGGATGATTTCGTTCCTTTGGCCCCGTTGGATGTGTGCTGTGTCCGAAGGGAGCTCAAAGGAAGAAACTTCTCCGTCTATCTTGTGTGAAGGGTTTTGTTCAGCCACTTTTGACGAGTGTTTTTCAAAAAGAAAAGAGATGAGATAGGTTTTGCAAAAAAGCGGATGGTGCCAATGATGAAACACCGATTAACACTAGGGTTAACCGATGGGGTTATTTCTTCTGTGGGTTCAGTCTCTTTTTCTACTCGCGAGAATGGCTGGGATCCTGCAAAACAGTAACACCGTTAGTCTCGTTAAGAGGGGGAGATGGGGGGTTTCCTTCTTAACCAGGCTCCGGCATGAGAATAAGTACTGTTCTGAGAGAATAAAATAGTGTGTGTATAGAGTGAGAGATGAGAGTAAGATCCTTTAACCTGAATGATGAAGGGTTCTATTTATAGCCGGAGGGTGAAGAAGGAAGGAGCAGTTGTGCCAGCTGTGGTTGCGCGCCAGCTGTCCGACCAAGGGGAATATCCTCTTGGTCTTCTCTGCCATAGTCGGTGTAGTGGTACACGTGGCGCGTTTACGTTTGTCCATGCTGGAAACCTTGTACTGGCGTTGTCAGTTCTGCCCCCTGATTTGTCGCAGTCCTATGTGTCGTTCTGCAACTGGTGACACGTGTTGTCCTTTTTGTCGGATGGAGCATCTTTGGTGCCACCTTGGCGTCTTCCAGAAGTTTGGATTGTTTTACTGATGTAGGCGCCATGTATGCTCGAAAAGTGGTGTGGTCTCTGCCATGTAGGCATGGAACTAGGACCATACCTCTTCAATGGTGATGCTACGTTGGAGACGTGCATCGATCAATTGTTCAATGATCATTAAAAAGTATAGGATTTTTTTAGACAACACAACAACTTCACGTCAATTTAATGGTTTGACCGTACATGGATTGAACATTCTAGACGGAAGACCAAAAAGTTATAAAACATGAAATTATGGGTTAGCTAGTTAATTCCCACCCAAAACACTATGAATACGTGTGTTTGTGTGTGATAGACTTTTTTTTTTTTTTAGGTTTATTTACCTTTTAAATAAAGGAACACGAAAAAGCTTATCTTTCTAATGAACGAACACGAACAAAAAATTTCTAATGAACGAACAGGAACAAAAAAACCAGTTCATTTTAATGTTGGTGTTTGTTCAGTTGTTCGGTTAAAATGAAGCGAAAGGACACGAACAAAACCGAATCCGTGTTTGATTGATTTTGTTAGAACCTAATAATATGTTGAACCCCCAAGAGGGGCCAAGCAATAAAGAGGATCTTTAGGTGAAGGGCCAAGCAATAATGTAGATCTTGAGGTAGGTCCATCGTTTACTCATTCCCTATTATGAAGGTGGGTCTCTCCCACAGCACCCAAACAGTAAATAATCTACCCATTCTTACAAGCTTGAACAGTTGCATAAAACCTTTTCACCTTTAAGAGAAATGGGACACTAGATTGATATCTTTCTTACTACGAAAATAAAAGAAGTATTCAAAACACAAAGATAAAAGATTGCCAAAATATAAAGTAGAATTTCTGATGTCAACAATCCGAGAATCATATACGTTGGAAGTTGGAACCATGGCCGGCCTCTTGGTATAGTTGCGTTAGTAATCGTCCCCACAAATGTGGCGTAGGTGGGTTCAAATCCCTGCAAGTAGAGAGGTTGATTATGTGGTATTTAGGAGTAAAAATTGATGGTAAAAAAATTGTTTAAGAAGTGATCCCACAATGATAAGGAAACTTGATAGCAGTTGCATTAAACATATGACACGATCGTGACCAAATGCCTTCTTAAATAGAGAGTAAAGTGAACAATTAAATTAGAGTTATTAGAAGACTATGCCATCAAAATCTGATGACAGATTTTTGAGTTTAATAATACTTATTTTCCTCTTCAGAAAAATGAAAATGACTCATCACTCACTCACTCACTCACAATTTCCAATCAAATTCCGCTATTTCACTAGTGATGGATTTTAGTGGAAATTGTCATCACTTGTGTTGGAATTCCATCACTCACAACTTTTTTTTTGTTGTTAAATTATAAATTAACAATAAAACAATTAAATTATAAATTTTATTTAAATTAAACATACTAGTTCAGTTAACCATTCTGCTTTATTATGTTATATGGTATATCGTATATGGTATTCGTACATTTTCTTTTGGTTTATAATATTCATCAAAAATAAAAATCTTAATAATTTTAACTTTTATAAGATTATACATTATATTCTACTGTTCTTTCATGGTTATAGAGCTATATGTAATCATGCATTTTGCATCTGAGTGTATATTTATACATACTTAATTTTCTTTACCTTAGAACTAAAGAAAATAAAAATAAGTATTTTTTCTATTATATTAAAAAATTGAAATAAACATTAACTTTTCTAGCCCTATATATTACATCCTTCCATTCATTCATAACCCACAAATGCACGATGAATGATTTTATTCCCAAAAGGTAACTTACACCATACTATTACACTACAGAAAAATAGGTTGTTTTCGAATTTGTCAGAAATACAAAGGATTTTTCGACGTATTTTCCTTTTAATTTCCCACTTTTCTAGTAACAAGTTTACGTTTTTTTTTCTCATCAATTTACAGGTTAGAAGGCAAAGTCGCCATAGTCACCGGAGGTGCAAGCGGATTTGGCGAAAGCACGGTAAGACTCTTCGCCAAACACGGCGCAAAAGTCTTGATCGCGGACGTCCAGGACGACCTAGGACAATCTCTATGCAACGAGTTAGCGACAACATTCAACGACGACGTTATATACGTCCATTGCGACGTGACCCAAGATTCCGACGTCAAAAACGCCGTGGACACCGCCGTTTCCACCTTTGGAAAACTCGACATCATGTTCAACAACGCGGGCATCCCAGGGAACCTAGATTTCACCATCCTCGACTCCGATAACGACAATTTCAAGCGCGTGTTCGACGTCAACGTGTTTGGATCATTTTTAGGAGCTAAACATGCTGCTAGGGTTATGATTCCGGCGAGACAAGGAGTGATATTATTCACATCAAGTGTGGCATCAGTTGTTTCCGGTGAGTCACCACACTCGTATACGATGTCGAAACACGCGGTGGTGGGGTTGATGAAGAACTTGTGTGTTGAATTAGGGCAATATGGGATTAGGGTTAATTGTATTTCACCGGGATCGGTTTCGACACCGTTGGTGACGAATGCGATGGGGTTGGGGAAGGCGGAGGTGGATGATATTGTGTGTGCTTCGACGGTGTTGAAAGGGGTGGTGCCGGCGGCTGAGGATGTGGCGGAGGCGGCGGTGTTTTTGGGTGGTGATGGGGCGAGGTATGTGACCGGAGTAAATTTGGTGGTGGATGGGGGGTATAGTACAACCAATCAGAGTTATTCTAGGGTTATTAAACAAACGTTTGAAACCCTAGCTAAAAAGTTATGAATTTATGATCACGTGAAGAGTTTCATTATCCATGGGTTTTAATTCGATATTTATGATGTGTATTTGTTAAGAGTATTTATGTGTAAAAGTGTATTTGTTAAAGAGTATTTATGTGTAAAAGTGTGTGTGATATTTATATGAGTTATTTACAAGTGTCCGCTATAAAAGGTCTTTTTAAAAATAGCACTATAACTACCATTATCGATAATCGATAAAACTGAACTGATACTAACAGTAACCGGTAATTGATATAACTGATGGTGATGGTTGTGGTTTTGAATCTTTGTTTAACGTATCAGTTATGCTACTGTCATGAAGCTTTGGTTAACTAATATAACTGAAACAAAACCGAACTTGTAATTTTAATTCTATATAATGGATTGATTTGTATTTTACAATAATCATGTAGAGGTTTTTCTTAAGATAAAAGTATATTAGTAATCAAATGATCTTGATGTAGATGTCTTTTATTTTAATGAAGAATTGAAGAGTTATGATCATATGAATCATTTGTATCACTGCGTGCATAATTAATAGATTTTAGTTGATGTTTTTTGCACAATTCTATTGATAAAAATCATTTTTAGTGCATTTGTATATAAATACACACAAAAGGCTTGGAAACTAGAAAATTCTACAGTCCCACGTAGAGGCTGAAGTAATTGTTTTTATGAGAATTATATTATTAAAGAGATCCCCACATGTATAATCAAAACTCTTAAAGTGTAGTCTTGTATTTTTTATTATCATAGCTATTGTTAAAATAAAGATTTGATTAACTACTCATTGATTATAGTAACAATCGGCTTTTTTTTCTCTATTCAGTGAGGAAAAAAGTTGCTCTTATTTAAAGGGAATGATGATTTATTCAATTATTAAAGTTGCTATTATTTAAAGGGAATGATGATTTATTCAATTATTTTCGTAATGCTATAGATGAACGATTATAGAACTTTCATAATTATTTTTATACATATACCTTATAAACAAGCTAGGTAGATTCTCATGGTTATTTGGAAAAATGGTTCGTTATCATAGTACATTCACACTCGCTGAAACGAGTTTTAACCGGATGGGACATATATTTATTTGAGATTGCAATACAGCATGATCACTGATCAGTAGGCCCATTTCGATTTATTGCAAATAATCGTCCCGTCATTGTCACCATAGTTATTCTTTCATCTCATACGGTATGTAGAAAAATATTATCCTACTGGTGTATGTAGATATATATAGTATGGGTTGAGATCCTGTACAAACAGTGCTAACTGTAAGAACTGTAAGAACAGATCTGAACCATTGATAGTTTAAATCAAGGGTTATGGTTGATTATAAATAAAACTCTTATAATTAAAAATTAGTACTAATAAGTTAGGGGTAATTATGTAAAATTGCTAATCATTTGACATTTTCAATTAAATACAAATTCCACCAAGGTTTTTTAAACTAAAATAACTTTTATATACTTCATTATTTTTTTTAAAAAAAATACCATAAAATCAAGTATTTTTTTATCTTTAATATGAGTACCATATTGCTATACTTTTTTTTATTTATAAAAGTATCTTTTAAAAAAGTTACCAAAAGTTGTTTTATAATTGTGCTGATAATGTGTTGATTATGTGTTAATTACAATATAATTGCCCATCGAGATATTTCATAAAATTTGTTAAACATTCTTCCCATAAGATTTTATCCTGCTTGAAGGTGATTTGAATCAGCACTTTGAAAACTAACCAACACGTGTATTAACAACACTTTAAAAACATACCAGCACATATGCTAAAAACACTTTAAAAACATATCAGCACATGTGCTAACAGAACTTTAGAAACATACCAGCACATGTGTAAACAACACATTAAAAACATACTGAAAAAAAATAAGTAGCACATGTTTTAGCAGCACTTGAAAAACAGGCACAACAGGGAATTAAATTTGTTTTTTTGCTGCACTTGAAAAATAAGCACAACAGGAAACTAAATTTATGTAAATACACATGCTAACTGCGTAATGGAAAATTAATTTCAAGTTTTTATTTTAGTTTATCTGTTTATTTCTTTTTTTGAATTCTTGGTACTTATCTTTATTGACTTTTATCTTAGTTTAAAACAATCATATAGTTGTAATAATTTGTTACAAAGTGCTGGCTAACAAATTGCCTGTTGTTGGCGGGGATTGTGCTGATTAACAAAGTGCCAATTGTTGCGATTTGTGAAGATTGTGCTGATTTACAAAGTGCCTATTGTTGGAAATTTTCAATTTTTGATTTGAAATAGTGCATGAATATAGGGGATAATTAAAATTTGGAATTAATTAAATTCAAAAAATAGAGTGATAAAGTCTAAAATACCCTTGTCTAGTTTTTTTAATGAAGAACACATGTCTAATAGTGGTTGGTTCTTATAGTTCTTACACATATTGAGGTTTGTATTTGATCCCATCTCTATATAGTATAACTTTAATAAAATGTTGAAAAATATAATAGTTTTAAGTGACAATAATCAATCAACCGAACCATAGATTAAATGTGCCCTAGCGTAAAGGCCGGGGTATAATATCCAGTCAGATTTTTCTTGAACGGCGGAATTTTTGTAAACTTGTAAAAACCAACAAAGGGGCCAACAAAAAGTTGGGAGTCCTGGACAAAAAAGAAAGGAAAACAAAAGCATTACATTACAATGTAACGCACATTAAAGTCGCTCATCCTCTCCCAAACTAGATCCCCAAGAGCCGCCCTATGTTTAATCCACAAGAAAGTTTCTTCTTTGACCGCGTCCACGACTTTCATTACTCGAAACGGTAAGCCATCACATAATTTTTCGTTTCGTGCTTTTCATATTGTTGGCGGTAATTCCCGACTCATCACAAGTCGGTGATGGAAAAGGGTCACAAAGGAGTTCAAGTAACAAGTCGGTGAACTTGAAGGATCAATGTTGACAAGTTGGTCATAATTGGTTAAGTTTCCTAATTAAATTATAATTATATTTGGTAAATGTCTTGGTCACAAAGTTAAGGTTATTTGGTAATATATTCGTCACCAAGTTAGGGTTAGCCTATATAAACCAGGTAGGGTTAGACATTATTAAGAGACAAGACTAGAGAGAAACCGAGTTATGGTTTGAGAGTCTGTAATCAGTTTTGAGTTATTTTCTAATTAATAAGATTGAGAGTTATTCGATCTAAATTCTTTTCTACATCTTTTCTATTCGGTTTGATTATCGACTGGGACTTGATATATTTTAACAACCCCATAACAAACTGTTACAAGCACTTGCTTCCATCTATTTGAACTTGTTGATTCCTTACATAATATCATGAAAGGAAGTAGCATGCATGAATACTGGGATTTTCAACCAAACAAGAATATGCCACCGGATAGCTTTGTCATGACACATTCTGCCGCTAAATGATTCACAGTCTCGAGCTCGTACCCGCAGATCTTGCATGAAACGTCCGATAAGTGTATCCCCTTTTTACAAGCGCCCCCGAATTCGGGATGCACTCAAGGCACTTATCAGTGCATTTTAGGAGACGTTATGATAAAAATGCATTGATAATAATTTGAGAGGTTTTTATATTTTGTAGGTTCAAGAAATAAAGTATCACTGAAGCATGATTAAAGCTAATGAAAAAAAACATACAACGTAAATGTGTGTTTAGGAAAAGATGGTGATTGCATTAAAGATATTATTTGTTTTGTTGGAGTTTGGAGTTCTACAAAACGGATCAAGACATCAAAAGAAAAAAAAAAAAGAAAGTAGTAGTTGAATTTAAGTGGGCTTATAATTAATTCATGTGGGTACCAAGTTATTGGGTCATGAAGTTGGGTTGCCCACAAAGAGAAGTAATGTGAGTCGGTGGAGAGGAAATAAAAAGGAAAGGCACGCAACTTTTGTGAAAAAGAAGATATATTCGACAAAGGGGGTTGTTCGAGGGGAGTTTTTGACGGCTACGCACGGAACGAGAAAGAAACTTTAGGCATCATTCTTTCATTATTCAAGCGAGTTTCTCATGTGGGATCAAGTCGGGATGACAACTGACGCGATACCGATAATCATGAGCGGCTAGGCTTTTTGTGGCTTCCTCCAGGCGGACGGTTTAATTAGGTTTTTACTTTATTGAATTTAAACTCAGGTTTGGATGTATTTTTAACTTTGACAACGTTGTATGAATACATTGATATGTTGGTTTATTTGAACTATTTGCACGTGTTTTGAGTTCTTGCTTTACAACTTGTTCGGTTGATGACAAAACTTAGTAACTTGTTGGGTGACATAGAGTAGGTTAACTCACGCTAGTAAATAGGGTTAATCGAATTATAAAAGATCTGATGACAAAGACCTATTTTTTATTACCATCTTAAATAAACCAACTTTCCAGCATCATATCTATCTGATGGCCAATTAACTGAGTAAATTGAGTTTTGTGAAACCTAGAACCTGAAGTTTAGAGGAAGTTACGTTTTATAAATCCGATATCTTTTCTCGTAGTTAGTTTAAAGCTATCTTTCAAATCAATTAAAACCCCCAATTCTAGATTAGTAGTAGTTAATTAAATAATTTAGCTAAACACTAACCACATATTCCCCGTGCTACTTATGCTATCTACTTAGTTTAATTAGGTTTTTGCATAACCCTTACGACAGTCATCAGGCACCGCTTCCACACAAAAAGGAGCACTTTTTTCGGAACCCAGCTGCTCCATTTGAAGCCGCCAACCTGCACTTTCTCACCCATTTTCTCAGCAATTTCATCTATAAACCGAGCCACTGAGAAAATTTGCCCAGCCCCGTCGCCAACCGAAAAGCCCATGTTGCTCGTATTCCCAGTCTAGCTTTTCTAATCTCTTTATCAACCAAAATTATATCCTTCCATAAGCTAGGCCTATGCAAATGAAGAGGAACAGGTTGATTGTTGTTCTCATTACATGCAACGCTTTCACAACCGTTGCCCACAAATGATCGGACTATTTGGTATATCGCCATTTCCAAATTCCACTTCATAAAAAAGGCCTTATTAAGACTTCTTATTTCGCCTAGCCCCATGCCTCCCCTCCTCTTCGGCGCCCGAATCTTGCTCTACGCCACCCACTTTGGTTTGTGTTTATTACCCATCCCCCCTCCCCATATAAAAGCTCCCCTCATACCTTCAAGCGTGTTAATAACCTTAACCAGCGCCTTAAAGATAGAAAGGTAGTAAGATGTAAGGTTGCCGAGGACGCTTTGGCGAGCGTAATCCTACCTCCCATAAACAAGTTCTTTGCCTTCCACGACGATAATTTTTTTGCAAATTTTTCAATGACCGGTCTCCATGGCTTCACATGTTTCATGTTTTCCCAATAGGCAAACCAAGAAACGTAAACGGAAAGTGTCGCATATTGCAACGAAGGTCCTTGGCCACCCTTGAAACCGAATCTTTATCCACGCCCACTCCCATGATGTTACTTTTATCTAAGTTGACTTTTAATCCAGTCACCAAATGGAGGCACCTCAAAATTCTTTTCAAATTTAGAGCATTTTCTTTCGACCAAGACCCCAAAAAAATAGCGTTGTCGGCATAACACAAATGTGTCAAAACCGGGTCGCCATTCGGGAGCGAGACACCCTCATACAACCCCAACCTTACTGCTCGATTCATAAAAACTTCTACCACCTCCAAAGCTAGAATGAATAGGAATGATGAAAGAGGGTCACCTTGTCGGAGCCCTCTACTGAGCTTGAATTCCTTAGTGGGAGTGCTGTTGACAAGAACGGGCCCCTTGCTCGACTTTAAGCATGCTTCGATCCAACCTCTCCACCGTTTTAGGAAACCCACCATCGCCAAATTTCCTAAAAGAAATCCCCAACTAATCGATGTCACACCCTGACTTTTGCGGAAGGGTGATTATTGGTGTGACTTCTTAATACCATTGCATATGATCATAACAACACTATATGATAAAACCAGTAGATGTACGTCCATTAATTTAAGTTTAAAAGTAGTACAACACAGTTGTCTGAAATGACGAGACCGAATTCAAGTTACAAACCATAATATGTTTTAAGGAGTTCAAAAAGGCTCAACAAAAGATTTTAAAACAACCCCGAGTTTAGGACCACGTATCTCGTCCAGGATTACGATACGCATCCTAAGCCCTAATGACTTGGATGACATCTTTATTCACAACGCAGCTTAAAAACTCCAACGCCCGCCAGATCCATTTACTAATTCCCTGAAATACATGTAGTTTGAAAAAAAATCAACATAAAGTTGAGCGAGTTCATGTGTAAGTGAGTATGTATAAAACCTTTGTAATGTGTCTGTATGTATGAAAATCCCTGGTATGTAGCAATAAGGAAAAAGAGATCATCATTGGGTTGCAAAGCCAATGATATGTGTGACGTGATGCAGGAAGACTCAAACCTAGCGGATTTGTGCGTCGGGCACTTAGTCACCTCATGGTCCACTCAGCGGACTCAGGAGTGGGGCTCGCTACACCCGAATAGATCTATCACTAATGTCCCTCGGTCCTACAACGAGGATTAATGGCCTTAAGTGTCATGCCCACCACTCACTTGCTCTAAGCGTCTAAACCCTCCTTAAGCTAACCATACCATTTATAAAAGCGTCTGTAAAAGTGTAACATGTATTTCACCCCCGAAGTATAAAACTGAAAACAGTTAAAAGAAAAGGGGGACATGAACTCACCGTATTGCGTCTTCGGTACTTGTAACCCAAATCTCCTCAGCAAACACGACTACCTACAATGGTCTAATGTCTATTAGACGAACGGGTCGTGCCTTGTCTTAGTGTTGATTAGTGCCTTTGAGTTACGTTTTAAAGGGTCTTCAATATTTTAGTAATAATACTTCTTATACTTGTGTATTCGTATTTCCTTCCCAAGGATGGGATACTTTACATGTGTCTGTTCGTATTGGGATTATATTTTTAAGTCCCATTTTAGAGAATACATATTTAACCATATTCCTGTATAAAACCAACCTCCGATACTCTGTATTTTGTTATAAAAATTATGGCGAGTTTTATGTTTGAAAAACATAGTCTAAAACATGCTAGTAACCACTTGTTTAGAAAAAATGTTTACTAAGTGTTAGGATTTTCGGAAAATTTCGCCATAGTCTCCTTTGTAAATGGAGGCATCCATGCTTAATAGCATATCATTTTCTTTTACATATATCCCGTAGAATGTTCTCACATAGCCAACCCGACAATCATACATGCAATATACCACTTATGTCATTTCAGCTTTATTAATCAAAACTGGACTGTTTTCGAGCATTTTAATAAAATAGTTAACCTTCTCCAAAAATTCCCAAATTTTTACAGAATGTCAAAAACGTTCCAAATTATATTGTGTAAAAATATCGGGATCCGGTTCGTTGCCAATATTTTATAGAAATTCATTTACCGGGCTGGAATCAGATTTGTCATTTTCTGACTGCAGTCTACGGAATAATTCACTAAAAATTAATCGTACGTCCGATTGATGAAGTTCCAGTTGGAGGATCACCGTGACAACGGTGACCATCTACTATAAAAATTCCATGAGTTTATTCTACTCAGGTTTCAAGTTATGACCCCGAATACAACACGCTTTTTCTGCAGTAAAAACACAGCTTGAGCTGCTGTCCAAAAACAGTCCTTTAAAAATAGTAAACGACCTCGAAAAATTACGATTCCAGCGCCATTTGATCGGTTGTTCAAAAAAAATAATTTAGGCTTCAGAAAATCCGTTTTTCGATTTATAAAGACCCAGTTACAGCCTGTTTAAGTTGGCTGAAAATACCAATCAACATACTGATTTATAGTTTAATCCCTTCGATGTTCTTGTGAATGGCATCATGCTACAACTTTTAACTACAAAACAAGATGATCAAGGGTTTAGCAAGGACTTACTACTAGCTTAAAGCTAGGGATGAATCTAGTGAGGAAAAAGTTGAGAAAAGATGATGAAAAGACTAGAACAAGCTCCTTTGAATGCTCTTCAAGATGCAACTTTCATGGATCCTTCAAAGCTTTGAATGGAACTTGAATAAGAGGAAGATGGTGATGTCAAAATGGTGGTGATGGTGGCTGCTATAGGGGAGCCGAAAATGAGAGAGAGAGTGAGGTTGGAGTGTGGTTTTTGAAGTAATGATGAGAAATCTTGGAACTCCACACTTATAAGGATCTATTGCATATTTTGGTTAGATTGTTAAGCAACATATCACCTTGGAAACCTTCAACAAATCATAAGTCATGATTGTGAAGATATGGTGGGTCCCTATGGCTGAAAATTCGGTTGGGGGGGTGTAAATTGTAAAATTTGTTAATTAGTAGGTAATTAATTAGGAGGTTAAGAGTAATTTCTAGAATAACGAGTGTATGTCATGTTTCTATAGTGTGTGGGGATTTTTATGACCATAATTATTTAAGAATAATAAAATAATGTTTCTGACAAAATTTTGGTGTCCGGGTAATGTTCGGTTGTTCGGTTACGTACTGTTCCGTTAAAGTGTTAAATTGTACCATATAGTGTCTTTTATGCATCTTTTTGTAACGAAATTAATTCCAACACTTAGGAAGGCGTTCAGGACCATTTAGTCAATTATCTGTATAATACGAGTATGTTAAAAGCTGAATCGTTGCTAAAAATGCAGAATTCTGCACTAAAAATGAGTTTTAGGCACTTCCCGGCACTCAAACTATCGTCTAGTGACACAGTCTCATGGTCCTCACTTCCTTACACCCATACTAGTGTAGTACTTTGTCCCTGGCTCATACTGGCCTCAATATAGTGTCTGACTATGTGCTGGCGTTGTCAGCACGTGTCTGAGTTATCCGCTCACTGTGCTAACGGTGCTTTGTGCATCAGGTTTGTCACTAAGAGTCTGTATGAAATAAATGGAGCGACTGTATGTAAAGTGATGCACATGTATGTTTGTAACATAAATCAGTAAGCAGTTTAAAGTGTCAGTTGTTATCAAGCACAGTCATTAAGCACATAATTAGAATTAATTAATTGTACAGTACCTGTAATTGTGAGGGTTGTCACACTCTCCCCCCGTTTAGAAAATTTCGTCCTCGAAATTTGTACTATCTTAACTCCTTAGGGTTTCGTTATGCATGTACGTTTACCGAGGTAGATAATCACCAAACCGAATCAAACCTTATTCACCTCAAGTGAGTCCCAGAATATATATAACAACACAAATCCAATGGTTAAAAGGTATGTGCTTTTAGCATTTAATGTCAAAGGCATAAGTCGTGTTGACGTGTAGTCTAGTGTAATCCAGTTACAGGGGTTCCACAAAAGAGGTGTTTTGTCCAATAGGATTCTCAAATGATCGGTCACGATAGGCAAACGAGTTTTCACAAACCATAGCCTCCGCTATATGAACTCAAAATCAATGATTTGGACGCGATAGTATTATGAAAATGACCTGTCAACTTTTGAAATAATAAGTGGTGAGGATTTGTGTGTTGACATTCTCGAATTGCGAAAATACACCGAGTGAGGTACAAGCGAATCTGGTGTATCATTGTTTTAATTCGTAGTTGCATCAGAAATGTTGATATGACAAGTTGACAAAAGTATATGTAGTTTTGTGTGAAACAGTTAACCATGATTAGCACAAGCTAATGACATCACAAGGTGTCGTAATGACGAGATTCAATAATAATGGTGACTGAACAAGTTTACCGTGCCTGAAATCAAATGAACGTGTACCGAGACAATCTGAAGATTTGATTTACGCAATGTCGTAAAGTTTCTAGTTGAATATGAAATACCAAAGAGCCACTGTTTCTGATCGAAGGTGAAAAGTATTAAGTACCGCAAGGTATTCGATTGACAATGAAAGTATCGTTAGGAGGTACATTGGGCTTATGAAATGAATCTATGTACCAATTCCTTAACACACAATCGTGTTGAGACTGCTTTAATCATGATAAACAAAATGGATTTAGTGCAAGTCAATAAATAATCAAATCCGTGTATGAGGTGCGTAACGAACTTAGCGCAAGCTTCAATTCTGTGAAAGTATCACCGCAAGGTATCGAAATCAACAAATGATTTAGTGGAGTCGTAGGCCAATCGAGTCCACTATGTCTCGAAACAAAAGAACCTTTGCAAGAATATTTGAATGTGATGTTCCCAATACATCACATGGCGTCTCAAATCAAAACATGTGAAATGGATAAGTTCAAGCAATTGAACTTGGTTCTGGCGTAATCCGACAATAAACGTATGTATCAATAAGGGAAATCTCAGCATGGTAACAAAATAAACCATGAATCACAAAAGAGTCAACCGTTACAATAATGTAGGCCATTCGAATCACAAACCAGTAGTTAGATTTAGCAACATAATATTCGAATTTCAATGAAGCGTTCGAAATGAGACCGTATGCGTAGCAGATAGTGCACACATAACATGTGAGTTTTCAAGTGATGAGACAATGAGTTATGGGGTAATGACCAAGTATCGAAGCAAATGTGTGTTCGCTCTTAGCGAAGAAAATCAAAGCGATACGACTACTTTAAGGGGAGTAGAGATGCAAACCTCTACTCGGCCAGAAGCAAAAGTGAAGATTTTATCGAAAGAATTTCAAGTACTTTCTATTTTGCTAACTGAAATGGCATGTATGTCAGGTTAATGGTGTTCGATTGAGTTAACAGATATGGTGTCTAAGTAACAACCTTTACAAGTTTTGGACCTGGGTTCCCAAGGGTCCTAAGCATATGTTTTCTAGATCCTTAAGGTTTCGTATTCTGTGTAACTCGGTTTTGTGCATTGTGTAGGAAGCACCATCTTTGTGTACGTTTAAAAACAAGTTATTGTCCCATAATTCCCCGGTATGCTTTCTTCCTGAATTCACAGCTAATGACTCTCGATCGTCGATCAGTCGTGCAATAGTAGTCGGACCCTCACCGTTAGTTAAATAAGAAATTCGTTAATTCTCAGCAAGAGTTACTGACTCTTGTGGGTTAGCTCGTTCGGCTCTTGATAGTTGATGCCTATTTGAAAATTACGTCCTCCTTCTTGGCGAGCAGAATTTGGGTTACCCAACACGGAATTTTTTTTTTGGTCTGTTATCTTCCTTCTCTATCAACTTCTGAGGTTGCACTGCCAATTCTTGCATCTCCGAAGGTGTAAGTCACTAAAGTGCATCGACTACAGGCGCGACGCCTGGAATCAAATCGATGCGAAGATTCGTCTTGTCGTTGAGGGGATAATTCTGGCAAGTCTTCAGGGAAGACTTCAGGATATTTCCTTATCACAGGAATATCTTCGAGTTTTGGTTCCTCGGCTCCCTTGTCCCCGACATGAGCCAAGAAAAAAACACATCCTTTACGCAATAGCTTTTGTGCCTCCCCGCAATTAGTAATTTGTAGGGGCATATCCTGCTTCATGAGCCACGGTCGTTTCTTCGTTTGCCATTGTGATGCGGTTATCAATCTCTGCTCAAACACTCGGCAGTTGATCCATCTCAATTACTTGTCGAAGCTTTCCAACTCAACTGGCAGTAGATCAAGCGTAAATTCATGCTCTTCGGGTTCTATCTTGCCGTTTCTAGTCACTGCGTTGACTTCCACTAGCTTCACCTAGCTAGTCCCATCGAGTGCAAGTTATCTAACTTACGTGCTACTATATCAGTACACTCTCGAACTCTAGAGATGCGAAACCGAAAATTTGCAACAGTATTTGGCAACACAGATGCATAACGTTGAGTGATATGGAACGTACCGATATCCATGCTTGGATTCCTGGTGTGCTCCCCTAGCTCTGCTACTGAGCTTTCATCCTCGTGCCTGATTCTTCTTAGGGCGGTATTTTCTGAAATGCTTCTTGCTCCCACAGTTAAGACAACCTTGAGCACGTTTCTGTCTGTCACTTGTCCTACCTGGATAATCGTCACTGTCGTTGTTCCCTCCGTGATTCTTGCTTCCATCTTGGCATCCATTCCTACTTTCAGTATCTTGCCTACAAGTTTCCTTAGGATGCCCTCTCTTGCCACAGTTATCACATTTCCCATATTTACATCGCCCGACATGATAGCGTAGACAATTGTCACACATAGGTAGCATACCCATGTAGTCCTTTCCCTTTTTGGCCTTTTTCTTGTTACTTGCCTGAGTAATCTTCTTGAAATTTGCGATCCTTCTCTTATTATCCCCAGATGACTCTATAGGAGTCTCCTTTTTCTCGTCCGTAGTGGAAAATTTTCCTAGTCTAACCGCTTCTTCAGTGAGCGCCACGCTTTTGTCGATAGCCTCGGTGATCGTTGAAGGTTTAGATGTTGTTACTAGGCTTAGAATCTGAGGTGCCAATCCCCCTATGAAACGTTCGACTCTCTTAAACTCTGGTCCCACCAGATGCGTAACAACTTGTGATAAATCGTTAAATCTCTGCACATACTCAGCTATCTTTGGTCCTTCCATTTTCAAGTTCCACAGTTCAGTCTCCAACTTCTGCACTTCTGCCCTTGAGCAATATCTCTTACGCATCAGTCCTTTCAGTTCGTCCCACGTCAAAGCATACGCGGCGGTCTCGCCCATTGTCTGAACATGAAGGTTCCACCATGACAGAGCTCCATCTACAAATAGCCCAGCTATGTACGTGACCTGGTGCCCTGGGGCACATTTGCTCAATCTTAAGACAGAATCCGTTTTCACAACCCAGCGTACGAAGGCTAAGGCACGCCCAGTGCTGTCAAATTCTCGAGGTTTGTGGTCTAAGAACTGCTTGTAGGTGCAGCCTTCGCTGTGTTTAGAGCGAAGGGCCTCGAGCTATGCAATGGCCCGTGAGATGCGCACTTGTAGTCCTGCCGCTGTTGTTGGCGGGAGGTTGTTGGCATCGACGTTCCCTTGTGCCGACATCTTCTCAGAAGAAGATTAGTTCAGGGGACGCGTTTAGTTGTTTAGTGGTCCTACGTACATACACATAATAGGTTATCATACCAACCAATCAAGCAATAACATAATCATAGCATAACCAAGCAATTTGGTCATTATGTTTATTGAGAGCATAGCAAGTAAGCACGTAGCGTTATAATTATAGTACACACATATAGATCAATAACGTGCTTAACAAAGACATAGCGTCTGAGCTTTCGCTGGTCATTGGCCACAAAGTATTGTCGCATGTTTTATGATGGTTGGGCTCTCATTATTCTTCGACCACAATTGTATCGTTTTTCAAAATGTATCACATCAGGGGAAACAGGGTCACCCTACCCTTGCCCAACAAGTATATCAGTGTATCAAAATCATGTAGCCTGAAGTGGTCTTTAAAAGTCTCCACAATCCCGGCTTATCATTCGTGTCTTTACCCAAATGTAATGCAATCCGCAAAATCCAGAAGCCAATTATACTGGTGACTGAGGTGGAGGGGGAAAGAAAAGTAAACTATTAACTTACGTGGACTTCCTCCTCAGGCTTGTGTGTACGTCGAAGTAATTATTTGCTCTGTCGCTCGATAGTAATGAAACGAGCATCAGAAACCTGGGAAAATGTAATAGCAACGGTTGGGAGCGCAAAGGAACCTTGATAACTGTGGAGGACCAAAGTATGCTGGCAATAGACAGGGTGGAGGACGTGGTGTCGGCTCAAGCTCCAACATTCTGCGACTCATATCCTCAAACTGTAGCTGATGTTACAGGAGCAACTTATCCCGTGTAATAGTCCTCCATTATGTAAGGGTCAAATTTCAGCATGGTGTATGATAGGAACCATCGAAATGGCTCGTCCGGCGATGTAGAGGTGAAAGTAGCAAGCGGTGCGGCCTGTGAGGTCGTAGCAAATGCTGCAGCAACAATAGGGATCGTTACGCGAGTGCCGTCCTGGAGTACCTTTCCGGGGTGCGGGTAAGTCCTAAGAGAAAGCGATAGGCATGCCAGTGTAATGGACGTTGGTCTCAAATAGGAGAGAAAGAGCAACATCAGCGGTTACGGATGCAAGAACAAACGTCTCAACTGTTAGGAAGATCATTAGGTGCAGGTACTGGGTCGGGTATAAGGAAGGCAATGTCCGGTATACCAAAAGAAGCAGGGTCAAAATCAAGCAAGGGTGCAAGACCAGCAGGTGCAACATCAAGTTGTCCCACAAAGGTGCAGAGGCTAGCTCAGGGGCAGTCCCTGGGTCGTGTAACGGTGTGGTGCCTCGAGCAAGTGATAGTGCAGCAGTCATAACGGCGCCGTCGTCTGTGTCAGTAGTAGAAGGTTGTAATTCGGCCATCTATAAGGCTGTAAATGTCACAGACTCAAAGGAGTCTGAAATCGAGTGTATTCTAGGCGCAGAGGATAGCCTGATAACAGGGGTCTCAGATGTGAAATTTATAAAAATGTTCTCGTCTAACTTTCCATCACCATGGGTGTCGTCAGGAGGACCATCAATAGTCATGTCAACGTCATCGACTATTCGTCGAGTAGCCACCCTTTGGAAGGAAAGGTCCACATGATGCGTATTGTCAAGGATTGGAGCCATGGTGTGTTCACTATCAGAATGTCCAGTGATGAAGTGGTCATGGACAGAAACAAGAGTGACAGGGGAATTCCTGTCGGAGAAGCCATCAGTAGGGGTAGTTCATCGCCAAAGTCTGGCAGCGCGGCCGGTTGAGAGTCGTCCTAGTCTTTGGTCAGCGTGTCAGGGTCACTCTCGGTGTCTGACGTAAATACCTCTGGTGCAAGTGCAGTCTCATCATCTGTGGCGGCGGCCATAGGGTCATCAATGTCTGACAACCCGCTTTCTAATCAAGCGACATGTGTATCGGTACATGGTAGTCATAGTATGTATTTCCATAGTAATCACTATCAGTTAGCGCATGCAAACAGTTTCCACATATGTACGTTTATCAATAATCAGCAATTAAGCATGTATGTGATAACAATGTAAGCAAGTAATCATCCTAGTCTTCCCCAGATTATCCCACCCAGTCTCTTAGACCGAACTCCCTAGTCTCTTAGACTAACTCCCTGGTCTCTAAGACCAACTCCCTGGTCTCTAGGACTAAATCCCTGGTCTCTAAGACCAAACCTCCCAGTCTCTAAGACTAAATCCCTGGTCTCTAAGACCAAACCTCCCAGTTTCTAAGACTAAATTTTTCCCCAGCCTCCAAGACTGAACCTCCCCAATCTCTAAGATTGAACCCCTCAGTCTCTAAGACTGAACCTCCCCAGCCTCTAAGGCTGAACCTCCCTCAATCTCTAAGATTGAACCCCTCAGTCTCTAAAACTGAACCTCCCCAACCTCTAAGGCTGAACCTCCCTCAATCTCTAAGATTGAACCCCTAAGTCTCTAAGACTGAACCTCCCCAGCCTCTAAGGCTGAACCTCCCTCAATCTCTAAGATTGAATCCCTCAGTCTCTGAGACTGAATTATAAACATATATTTTGGAATGTGTATTTGTGCCTTTTGTTTGTAAAAATGTTTGTTCCCTGGATCTGGGCGTTTTGTGTATGCAATGAAAACATGTTTGTAAAAGCGTTTTCGTGAGAGCCCTATTGATCGTAGTCTAGACTCGAGAATAAATCCTAGTTCGCTACGATCGAAGCTCTGATACCAAGCTGTCACACCCTGACTTTTGCGGAAGCGTAATTATTGGTGTGACTTCTTAATACCATTGCATATGATCATAACAACACTATATGATAAAACCAGTAGATGTACATCCATTAATTTAAGTTTAAAAGTAGTACAACACAGTTGTCTGAAATGACGAGACCGAATTCAAGTTACAAACCATAATATGTTTTAAGGAGTTCAAAAAGGCTCAACAAAAGATTTTAAAACAACCCCGAGTTTAGGACCACGTATCTCGTCTAGGATTAAGATACGCCTCCTAAGCCCTAATGACTTGGATGACATCTTTATTCACAACGCAGCTTAAAAACTCCAACGCCCGCCAGATCCATTTACTAATTCCCTGAAATACATGTAGTTTGAAAAAAATCAACATAAAGTTGAGCGAGTTCATGTGTAAGTGAGTATGTATAAAACCTTTGTAATGTGTTTGTATGTATGAAAATCCCTGGTATGTAGCAATAAGGAAAAAGAGATCATCATTGGGTTGCAAAGCCAATGATATGTGTGACGTGATGCAGGAAGACTCAAACCTAGCGGATTTGTGCGTCGGGCACTTAGTCACCTCATGGTCCACTCAGCGGACTCAGGAGTGGGGCTCGCTACACCCGAATAGATCTATCACTAATATCCATCGGTCCTACAACGAGGATTAATGGCCTTAAGTGTCATGCCCACCACTCACTTGCTCTAAGCGTCTAAACCCTCCTTAAGCTAACCATACCATTTATAAAAGCGTCTGTAAAAGTGTAACATGTATTTCACCCCTGAAGTATAAAACTAAAAACAGTTAAAAGAAAAGGGGGACATGAACTCACCGTATTGCGTCTTTGGTACTTGTAACCCAAATCTCCTCAGCAAACATGTAGGATCGATTTCAGACCCGAACGAGTCGATCAGAAGAGTTTATTTCTAAACGAACGGCGGAAACAGACGTGTAGAGTTCAATTAAGCTAGATTCACACCATAAACTGTTGTATGATTGATATAAAGACGTTTTACAACCTGACAACACTTCGACAGCACTTCGTTGCTCTAGCCGGAAAGTTACAAATGGTGAAAGTTTGAAAACTATTTATAGGCAAGGACCCTTCCGTTTGAAACTCTTCAAACGGACAGGACATTTCAAACTAAACCCCTATTTCAAACTTTCAGCTGCTTCAAACTTTCAGCTGCTTCAAAGTTTCAGCTTCAAACTTTCAGCTTCAAACTTTCAGCTTCAAACTTTCAGCTCCAAGTGTAGTAAACCGAGACTCGATATAAGACGAAGACGACAGATGCATGCACCAACAGACTCCCCCTCAGATGTTGACGAGTCTTAAGTGTCGAGTCTTCGCATCTTCAGTCTTTATCAGTCCTTTCGAACTCTTTGAAGCATATGACGTTGTAAGTATCCTCAAATCAATCTCTTACTTGTTGGTGCACTTGTGTCTGTACTTTGTCTGTATTCGGTCTGTATATAAACGATGTTCTAAGTCTGTAAGTTGACCAAGTCAACCATCCTCCGGATTGACTTGGTCAAACAGTTAGAAAGTAGTTGTCTGTCTCGAAGGATAGCTCCTCGAAGGATACTGTTGATCCTTCGAGGTACTCGAAAGATATGCTTCGATTGTTAGACCTCGAAGGATCATCCTTCGAGGTCATTGCTGATCATTCGAACATTATGTCATCGATAGATGATCCTTCGGACCATCTATCGGATCCTTCGGACCAGACCTACTGTGTATGGGTATAAATACCCATGCATTGTGTTGAGTTCATAAGACTTGTTAGACACACACAGACAGAAAGATACCGAGAGATAGGCTCAGAGCATTCTGTCCGGAACTCACACACACACTTTGAGAGTTTACATGTTAGATTTGTAAACATTGTGCTTGTAACCGAAACCTTCATTTGCATTAATACAAGTTGTGTTAATCGGTGAACCCGTGTGTGTTTGTTCTTATACTTGTCTCATCCCGGTTTGCTTGCTAGCTTGGATTCCGCACTCGCTAGTGGGTTAGTATAACAAGGTTTGAGGTTCGTCATCCTCCGACAAAAAGGGACCTACAAGTGGTATCAGAGCTTGGCTCTTTACCTTGTTTAAAACCGGGTTATTCAAGTTCTTGGTGTGTGTTTGAACACTTGGTTTAACACCCGTTTTTGTTGGTTTTTCTACACTTTTAAACTGGAAAACGTGTTTTAAACTTACCGGGAGTGTTCATAAGTGGGTTGGGTAACTTGAAAACTTGTTTAAGTGATTTGGTGTTTTTCCGGCGAATATTCCGGTTAAACTTCCGGTGACTGGTTCTAGGATAAGGTTATCCTTTTTGGGCAATCTTTTCAAAGTTGGTGGGAAAGTTGTCAGCCTGCCATACTCTTTGCCGAAAGTTGACTTACAAACCCATCACCTTTTCACCAACCTATCACATCAACGTCAGTTGTGTCAGAGGGTCTCGAAAGATATCTTTCGACATCGAAAGACCATCTTTCGATCAAGGAAGGCTCGAAAGATCATCATCCTTCGACCCATCCTTCGAAGTCTGAAACACATCTTTCGACCAAAGGAATCTTTTCGAAAGACAGGTATACGAAAGATAAGGATTTATCTCGAAAGATAAGGATCTTTCAAGTGTGAATCTTTCGAGATTTTGAATCTTTCGAAGCCATTGCTCGAAAGTCAACAGTGATCTTTCGAACACTGTTGATCATTCGAACAATTGTTATCTTTCGAATATCTTTCGAGTCTGGTCTGCTTATTGTTAACAGGTTTCTGTTTTATAGATCGTTCGAACTAGTGGATCTTTCGAATCAGGATTCTTCGGCTGTGTGTGATCTTTCGGGTGGCTATTATCCTTCGAGACATTGATATAGTATTCATTTTTCTGATCAAAAATGAATCCAGCATGGGGTAATCCGTCAATTGCAGAGAGCAATATGTTTTCTGCAAGATCCAGTGTGCCATGCAATTCTGATATGTATTTTGGAACTTCCAGTACTTCGTTTGCAAGACCCGTTCCACACGCTCCATTAAAAACGGAGTACGTCACAATCACAGATTGTTTTGGCAATCCAAAACAAGTTCCTGTAAAGCCAGCTCCCACCACAGACATGTATGGAAATCCATTACCCCCAGTTGCCGTACAACACCATTATTCTACTGTAGAATCGTCATTTCTTAATCCCAAGAACAGTAGTCAGACAAAAACGGCGTTGTATGCTGAAATTGTCAAAGATGTCAGCAAGGGTGGATCCTCGGGGAATAATAACAGTTCTGAACATGTTAGAAGTTCAGATGAAGATGTTTCAACTTCAGTTGAGGGTGATACAACTTCAAGTTCAAGTGAGGATGGATCTGAATGTGAATCATCAAGGGAGATTGTTGATTCTGATGCAGAAAGGCCAACACCTGAGAGTAATTCCAGTCAGGTATGTGTTGATGAACCAACTGCTGTAGATTGTGATAATTGTGCTAGATTAAAGGCAAACATGTCTGAGTTGCAAGGCAAACATGATGCTTTACAAGCTAGTTTGTTTGACTTGCAAGACAAACATGTTTCATTGAATGCCAAGTGGTGTGAATTGCAAAGCAAACACGAAGCTTTGCAAGAGAAATATGATGTGACTTTTATCCACAACCAGAAGTTGACCGTGGATCTTTCAAAATGCACAGAAGCCAATATGTTTTATGAAAACCATGAAAAAGAATTTAAGTCAATGATTGAGACATTAAAGAAAGATAAAACTGAATTGACTAAAATGGTTTCCAGAAAACAAACGGACATTAATTTGTATATCTCACGTCTTGAGACAATGCAAAAAGAGATGGTCTGTGTAAAAACGGAAAGTGAGGCAATCCAACTCAAGCTAGATAGCTATTTGAGTTCTAGCTATGTGTTGGATCACATCATTGACGTTCAGAAAGAAAAACGGGATGTCACATGCATAGGATATAAGAAATGTCCACCACCTGTGAGACACAATTATGATGCGATGCCTGACGAGGAGGATAGAGTGTTCTTTGAACCATCTGTTCCTCTAGATGTAAAGGAGTTTGCAGCAGGACTCGGATACAAGAAAGATGTATCACCAGACTCAGATACTTCAGCGGATGCATGTGTGTCTTCTGCTGAACTGAATCAGGATCCTCCAGTCATCATTGAGGATGCTGATTCTTCTGATGATGAATCTGATGATACCATCCCAGCAAAGTCTGATGCGGAAGTCAAAGATGGGGACATACCTCTCGAGAATTACATTCTATGTGATCCTCCTGCAAAACCCGCTAAGACGATTGCAATCGAGTCCTCGTCTGCAAAAGAGTCAGAGGGTGTGAACTTGCTGTATACTCTCATTGGTGATGATAAAATCTACTCTGACAAAGATTTTCCTATTAAAAATGTTAATCAATCTTTAATAAGTAAAGTCTTTGAAGATTCGACAAGTAAGTTTTTGGGAAAGACAGGACCACGTGTTACAGTTACACAGTGTCCTCCTATTCCAAAGGCCGAAATTCGAAAACAATTTGGGAATAAGAAATTACCAACAGAGAAAAGGCAGCCAAATCATGCCAAACCTAAAGGAAAAGCACCGACTCAGGGTCAGAGGAAACAGACCCAAAAGAAAAACAAGAATGTGAACTTTGTGAAATCTAAGGGAACGGACAAAATCGAAACTTTTGAGAACAAATCTAACTTAGATTTTGTTAAACAAGCAACTGTGTTGAAAAGAAATGATCCAAACTGTTCAAAACCTAGTACCTCGGGATCACAAAGTTCATCATCGTCGGCTAGACGATCACATGATGCTTCGGGGATTGTTGAACGAAGATATTGTTTTGAGTGTGGAACAATTGGACATATCATTCGAAATTGTCCATATCTTCATAAGTTGAAAGCAAAGGTTGATGATCCCCGTGAACAAAATCATGCCGCCCAAGAGAATAGAAAAGGCAAACAGGGCGAAAACAAGAAAAAGGTTCGGAAGATAAACCTCGTGAAATCTAGAGGGACTGATAAAATTGATACTTCCAAAAACAAATCCAATAAGGATTTTGTTAAACAAAGTAAAATTTTGAAAAGAAACAGTCAAAACAACTATACACAACACACAAACGGTTGTGATGTAGGACCAAGTACCTCAAGATCACGAAGTTCATCATCCGGCTATTGCAGTTATGATACTCCGAGGTTTGTTGAGCGGAGATCATGCTTTGAATGCTGTGAGTATGGACACATCATTAAGAATTGTCCATATCTCACCAAGAGAAAGTCAAAAATTGATGCCCCCCATGGTAACAATTACCATAAAAGATCTGTTTCACCAAAACAGGACCCTCGTCTTGTTAAACAACGAGAAAAGAAACAGAAAAAGGAACAAAGAAAAGAAGTTGAAAAGGTTTTAAAACCGGAGGTCATTCAAATAAAATCTGTTAAATCGGATGTTAAACATGAAAAACAGAAACAGATTTGGATACCAAAACCGGTAACTGTTTCAGGGGGAGCTGCATCAATTCCGAATCATCGGGAAATGGATGTTACAATTCTCGATGATGACGGACGACCCAAGTCTGTGAAGGCTTGGGTCCCACTCTCCAACTAATCTCTGAGTGAGTGTGCAGGAAGTTCCAGGAGGAACTATTGATAGTCTTAGGATTGTTGATAGTGGAATGTCCTTGCACAAGATAGGCGACAGAAGAAATTGTTGCCTTTGATGGAGAGAGAGGAAAGAAAAAGAAAATGTGGCTGTATGAAGTTGCAAAATTCGACCAAATGAAGAACGTGCCAAAAATTTGGTCATTCTGGTTTTTGATCGGGTCCTCAGGAACGAATGAAGTGAAATGTGTGCCGATGCCTTTGCATGGATTGAACATCCGCACACCATTTCTGAAAGAGAAAGTCAAAGACCTTCGCTGGTACAATGTGGAAGACCAGCCGGACCCGGAGGTTTATGATTTTGTTGCTGTCAAGAGACTTTTCAGTAGTTGCAAATTCGACTTTGAAGTCCACACCGGGTGGATATCCAGTTGGGAGAGTGCTTAGATTCCTTGCAATGCACGGAACAGTTGCAGGATACGCCTTTAAATTCTTAATCTCTCCTATACTTGTCGATATTTAAGCTACTTTGTGAATTATTATTATCTCGAACAGCACTCTTTGACCTGACACGTTGATCTCGGATATCATCTCACACGTGATTGTTTCAATATGAAACTCATCAATGTTGTCATGGTCCGCACTGCTTACCGACATGCCAACTCACCTTTCCAAAATTTGTTAAATCTTTTCTGATAAAACTTAATTTTGGTTAACGGCATTAAGGTCAAGCAAGAGTAAAACCAACATCGGAAAATCATTTTTTGTAAATACCTTTGTGTGTTTTAAATTTATCTTAGTTTATTGATTTTAGGGGGAGTAAATCCAAAAATCAGAAAATCCAAAAACATCGAAAAAATTTCAAAAACACAAAAACAATAGAAAAACAAAAATGAGTTTCCTGGCGAGCAAAAGAGAAAATGATAGTACATCAGTGGTCTATCCAAACCTCTTTAAACCTTAAATGAAAAACGATAAGCAGCTCTATATAAGATGTATCGGTAGGCTCACAATCATTTTAAAGTGTGCAGGGTGATATAAATCTTAATCGACTGAAGACCAGGTGGGAACCATTCATTGGCATATGGTCTTAGTACCGAAATTTCGTTTGATAGATTGCCGAGGTTCTGAGATATTCGGTCTTTATGCTGCTTATCATCTGGGTATCATGGTTGTATCTTTTACCGAAAAATAACGGGGACGCAAGTCTAGATCTTCCATGATACCATACATACGTGTACATAATACATACTGCATTCGACCTCAATAAGTGATAAACAATCACATGTCCATAACAAATAAGTGATAATATATCACATTTATCCGGGTGTCAAGTTCGTCTCTCTGCCGTACGGAAGTACTGACCTGTTCACGGACTTGCACCTGTGCCCTCATGCATATGAAAATCAAGTTCCTCATCAATAAGTGATTATATCACATAGGGCTTGTTTTCAAATCAAAATAAGTGAGTATCTCACAATTTATACGGTCAAACAGATGATAATCGGTATACTCACCGGTAAGATGAACTCTCGTGCATACCTTGATACGGGAATGTGTCGTGATGTGGATGAACACCGGTCGGTAAGTATAAATCATACCTTAACGTATCCCCTCGCCATGATTACATCTGATAAGTTGAGCTTAAGTGGACAACAATACCGATAATTGTTATAGGATGCTTATCTTAATGTTAACTAACTGAACAACAAGAATGTTTTGGCATGACCGTACACTGATATGATTCTCTTACCCTCGAAACTCACAAAAAGAATGTCTGTAAATATTTATTTACTGCTTAACTTTTATTGTTTCTTTTAAACAGTTTCGTCGTTTGGTGCATATCAGCACGACATTAGCGGTGATGTCGTTTGATAACACTCAAAGGATTTTAAATTGTTGTCTTTTAATTTCAAAAATACCAAAAAGATTTTAGGTGTGTTTTAATATAAAGTTTATAAAAGCCAAAAAGATTTTCTTTCTTCTTTATTTTCGATCGTACGATGTTGGAGCTCAAGTCTTCGTTACCTGAAACCTGAACGAAAACCGAATTGACTAAATCTTCATAAACGGTCAAAAATTTGCATGTTTGAAAGTTAAAAACTAAAATTGACAAATTTATTAAACTTTCAAACTGTCGGACGGTGTTTGATTGTGACATGGTCATTCGTGTGTCATTTGTTTATACTATATTCCAAGCAGTTGTTCTCATTGCGCGTTTAGATTTCTTGCATGTGCAGATTCTAAAGGCTAGGAGAACATGGTCGATGACAAGCCTTGGAATGAAGACACGACGAGAAGGCGCTCAAAAGATGAAGATGATCGAGTTGCCGCTAGCCATCATCAACACCACAAGGATCTCACTTCATAAAGATAAAGTCTTTTCACGAGCATAACTCAAGAGGGAGCTTATGTTAAGGGGGAGTTTGTCAACACACTTCCTACATGATACGGGTAGTTTGTTGATACACTCTCTGCTTTCAAGACGTGAAGACTTTGAAGATCCTCCGACAATGAAGACTTGAAAGGACATCAGAGTTTTGAGAACTCGAAGACCAAAGACCGTCGAAGTTCGAGACGAGTCTACAACTATAGAAGATAAAGACAAAGCTACAGCCAAGGGGGAGTTTGTTGGTGCACTTGTGTCTGTACTTTGTCTGTATTCGGTCTGTATATAAACGATGTTCTAAGTCTGTAAGTTGACCAAGTCAACCATCCTCCGGTTTGACTTGGTCAAACAGTTAGAAAGTAGTTGTCTGTCTCGAAGGATAGCTCCTCGAAGGATACTGTTGATCCTTCGAGGTACTCGAAAGATATGCTTCGATTGTTAGACCTCGAAGGATCATCCTTCGAGGTCATTGCTGATCATTCGAACATTATGTCATCGATAGATGATCCTTCGGACCATCTATCGGATCCTTCGGACCAGACCTACTGTGTATGGGTATAAATACCCATGCATTGTGTTGAGTTCACAAGACTTGTTAGACACACACAGACAGAAAGATACCGAGAGATAGGCTCAGAGCATTCTGTCCGGAACTCACACACACACTTTGAGAGTTTACATGTTAGATCTGTAAACATTGTGCTTGTAACCGAAACCTTCATTTGCATTAATACAAGTTGTGTTAATCGGTGAACCCGTGTGTGTTTGTTCTTATACTTGTCTCATCCCGGTTTGCTTGCTAGCTTGGATTCCGCACTCGCTAGTGGGTTAGTATAACAAGGTTTGAGGTTCGTCATCCTCCGACAAAAAGGGACCTACATTACTCTTTCTCGAAATCTTCAGAATCTGAATCTGGCTCTACTATCTTCAGGCTCCCTCTCGATGTCTTCAGACTCCCCCTTTCGCTAAACCGGGATCGTAGTCTGGAATTCTTAAACTCATGATCGTGACCTAGCTCGCATCCTGCTCTGGATCGAAATCTGGCCAACCTGCATAAACTCTACCTAAAAGTAAATTTCCAAAATTTTATCCTGACAAATTTAGAAATTACTGGTAGATTTCTTTCAACAACACCATTTTTAAACTCTGATGATTTTCTTTGTAAAAATGATATTCTTCATTTCAAAGATTATTTCTCCCAAACTTGTTGTTCATCATGTTTAGCACTCGAAATTTTGAAATTTAGCTCTTCAATATCAGTTATCGAAAATCTTTTAGGATTTTACAAAATTTATGCTAAAACACACCAAAAATCTTTTTGAATTTTTGAATAGAAGTAAATGCAGAAACGAAATATTTACAGACGATATTTTTGTGAGTTCGTGCAAGAGGATCATATCAGATTTTGAGACATATCACCAACACCGTTAAGCTTGATTACATTTTAAGTTCTAAACAATTTACCTAGATTGTCAGTATATTGGTCCACTTAAATTTTCACACAAATTTCAATTGTTTGGAGATACGCAATTAGTGTCTTAGATACTTAAACTTATCCGTGTGTCCCACTACTTGAATATACTGCCGTATCCAGATCCCACTATTCAGTCTTACAGGTGAGTATACCACAGCTGATATCTGTAAGGGGTTATGTGCGAGGGCCGTGAGAGCTCAGGTCGATACTTCCGTATACGCAGAGAGATGACGGCTTCGACTTTTGGTGGGTCCCCTTTAGAGGATCTTTTGATTACAACAGCAGCGACTATCAATTTTATTGTTTCATCAGCTTGCTAAGTGTTGGACCGTTTCGGTGACCTTAAACGTCAGCAAAGGTAGTTCATCTCAGTTTACAAAGGCGGAATCAAAGTAAACTAAGTCAAAACAGCTTGTTCCTTCCAATTTCTCTTTCTATTACTGATTGCTAGTCTTTACAATGATTCTGATACAAATCCGACAGCACCTTGACTCACAAATACACACATCACCTCTACTGACCGTTTGAAATGAACTGCTATATATAGACCCAGCCCTCTTCCGTTTGAATCATGTTCAAACGATCGATCATTCAAACGACGAGGTGACTTCAAACGGCCAGGGTTCAAACGGATAGACTGTTTCAAACGGCCAGCACTATTTCAAACGGCCAGGCATCCTAAAACCTATACAAACCCTAATTTAATCATGTTTATGCACTTGATTAACCTATCTAGACATAAGACTTGATAAGACGTAGTCAGCAGACATTAAGTGCACCAACAGACTCCCCCTTGGATGTTGACGAAGTCTCCGCCGTCAAGTCTTTAGTCTTTGTCTCTTCACAACTTTGTCTCCTCATTGTACCAACTCAATCTTCACAGGTTCAAAATCTTTTCCTAGCTCCATCTTCAGTCTTCCCTTTGGATGTTGATCCAGACTCCTCCTTTCACAGACTCCCCCTCTCAGTATGCTGGGATCTAAGGTCTTGTTCTGGTTCAAGCTTTGACAATTAGCTTCCGTGGGAATGATGAAGTCCAAAACCTGTAACTCAAACCATAACATTACACTTCTATCTTTTCAACAATAAACCACAAACACAATCAGCTTTAGAAATCCACTCAAGTATTCAAGTTCAAATTAATGACCCTGATCACTTGATTAACCTACCAAGTTCAATTTAATGACCCTGGTTGATCTTTTGACGAATCAAACTGATTTAGTAAAATTATTTTCAACTTTTTCTGAAAATAACAAGTATCAAGTTTGTTGGTGCACTTAATGTCTGCTGACTACGTCTTATCAAGTCTTATGTCTAGATAGGTTAATCAAGTGCACAAACATGATTAAATTAGGGTTTGTATAGGTTTTAGGATGCCTGGCCGTTTGAAATAGTGCTGGCCATTTGAAACAGTCTATCCGTTTGAACCCTGGCCGTTTGAAGTCACCTGGTCGTTTGAATGATCGATCGTTTGAACATGATTCAAACGGAAGGGGGCTGGGTCTATATATAGCATGATGTGTGTAAAATGCAACATATAAATCACATCAATTAAGGCATAAAACTAACCCTTTTTAAGTACTAATGTTGGAAAAAGAGTGTTTTTGTCTTCCTTTTGTATTTTCAGGATGAAATGAGCTCAAATTCACAAGAGAAGCAAAAAGACAACTAATTCTAGCATAAATACAAGAAAAGGAATAAAAGTAGACTGCCCGAACCCTCAACGGCATCCTCCAAAGCAAAGAAGAGAAAACAGAAGCCTGAACACGCCCCGTGCTCAGCCAGCACGGGGCCGTGCCCAAGAAGCAGCATAAAAGACAAACTTGTAGAAGCTTCCATTGCCCACCACGGGGCCGTGTCCAGTGAGCACGGGGGCGTGGTGAAAGTACAGCAGGCGCATTAATTGTAATTGCGAATTACAATTAATGAGGAGAGAGAGTGTCAGACGGGCACGGGGGCGTGTCCAGCGGACACGGGGCCGTGCCTAGCCTTCTGTTCAGCCTATAAATAGGGGTGCTTGGTTTCATTCCATCTCATCCCTTGGCACACCACCTCTCTCACACTTCATCCACCACCCACCACCACCATAACACCATCATCCACCACCATCATCCATTGTCCATCGTAGAGTGTGTGAGTCGTCTCGGGATCCAAGATTGATCGTAAGAGTTCTTGACAATCAAGGCCATGTTTGCCTAAGTCTCTTACATCACTTGGTGAAGACAAGTGTTTAGTATAATACTTTTTATTTTTAATCTTTTGCACTTTTTATTTGGTTTTGTATTAATGACTTTAATAACTAGTTGCTTATGTTGAAGGTGATCTTTCCTTATCGTTTGTCCGTGGTGTCTTGGCATTATTTTACTGTCTATATAAAATAAAAGATTTTCACCATTCATATCTCCACGGTCTATATGGAGGTATGTTGGCTACCTGGTCGGGGGTTAAGGGAACGGTTTGGTAAGGGTCTTGCCCTTGTTCAGCGTTTAGAGGTCCTGCTTGGGACCTGGGTCAAATTTAGTAGGATCTCCTTCAATGCCCATAGGTATTGGATGGCGGGGATCCAAACTCTTTGACCCCCTCATAAGTTAACTACTATTAATACTATAACCTGGCTATTTAGGACTGTATCCCTGCTGACTCAGACTACTTAGCCGAGGGTAACGTCACCGCCAAAAGCGGGGCCTACCATAATTTGCATTAATAACTTAATTCATTATCTTCCAATAATCCGACCCTTTAGGATTGTATCCTTGCTGACTCAAACTACTGGGTTGAGGGTAACGTCGCCTTCAAAAGAGGGGCCTACTACAATAACTAAGATAATCTCTTAAACAAGTGCAAAAGTGCGAAAATAATCAAAGGTTATACTAATACACGAGTCGGATCCAAGTGATTCATCTTGTCTATCTGTTTTTATTTTATTTTATTTTTCAGCATTTAGTTAGTTTTTATTTTCTTAGTTTAAAAACATTTTTTCTCACTTTTTGATTTGATTAGACGTTGAGGATAAACCAGTATTAAAAGCTCTTGTCTCCTTGGACGACCTCGGTATCTTACCAACACTATACTACGTCCACGATGGGTGCACTTGCCCATATGTGTGTTTAGTGTTAGTGAATATCGTGTTTTATAAATTTAAAACTTGGCTAAAGGTGTAAAAAGGGCTTAATTATACATCTAAATTACCACCTAGGGAGTGTCCCTGTTAGGCTTCTGACGACTAGCAATGAGCCACCAATTACATTGAATCACAAGTTTGAAATAAAGTTCCATCATTTAATAATACTGAAATCCCAAACATAAGTTGTTCAAAAACCATAGGTTCAGCGGAAGCGTTAATGTATCATACTGTAAATACTATCCAAACAACCACAATAAATAAATGTCTGATAACTAAGTTCATTAATGTAACCATGACCACTCTCGCCCTCCAGCCAGCAAGTTCCTGTGTTCCCAGTACCTAAGGACCTGCGAGCATGTAACACACGTATCAGACAAAGCTGGCGAGTTCACAGTTTTAGAAAACGTTTGTTACCCGTTGTATGTAAAACAGTTCAATAATCAATGCAAGTAATATTGTTAATATCTCAATTCCGAACAATGACGGCTCCTGAAATACACGACTGCCCTTCCCACGTACTCCTATCTAGTACTGGGCCAGACTGGGTCATTAGTTCACCTCCGTCCTCTACAGGCACGGGGTGAGGGTGCCAAACCTAAGTAGCGCTACTAACTAATACCCGATGAGGGACTTACAAAAGATGATAGGTGAGAATATTAACCAATATACTCGTTTTTACCCAAAGACTCATCCCCCCCATGGGATACCCACTGACTGTCCCCAACCACTGGGACGCATGCTCGAATGTAGTGAACTCACCTTGGTTTGCTCGGTGGAATTATTTACTCGTTTAACAACAGTGATTAACCAAGCCCTATGATAGTTACACATAACAGTCAGTTTGCATATCAGCACAACACGTATCATTTCACATTTAATCATCAACTAGTGTACACAAATACAATGTTAACACCTCAATATCTTTCGGTTCACACTTTTCATTCGACACATCAACTATCTTTCGACATACTATCTTTCGGTTTACAGTTATGTTTCGACACATCAGCTATCTTTCGGCATATCAGTTATCTTTCGATTCAATGATTATGTTTCACATCAGCTATCTTTCGGCATATCAGTTATCTTTCGATACAATTAACAAACAGTTACAGCATCTTTCGGTTACGGTAACCCTAATCATGCGATCTAACTGTTATCATCCGGTTCATATGATTCAACAATGATATTCAAACAATTCATGCTCATACAATTATGTGATCGTTAATTTTCCAATCATTGCACATAGCATGTAATACACCAAAGGCACCTAATTAATTACCAATCACGGCCGACAGTTGCAAGGCATCTCATTAGGTTATTGGACCAATTATGACATGTAATAGTTATTAGAACAATATCGATTTACATCACAGTATTCGGCGGCACATGTGTTGAATCGGAACTCGTGACCCTAATTTTCATTATACAACAATATCATTACTACTATCAAAGCCGTAACAGAACTCGTACGTATCAACACATAACCTAGGATCTTAAGCATCGGCTATCATGCAACCATATATAATTCAACAGTTTGTTTATCATGATTGTATGCTCACACAGAATCATAGTTAGCATGGATAAAGAATTACTAACCAAAGCTTTAATCGAACAAGCTGTTATCTCGAAGGGGGGTCCTTGACTACTGCCGTCGCACAAGAGAGGTTTCTAGGGTTTGGAATATGATTGAATGTTTTGTGCTAGGCATTTACGTAACGTCTTATAACATTGATGGGGGTTTGGGCCGGTGCCGAGTTGGGCCGAAAGTTAAGGCCTTTCGTCGAAGGATTGGGTCTTGTCTCGAAGGATCCTTCTTAGTCCGAAAGATTGTCGAAGGATCTTATCCTGGGTCGAAGGATAGGTCTCGGGTCGAAGGTTAGATCTTACGGTCTTGTGACCCTTCGAAGGTTAGATCTTTCGGTCGAGGGATCCTTGGTTGAAAGATGTGTTAGCATAAATCAAGTATTTCAATGCGTTACTCACTAACAAGTTTGCAACATAATCCCACTAGCACAATGATCTAGGATATGTAAATACAACAAAGGAGTCGGGGAATAGGATAATACTAACCTCAAGAAGTCGGGTTGTCACATCATCCCCAACTTGAAAGAAATTTCGTCCCGAAATTTAGCAAATAGGTACAAGAGAGTGAAGCGACAATTCAAGATCGTTGCGGAATTTCCTCAGGTGTTACATCATCCCCAACTTGAAGGGGAATCTCGTCCCGAGATTCACTAGTTTTGCTTGACTCTGCCTTGTCTTTGGGAAAGAGGTGAGGGTACTTTAGTTTCATCTGATCCTCGCGTTCCCACGTGAACTCTGGTCCACGTCTTGAATTCCATCGGACCCTAACAATCGGAGTTCGACTGTGTTTACGCACCTTGACCTCCCGATCCATGATTTCAATAGGCTCTTCAACAAACTGCAGCTTGTCATCCAACTTGAGCTCTTGAAATGGCACAACTAGTGTCTCATCAACCAGACACTTCTTTAGTTGAGAAACGTGAAACACATCGTGAACATTGCCTAATTCCGCAGGTAACTCGAGTCTGTAAGCGACTTTACCGATCCGCTCAATAATTTTGAATGGCCCAATGTAACGTGGATTAAGCTTGCCACGCTTCCCGAAGCGTACAACGCCCTTCCACGGTGAAACTTTCAACATAACCCGATCATTAACTTCGAACTCCAAAGGCTTTCTACGCTTGTTAGCATAACTTTTCTGGCGATCACGCGCTGCTGCCATACGATCCCTTATCCGAGCTATATTTTGTGAAGTTTCCAGAATGAGTTCAGGACCTGTGAGTTGACTGTCACCTACTTCTGCCCAACAGAGAGGGGAACGACATTTCCGCCCATACAATGCTTCGAACGGAGCTGCCTGAATACTTGTGTGGTAGCTGTTGTTGTAGGGGAACTCTATTAACGGCAAGTGTCTTTCCCATCCCTTCCCAAAATCGATCACACATGCCCGCAGCATGTCTTCAAGTGTCTGAATAGTGCGCTCACTCTGACCATCCGTCTGTGGGTGGTAAGCGGTGCTCATATCAAGTTTCGAACCGAACAATTTGTGCATAGACTGCCATAATTCAGAAGTAAAACGCGGATCTCGATCTGAGATGATAGAAGTTGGCAC
The DNA here is from genome assembly GCF_002127325.2 of Helianthus annuus. Taxonomy (NCBI): domain Eukaryota; kingdom Viridiplantae; phylum Streptophyta; class Magnoliopsida; order Asterales; family Asteraceae; genus Helianthus; species Helianthus annuus. The sequence continues at coordinate 158,890,227 of NC_035434.2, read as the reverse complement.
TCCGTGCCGAGCAACTACCTCCTTAAGATACACTGCTGCCAGCTGCGAAAACTTATCTGTTTCCTTGATTGCTAGAAAATGTGCCGATTTCGTGAGTCGATCAACAATCACCCATATAGTATCGTTTCCAGCCTGAGTCCTCGGTAATCCAGTAACGAAATCCATAGCGATCTGTTCCCACTTCCATTTGGGTATTTCTGGCTGCTGCAGTAGACCCGAAGGCTTCTGATGTTCCGCTTTAACTCTTGCACAAGTTAAGCATTTGCTCACGTACGTGGCGATGAGGGCTTTCATATTCGGCCACCAATACATAACCTTAAGATCGTGATACATCTTGTCCGATCCCGGGTGAATAGAATATCGTGACTTGTGTGCTTCATCCATCACAAGTTCTCTAAGATCACCAAACAGAGGAACCCATACTCTTCCCATGATGTAGTAGATGCCATCAGATCTCTGTTCAAGCTGTTTTTCCATACCGCGTAAACCCTCAGCTTTAATGTTCTCTTCCTTCAATGCCTCAGTCTGGGCCGTACGAATCTTATCAGGAAGGCTGGAATGGATAGTGAGCTGTAATGCGTGAACGCGTTTAGGCTTCGTTTCTTTGCGGCTGAGTGCGTCCGCCACAACGTTAGCTTTACCTGGGTGGTATTTGATGGCACACTCGTAATCATTGAACAACTCCACCTAACGACGCTGACGCATATTCAATTCTTTTTGGTCAAAGATATGCTGAAGGCTCTTGTGGTCGGTATAGATAACGCACTTCGTACCGTATAAATAGTGCCTCCAAATCTTCAGCGCAAACACCACTGCTCCTAACTCCAAGTCATGTGTCGTATAGTTCTTCTCGTGAACCTTCAACTGTCGAGAAGCGTAAGCTATCACCTTCTCGCGTTGCATCAACACGCAACCGAGACCCTGAATCGAAGCATCACAATAAACTACAAAATCCTCAGTGCCATCCGGTAGAGATAAGATTGGTGCGCTGCATAACCTTTGTTTCAAAAGCTGGAAAGCATCCTCCTGCTTCGTCCCCCAAGAGTAAACTACTTTCTTCTGTGTTAACGAGGTGAGTGGCTGTGCAATCTTTGAGAAGTTCTGAATGAAACGACGACAATACCCTGCTAGACCGAGAAATTGCCGCACCTCCGAAGGGTTCTTTGGTGCCGCCCAATTTCTAATGGCGTCAACCTTGGCAGGATCCACATGTATGCCCACCTCATTGACTATATGCCCCAGAAAATGTACCTCCCGTATCCAAAAATCGCATTTAGAAAATTTTGCGTACAACTGCTCCCTCCTCAGGAGTTCTAGGATAAGGCGTAGATGCCGTTCATGATCCTCCTTGTTCTTGGAGTAAATTAGAATGTCGTCAATAAAAACGATCACGAAGTCATCAAGGTAGGGCTTGCACACGTGGTTCATGAGGTCCATGAAGACCGCTGGTGCGTTGGTTAACCCGAATGGCATAACCAAGAACTCATAGTGACCGTATCGCGTCCGAAACGCGGTTTTGGGGACGTCTTCCTCTCTGACTCGCACTTGATGATAACCAGACCTTAAGTCGATCTTAGAGTAAAAGCTCGACCCTTGTAACTGGTCAAACAGGTTGTCAATACGAGGCAAAGGGTAACGGTTTTTGATTGTCATCTTGTTGAGCTCGCGATAATCTATACACATTCGTAAGGACCCATCCTTCTTCTTCACAAATAAGACTGGGGCTCCCCAGGGGGAAGAGCTAGGTCGGATGAAACCCCTATCCAACAGCTCTTGGAGTTGGTTTGATAATTCCTGCAGTTCCCCTGGCGCAAGACGATAAGGAGCACGAGCAACTGGGGCTGCCGCTGGGGCGAGGTCAATCTGGAATTCCACCTGACGATGTGGAGGTAAACAAGGGAGTTCCGCAGGAAATACGTCAGGATAGTCACGAACAACTGGAAGATCCTCAATCTTCCTTTCATTAGGCGGTGAATCAGTGACAAGAGCCAGTATAGCAGGATAGCCCTTACGCAAATACTTCTGAGCCTTCATTGCCGAGACAATACTAACTGGGGTCCCGCTGCGATGACCCTGAACTGATAGAAATTCCCCACTAGGAAGGGGAACACGTATGATCTTCTCCTTACAGAGAATCTCCGCTTGATTCTTGGACAACCAGTCCATACCAACGATCACGTCGAAGCTTCCAAGAGTAATAGGAGTTAAGTCAATGTCAAAGACTTGACCCAGAAGATCGATTTTACACCCAAATAGAACATGTGTAGCTTCGATTGTTTTACCATTTGCGATTTCTACTATGTGTTTCATTACGAGAAGTGTAGGACTTAACCCTAACTGGGAACTAAACTCTAAAGACACGTAACTCCAGTCGGCACCAGAATCAAATAAAATAGAAGCAATAACACCGTTCACTGAAAACGTACCAGTAACCACGTTGCCGTCGTTCCGCGCTTCCCCAGCTCCCAGCACAAACCCGCGCCCACGCGCAACATTACCCCCGTTATTCCCCGCATTATTGTTCCCGTTACCACCCCCTGTGTTCTGCCTCAGCTGAGGGCAGTCTCGCTTGAAGTGCCCCTCGGCCCCACACTGATAACACCCTCTCTGAGTACCCTGAGTTTGCTGAGGTTGTTGCCTACCCGTCTGCTGCGCTGGCTGCTGCTGAGCTGGAAGTGTGGTCCTACAATCCCTGGCCATATGCCCTGGTCGATTACATCGATGACAAACCCGAGCACACTGTCCCTTATGATGATAGTTACACTTGCTGCACAAGGGTAGCTTCCCCGCATATGATCCCTGCCCTGATTTGTTACTCGAGTTCTGATTCACTGATGCTGTCTGACTGAAACCGCGGGTGCTGCCAGTATCCGTCTTCTTCTGAGGCTGTGCAGAGTTGGACCCCTTGTCCGTATCGTTCCACTTACGTTTGCTATCAGCAGCAGATGCAGTGGAAGTAGTGGCAGCTGTGGTAGTGCTAGAAATACGAGGTGGCAATGAGTCGCTCTCCACCTCCTGGTCAACGATCTTATGTGCCAATCTAACAATCTGAGTTAGGTTATTGAGGTTCGCCGCTGTAACTAAACCCTTCACCCGTGGAGGTAACCCCTTAATAAACAACTCGATTCTTCGGGACATGGGTCGGGATAAAGTCGGACACAAATCAGCTAACTCATACGACCGCTTCACATACGCTTCAATCTCAGACCCCACCATTTTCAGATCATAGTACTCATTCTCTAACTTCTGTATTTCGTCTCGAGGACAGTATTCCTCTCTCATCAGTTCTTTGAAATCATCCCACGTAGTGGCGTTCGCCGCCTCAATACCTAGCAGTTGGACCTGAGCATTCCACCAGGTCAAGGCACCATCCTCAAGTGTGCCTGCTGCAAACTTTACTCTATCCCCAGCCGGGCAGTTACATATCGCAAACACTGACTCCGCCTTTTCAAACCAGCGTATGAGTCCTACCGCCCCTTCAGTGCCACTGAAGGTCTGTGGCTTGCAATCCATGAAAGTTTTAAAGGTGCAGACCGGTGGGTGAGGCTGGTTTTGTGGCGCCGGCTGACCTATTAACGAAAGAAAATATACCAACAAGTAAGACTCAAGTTCACGTTTCAAAGGAAGGAATGTCTGGTACATGTCATACCAGCCTGATAAGCTGCCAAGGCTGCAGCCACCTGGGCGTTGAGTAATTCGTCTAGCTCCGCTTGAGTCATATGGATTTCGCCATGTCCACCACCGCGGCCTCCACCACGTCCACCGCGTCCACCACGACGACCTCCACCACGTCCGTTCATGATTCTATAAGTATGGGAAGAAGTAACAAATTAATAGACCATTTCAAGCGGATGTCAAGTATTGCTATAGTATTCACAGTTTTCGAGGTTCTAATACAACATTGACTAACAACGCGGGATTCCTTTTTCACACTAGTCGAGATTTACTGGGACTCACATGCACCTCACGTTGTTATTATGTGTGCACCCATAATAATAACCTGATTTGCATGCTTATCTCAGTTCCCCCCTACTCATGTTAAAAGGGTTTCCCCAAATTCATACAGTACGACCGTCGATATCACAACATAGAGCATGTAAACCCAAGAAGAGTTCTACTCTTAAAAACACGTAGTATAGACAGATAGCATAGTAATTCGTATTGTAATATCATGTATGCGTTCGAGTGTGATACTAATCATGAGTATGTACTAACTATGCTATGCAATAGTAAACAAGAGACGAACCTTGCTGCCTGGAGCTGAGTGTCATGGTTCATGTCGTATCAGTATGTCGTATCAGTTCAGTTATAGTCTGGTTTTATAAAACATTTTTTTAAAACCAATTCACTATAACCAGTGGCTCTGATACCAAACTGTCACACCCCCAAATTACCACCTAGGGAGTGTCCCTGTTAGGCGTGTGACGACTAGCAATGAGCCACCAATTACATTGAATCACAAGTTTGAAATAAAGTTCCATCATTTAATAATACTGAAATCCCAAACATAAGTTGTTCAAAAACCATAGGTTCAGCGGAAGCATTAATGTATCATACTGTAAATACTATCCAAACAACCACAATAAATAAATGTCTGATAACTAAGTTCATTAATGTAACCATGACCACTCTCGCCCTCCAGCCAGCAAGTTCCTGTGTTCCCAGTACCTAAGGACCTGCGAGCATGTAACACACGTATCAGACAAAGCTGGCGAGTTCACAGTTTTAGAAAACGTTTGTTACCCGTTGTATGTAAAACAGTTCAATAATCAATGCAAGTAATATTGTTAATATCTCAATTCCGAACAATGACGGCTCCTGAAATACACGACTGCCCTTCCCACGTACTCCTATCTAGTACTGGGCCAGACTGGGTCATTAGTTCACCTCCGTCCTCTACAGGCACGGGGTGAGGGTGCCAAACCTAAGTAGCGCTACTAACTAATACCCGATGAGGGACTTACAAAAGATGATAGGTGAGAATATTAACCAATATACTCGTTTTTACCCAAAGACTCATCCCCCCCATGGGATACCCACTGACTGTCCCCAACCACTAGGACGCATGCTCGAATGTAGTGAACTCACCTTGGTTTGCTCGGTGGAATTATTTACTCGTTTAACAACAGTGATTAACCAAGCCCTATGATAGTTACACATAACAGTCAGTTTGCATATCAGCACAACACATATCATTTCACATTTAATCATCAACTAGTGTACACAAATACAATGTTAACACCTCAATATCTTTCGGTTCACACTTTTCATTCGACACATCAACTATCTTTCGACATACTATCTTTCGGTTTACAGTTATGTTTCGACACATCAGCTATCTTTCGGCATATCAGTTATCTTTCGATTCAATGATTATGTTTTGACACATCAGCTATCTTTCGGCATATCAGTTATCTTTCGATACAATTAACAAACAGTTACAGCATCTTTCGGTTACGGTAACCCTAATCATGCGATCTAACTGTTATCATCCGGTTCATATGATTCAACAATGATATTCAAACAATTCATGCTCATACAATTATGTGATCGTTAATTTTCCAATCATTGCACATAGCATGTAATACACCAAAGGCACCTAATTAATTACCAATCACGGCCGACAGTTGCAAGGCATCTCATTAGGTTATTGGACCAATTATGACATGTAATAGTTATTAGAACAATATCGATTTACATCACAGTATTCGGCGGCACATGTGTTGAATCGGAACTCGTGACCCTAATTTTCATTATACAACAATATCATTACTACTATCAAAGCCGTAACAGAACTCGTACGTATCAACACATAACCTAGGATCTTAAGCATCGGCTATCATGCAACCATATATAATTCAACAGTTTGTTTATCATGATTGTATGCTCACACAGAATCATAGTTAGCATGGATAAAGAATTACTAACCAAAGCTTTAATCGAACAAGCTGTTATCTCGAAGGGGGGTCCTTGACTACTGCCGTAGCACAAGAGAGGTTTCTAGGGTTTGGAATATGATTGAATGTTTTGTGCTAGGCATTTACGTAACGTCTTATAACATTGATGGGGGTTTGGGCCGGTGCCGAGTTGGGCCGAAAGTTAAGGCCTTTCGTCGAAGGATTGGGTCTTGTCTCGAAGGATCCTTCTTAGTCCGAAAGATTGTCGAAGGATCTTATCCTGGGTCGAAGGATAGGTCTCGGGTCGAAGGTTAGATCTTACGGTCTTGTGACCCTTCGAAGGTTAGATCTTTCGGTCGAGGGATCCTTGGTTGAAAGATGTGTTAGCATAAATCAAGTATTTCAATGCGTTACTCACTAACAAGTTTGCAACATAATCCCACTAGCACAATGATCTAGGATATGTAAATACAACAAAGGAGTCGGGGAATAGGATAATACTAACCTCAAGAAGTCGGGTTGTCACACCGACACACATCAAGTTTTTGGCGCCGCTGCCGGGGACACAAGGATTTTAAGAAAGTTAGGAATCAACGGCCTAATCATATTTTTATTTTTCTTTTTAATTTTTAGGATTTTTCTTAGTTTTTCAGCTTCTGCAGAGCTCAGCACGGGCCGTGCCTGGACGGACACGGGCCGTGCCCAGCATCGTTACTGGCAGTTTTTAGTTTTCCAGGTTACAGAAGGCTGACCACGGGGCCGTGTCGGTGCAGCACGGGGCCGTGTCCAACTTCCAGTAACTGGGATCTGGAAAACAGTAACTGTAACTCCGACCACGGGCCGTGTTCGTTGAACACGGGGCCGTGGTGAACCTTCTGACCAGCATTCTTTTTTGTTTTTATTGCAGGACTTGGAACCCGACGCCAATCTTACATAGTGTATGAGCTCCAGTTCTAATAAGGACATAAAGGAACCTCTAGAAGAACCCGAAGGCTTTCTCAGAAAAAGATTAAAAGCTAAAAATCAAGAGAAGGTTTCGGGTGATCCACCTCCAATGGCGGACCAACGTACCCTCATGGATTATCTACGACCTACCGTAGGTAACCTAGGCGCCGCTATCAATGCTCCGAATGTCGAAGCTAATAACTTCGAACTTCGGCCGCATTTGATACAAATGCTCCAAAACTCCGCAACCTTCCACGGGCTTGCGGACGAGGATCCCCATCTACATATCACCAATTTCTTAGAAATATGTGATACCTTTCGGATCAACGGACCATCAAATGACACCATCCGCCTCCGTATGTTTCCTTTCTCACTAAAAGACTGAGTGAAAGCTTGGCTCAACGCCCTCCCAGCTGGATCGGTAAACACCTGGGATGAACTAGCCCAAAAATTTCTATATAAGTATTTCCCTCCCGCTAAACCTGCTAAATTAATGACTGAAATTAATACATATTCACAAGAGGACGGGGAATCCTTATATGAAACTTGGGAAAGGTTCAAGGAGCTATTACGCAAGTGTCCACATCACGGCCTTGCAATATGGCAACAAGTATCCACTTTCTATAATGGATTGTTGCCACACACAAGGCAGACACTTGATTCTAGCTCCGGGGGACTTCTAGGTAATCGATGCCCACACGAAATATATAATCAAATTGAGGAAATTGCTCAAACCAATTTTCAATGGCACACCCCCCGGGGGAATAAATCTATTGCCCCGGGCGCCCATAAGGTCGATGAAAGCACTTCTTTACAAGCCCAAATCGAGGCCCTTTCTTCAAAAATAAAAAAATTGGAAATGACAAAATCAGTCTCGGTTATGGCCTGTGAAGGGTGTGGTGGGTCACATGAAAATTGGAGTTGTATGAAAGAAACGGACGATCAACAAGAAATGGTAAACTACATTGATAATAGACCTAGGCCGTCAGGTCCCCCAACGGGAACTTACAACCAAGGATGGCGAAACCACCCAAACCTTGGTTGGAGGGAACCCGGCAATAGTAGTAACCAACAAACCCAACGAACAAACTTTCAACAACCAAGAAATGAGTCACAAAATTTCACTCAACAACAAAGTGGACGAGAAAGGCTCGAAGATACTATATCTCGCCTCATCTCCGACACTGAAAAGAAAAACTCGGAAAGATTTCTACAATTAGAATCAAATTTTAGAAATCAACAAGCTAGCATTCAAAACATAGAAAAACAATTAAATCAAATAGCTCAAAATTTTGCCGAGAGACCGCAAGGCGCATTACCTAGCAATACCGAAACAAACCCAAAAGCGCAAGTTCACCTCATCACGCTACGAAACCGCACCGTGGGACCTGCAGAAGCGCCACCGCCAACAGAAGAAACAGTACCCACACCTCTGCAGGAGAAGAACTCCCCTCCGTCACCAGAGCCTAGCAAGGCTCCTCGAGTTCCATACCCCGGTAGGTTAATTCGTCAAAAGACCAATGAGCAATTCGCAAAGTTCGAAAGTCTGTTAAAACAATTGCATGTCAATATTCCTTTTATCGAGGTCCTAACCCAAATGCCCAAATACTCTAAATTCATGAGGGACTTCCTTACGCATAAAAAGAAAATTGAAAATTTGCAATTAGTCAATTTAGGCGAAGAATGCTCTGCACTCGTACTCAATAAACTTCCCCAAAAGAAAATCGATCCCGGAAGCTTCACGATTCCCTGTTCAATAGGGGAATCCCCCGTTCGTAATGCTCTAGCCGACCTTGGGGCTAGCATTAACCTCATGCCCTCATCTATGTTTAAAAGACTCGGCTTGGGAACCACGAGTCCCACAAAAATGAGCATACAACTCGCTGATCGCTCCGTCAAATTTCCACAGGGTGTCATCGAAAATGTTTTGGTAAAGGTAAGCAGATTCGTCTATCCAGCCGACTTTGTCATACTAGATATGGAAGAAAACACCGAGGTTCCCCTCATACTAGGAAGACCCTTTCTTGCCACCGCCCAAGCGGTGGTAGATATGAATGACGGAACACTCACTTTGAGGTATGGGGATGATGAAGTAAAATTCGGAGTCGGGAAAAGAATAGAGGACGACGACCCGGTCAACTACATGAAGGTTATTGATTCGAGCTTGGATGCTGCTCTCCGACGGTGTAACATGGGACGCCAAGCATCCCACTCAGAAAACATATAACCTCGCATTGGGTCTAGCCAAGGACCCTTATAAACGTGGCGCACCACGGAGGCATTCCACGGAACTATCCTTAGTGTAGTTTAATCTTTTAGTTTTAATTTGCAGGAATAAAACACACTCATGGTGGAAATGGATGAAAAGGGAACGAGAAAAATGGCCCCATGTACAAAGAACAGAGCAACCCGACACAAATCTCCATCACAGAAGGCTCAACACGGGCCGTGCCCAACCAACACGGCCCCGTGCTGAGCCACCTGCAGAAAAACGCCCAGTTCAGGTAACAGGACACGGGTCGTGTTCAACAGACACGCCCCCGTGTCCAGACTTCTGTCTCATTTCTTTAATTTCTGTTACTGGAACCTGACCACGGGGCCGTGCCCGGTCACCACGGGGCCGTGTCCAGACTGCCAGTAACATAAATCTTTGCTTTTTAACACTACACCACACATCCAGTCAATCTAAAAATTTATTTTTGGGACACATTGAGGACAATGTGTAATTTAAGTGTGGGGGGGAAGTTAACACTTTGAAATTTTGCAAGTCCTAACAACAAGCCTTACACAAAACTCTATTGGAACCGCTAAACACCCCAAATTTTTTCAAAAATCCTTTTCATTTTTACTTGTCTAAAGTTTAAGTTAGGAATTACAAGTTTAATGAGATTATATTTTTATGAAATTTACGACCGAGAGCGTCGTGATAACAAAGAACCAACATAAGAAAATTATAAAACGGCATAACAAGTCTAGTTAAAATTCGATTATATATACTTGATCACATTAAAAACCCATTCCCACAAAAGTGAGTTTTGAGCCTTTATTGAGCATACAAATTTACATCTTTAGACTAAATGCTCATTTTTCGTTTCTTGTGTGAATAGCCGCTTGGTTCTTACAACTCTAGAACTTGCCACGACAATACATTCCTGGTCCTTACCAACTTAAACCCAAGTAAGTAAATGATGGAGGCATTAGGACTAACCAATTTTTTTCTTTCTACACCATTATTTTTCAATTTTTTTACCACCTACCCAAAATCCCCTAGTTAACCCCTTTGAGCCTAAACCTTTCATTTCATTACCCTAAAACCCTTTTTACCCACCAAAAACCTTTTTATTTTTCACCCCTTATTTTAGTAACAAAGCTCGGTTTTTCGCAAGCTCGTTCTTTTATGTGACTAAAAAAAAATGATCATGAAGTTAAAAACAAACAAAGCTATACAAACAAAAGCTTGTTTGGAGAAATACTTCAAAATAAAAAGTCACTAAAATTTTTTTTTCGAAAACCGACGCTTTTTACGCTTTTCGCCCTTTTTACTAACCACTAACCCAACCACCCACCTTTAACCCAAGCCTAACCCTTCACCCAAAAAGTACTCTTGATATTTACAGAGGTATAAAGTTAAAAAGGAGGAGGATTGATTGCTTGGCAAGCCTATGGAAGGCGTGAGTTCCATGCCGCTCTCGAGTGATTCACTAAAAAAATACACCTACGGCCGAGTGTTGAGTGATTTATTCCGTGAGGTATGTGAACTTGTATATAAATGGAATTTTAAAAAAGGCATGTTATGCCCAAATAAGTAATTTATCCTATGAGACGTTCTCAATAAATCATAACGAATAGGATTGTGAATAAATAAAAATAAAACCTAAAAAGATCTTGTATTCCCGACACTCTATGACAAGCCAAAAACTTTCTCTTCTACCTATTCCATTTGGGAGTGTAAGCCACATTTTAAAGAGTTTTGCTTGAGGACAAGCAAAAGTTCAAGTGTGCGGGTATTTGATGTGTGTAAAATTCAACATATAAATCACATCAATTAGGGCATAAAACTAACCCTTTTTAAGTACTAATGTTGGAAAAAGAGTGTTTTTGTCTTCCTTTTGTATTTTCAGGATGAAATGAGCTCAAATTCACAAGAGAAGCAAAAAGACAACTAATTCTAGCATAAATACAAGAAAAGGAATAAAAGTAGACTGCCCGAACCCTCAATGGCATCCTCCAAAGCAAAGAAGAGAAAACAGAAGCCTGAACACGCCCCGTGCTCAGCCAGCACGGGGCCGTGCCCAAGAAGCAGCATAAAAGACAAACTTGTAGAAGCTTCCATTACCCACCACGGGGCCGTGTCCAGTGAGCACGGGGGCGTGGTGAAAGTACAGCAGGCGCATTAATTGTAATTGCGAATTACAATTAATGAGGAGAGAGAGTGTCAGACGGGCACGGGGGCGTGTCCAGCGGACACGGGGCCGTGCCCAGCCTTCTGTTCAGCCTATAAATAGGGGTGCTTGGTTTCATTCCATCTCATCCCTTGGCACACCACCTCTCTCACACTTCATCCACCACCCACCACCACCATAACACCATCATCCACCACCATCATCCACTGTCCATCGTAGAGTGTGTGAGTCG